>NC_056735.1:546751050-546841050 GCF_019279795.1 Protopterus annectens
CTGTCTCCCTTTCCTATGCATGTTAATATGCGAGATAAGGAGTGATTTTTTTTTTTCTTCAAACGACCAGCACCAGTCTTACCTGGACATGTACATTACATAAGAGCAGACTCTTCCAGCTTTAGAAAAACACACCAAACAGCCAGTATATCGCAGCAAAAGTCTCCTTTATCTCCACAAGACCTGGTACCTCGGCATTTCGCCTTCAATGGTGACCCATTGAAGGCGAAATGCCGAGGTACCAGGTCTTGTGGAGATAAAGGAGACTTTTGCTGCGATATACTGGCTGTTTGGTGTGTTTTTCTAATTTTTCTTCATTGTTTGGTTTTGGTCTTCCAGCTTTAGGTTATTTTTATTTTACAGATATAGGCAAATAGTGGTAGGAATATTTTTTATGAATATTATGGCAGCTGAGATGGAGAGTGACAATAACCAGTAGAAAATGTGTTCCTGCTTGTTTGGATCATTATCACATTTCAGGAGAACAATCGGCTTATTTTTGTATGAAGAAGTAGTGGCAGATTGTTTAAAAAAGTGAAGGTCAGCTACATAATCTCTATTAAAGCATCAGTTATATAGATAGTCATGGGTAGTCAGTGCATACCACTAATAACAGTGAGCTGTAATATATTACTGTGGCCATTATTTCTTTCATTTCTATCACAGTCAAACATTACAGATATGTACAGTGAGAAAGTATCAATCTTCGGAGAGAAGTTAAGACATTTTTACACTTACTTGTCTCTTGTCTCAAGGTGCTGCATATGTCTATTGGCAGGAAACTGAAGTAGATTACAGTGGCCATTACTTCTCTCAGCTTAATCACAGTCACAAATCACAGGTGTTTATAGTCAGAAAGTGTCTATATTTCATTGTGAGGTAGCCAGCTCTGAGTGTGAAGACAAGAAACATTAAATGTATTTAGTCAATGTTAAGTTCATATGACTTATCAGAGAGGGAGACAGACAGAAAGTGAGAGCATGTCTCTGTGAAGAGCAAGCAGGGATGACAACCTGGTCATTATAGATTTCAAGTTGATCATATCCAAGAAGCAGCTGTATGAGTAAAAAACTGGCAACTTTTGATGATGTAATGTTTGCTCTCTGAATGCAAAGGGCAACGCATTTATTTGATCACTGCTTAAAGAGAGGAGGTACATGCAAACTAGAGCAACAAATAAATTGTGTACCTGTGGTTATTTATTTTTTCTTTTACTGCTAAATGGCTGTTTTGTAAGAGTATGGTGTCATGCTGTATGTGAAGGCAAGGCTTGATCTCTGTTAAATCATTATCAATACGTCTTGTCAAGTAAGAATAAGTGCATGCCTCCAAATCCAGCTCCAGACAAGTGACAAGTGGAGTACCTCAGGGTTCAGTCCTGGGAAGGCTTTTGTTTGGCATCTACTTCTCCAAAGTACAGGCCAACACTAAGGGACTCTGACTAACAAAGTTCGCAGATGACTGCAAACTGGAGCCATTACTGAACCCCAAATGATGTGGCTATTCTACAAAAGGGCCTTACAGAAACAGATGCTTGGTACCAGAGCCATGGGCTCAAGCTTAATGCCAAGAAATGTATAGTTATCCCCTTTGGGAAAAACCATGTACCCATGAATTACCACATAGGTGGCAGTACACTAAACACCGAAAGTGTGATAAGAGACTTAGGGACACAGGTGGACAGTGGTCTCACCTTCGATAACCACATTGCCACAACAGTCAGGAAATCATTCTATGTGGTACACCTCATCACTAAGGGCTTTTCATAGAGAAAAAAAGAGGTCATTGTCCCACTGTACTCATCCGTCATTAGACCCATTATACAGTACAACACCCTGTTTGGTATGTACCTCACAAGACTTCTGCAACAGCTGGAAAGGCCGCAGAAATACCTCACTAAAAGAATCGCATGACTAAAGCAGATGCCCTATGCTGACAATCTAAAAAAACTCCAGCTATACTCTGTGGCATATTGTCTACTCAGAGGTAATCTCTGCTTAACATACAAAGCCATGTCAACCCCTGAGCTGTTGGACATGCTCCACTTAAAGAAATCCCAATCCCTCAGAGCCACAAACTCCAGGGATCTAATCCTTGTCATCACAATGAACAAAACATGCTGGAGGAATAGGTACCTGACCCAGAGACTGCCCATACTCTGGAATAGACTGCCCATACATGTCAAGCAGAGCGCCTTCTTGGCCCTCTTCAAAAGGAATCTTGACGATTGGATGGGAGATAGCAAATTCACCACTGGGATCACGTCAGTCACCCTGCTAGACAGGGGTCCAGGGAAGTAAATATTGTGGGAAGAATTATCCAGGGAATTGTTATGGCTAGGCTTGTATAGGCCCTAGGGCTGATAACCTAGTACCAACCTATGAACCTATGAACAGGAAGATGAGATATATCACTGTGGCCATTATTTAATTCACTCCAGCCATGCTGAAATTCCTAACTGTAGCACACTGAACAATTTAGCAAATTTATGACGTTGGGGAGACATATTGTACAAGACAGCAGCTGACTACTGTTGTTACTTTGCAAGTGTTAAGTAGTCATCAATCTGGATTATAAAAGGCAGTGTAATTTCTCTCTGTGTGTGTGTGTGTGTGTGTGTGTGTGTGTGTGTGTGCTTGTGAAAAGAATCAGAGTATAAAGCAATCATTACAGTTTTATTTGTGGGCAGTCATGTGATTTTTTTCAGTCAGTAAAGAGCACGGTACTAGAAGTGGGTTTTCATTTTAGTAGGAGACTGCAAGTAGGAGATGAAATTTGTACCTGTGTTATTTTAAAAAAGTTAGTGAAGACCAGGGATGCATGAAGGAGTCTAGCATGAACTCATATCCTACAAAGTGGTATTTTATGTTTCAGTGACATATTAGCTGTGATTAGAAAATACCTCCTTATTGGATAATTTCCATGTCTCTGATTCAGTGTTTACTACAGCAATGTGCAGATTTGCAATGATTTTCACATTGTGCTAGTTAACTGCTGTGATCACATTGGGAAGGCATAGATCTCCACACATGCAAGTACACATTCGAACATTCAAATACAAGCACACACCACAGTCCTTATACCTGTCTCTGTGTTATCTGCCGTCCCATGTTGCAAGTCATACCCCTGGTGTCTAGTGGTTCCACCAACCTTCCCGATCCCTGTATTTGTTTAAGTGCTATTGTGGAACAAAGGTTTAGAGTACTACCTGGTGTCTACTGATTTAACCCAATGCCTGATTCCCATACTAGTTAATGTGTCGCTAAAGCAGAAGTGTAATATGCCCCCCAATTTCCATACTGGTTTAGTTTCCATTATGGCACAAGTATAGTATCCCTGGTAGCTAGTGGTCCCCTATCCCCTGACTTCTATACCAGTTTAAGTACTCTTATGGCACATGTATAGTATCCTTGACAGCTAGTGGTTCTTCCATGCCTCAATCCCTGTACTGGTTAAGTGCTGGTAGATGAACATGGCCTTTAGGCCTCATAGATATGCTTCATAATAAATATGGGTCTGTCAATGACCATGTCAGTGGGATGTAGCATGTCTTCTTCGTGTCTTTCTTTTTATACTTTTACATGATTGCATCACATTAAAGCGATTCTACTACAAAAAAAAAAAAAGTTCAAAATCTTTAATTGTCTTCATGCTGCCAGACATAAAACAGGAACTTGAACAGTAGTGTCTGGAACAAGATATAATGTACTAAATGTAATGCGTTATCAGTGTCTGGAAGAAGATATACTGTACTAAATGTAATGCGTTATCAGTGTCTGGAACAAGGTATAATGTACTAAATGTAATGCACTATCAGTGTCTCTAACAAGATATAATGAACTAAATGTAATGCGCTATCAGTGTCTGGAACAAGATATACTGTACTAAATGTAATGCGTTATCAGTGTCTGGAACAAGATATAATGAACTAAATGTAATGTGCTATCAGTGTCTGGAACAAGATATAATGTACTAAATGTAATGCGCTATCAGTGTCTGGAACAAGATATAATGTACTAAATGTAATGCGGTATCAGTGTCTGGAACAAGATTTAATGTACTAAATGTAATGCGCTATCAGTGTCTGGAACAAGATATAATGAAATAAATGTAATGTGCTATCAGTGTCTGGAACAAGATATAATGTACTGAATGTAATGCGCTATCAGTGTCTGGAACAAGATATAATGTACTAAATGTAATGCGGTATCAGTGTCTGGAACAAGGTATAATGTACTAAATGTAATGCGGTATCAGTGTCTGGAACAAGATTTAATGTACTAAATGTAATGCGCTATCAGTGTCTGGAACAAGATATAATTTACTAAATGTAATGCGCTATCAGATAATGTTCTGATTTTCATAGTCCAGAAAAATCATTAGGTGGCAACTCTATGTGAATATACTAGTTTAGAAGCCCACTTGCCAATTGTTGAAAAATAAAGTCAGAAGCTCTCTGTTTACTGAAAGTTCTAGTGTGTGTATCTAGGTTGGGTAAAAACACCCCAGTATTTCCCTTTTTGTGCAATTTTCTTAACATATATTGGCCCATTTCCCACAACTGAACTAATCTCTTCACACCTCTAATCAACAATTGTTTGATATTTACCACCCAAATAAGTCAGTAGGTAAGCTACTCTACAAACACTCTGTGGTCCAAGCCTGGAACAAACTACCCCTGACATTCGCTCAGTCTCTCACACCCCACTATTTAAAATAAAACTAAAGACTCATTTACTCAATTCCAGAATTTGCCCCTGCTATGACCCTACATAATTCTCTCCTCCCCCCACATTTTAATCACTCCCTCTATCCTTGTCATACTTCTGAACTCTATCCCCACCAGTACAGTTACATAGCAAAAAAAAAAAAAAAAAAAAAACCTTGTGCTGTCATTTAACTATTTGTTTTGTTTATTATTTACTACTGCATTGTTTTGTTTTTGTTTTACTACTGAAATGACTAGTTTTATTTCTATTGTTTACTATACCTGTATACTACTGTAGTGTTTTTTTATTGTACTATGTGGAGCTTTTCTCCTTGGGTCTTCACTGAAAATGGGACAAAATCCCAGTTGGACTAACCCGGTCAACAAATGTCAATAAATAAATAAATAAATATGTCAGCAGTCACTGGAAAGGCAGGCTTCTACTGTTTCATTTAGATTGAACCTACAATGAGTTTTCATGTTTTTGTGTCTGCTAGCTGGACTCTGTTCTACTAGACATTTTTAAGTAGGTCTATGAGTAAGAAAAGGAACATCCTCGTCCAGAATAACTCTAGTCTTCAGAATAATTTAATTAGGTTTAGCAGCCATTAGCTAACCATTATTTAAACTTGGTATCTCTTGATTTCAAAGACAGTATTAGACCGCAAGATTTTTTTATGTATTGTTTTCCATTTGATATTTTTTATATTATATTATATTATATTATTGATTTGTATATTTCATTTAGAACATGTGTGTTCTGCAGAGATATTATTTTCTGGCGTAAAATGCTCCATTTTGGTTAGACATTATTCATAATCCTTGCATGATATGCACTGCAGCAGTTAACATTAAAAAATACTCCTTAAGTCTTGAATAATTCATAAGCATAGTTACACGTTCATGTAATACCCTGCAGTTATAGGTAGTTGCACTACTCCAGCAATGTGAAGGAGATATAGAAATAACACCGTCACATTACTATGTCCATAATTCAGAAATTCTTCACCAACTTCACAGTGGCTGTCTCTACCTTCATAACTTAAAGGATCAGATCAAATACTAACAGTGGATACTTGGACGTGTAGTTGAGTGATCTTCCTCTTATGTTGCCTTCTTTCGTAGCATTACATACCTGAACAAATAGCATCTGTACAGACCTCTCAACCTCTCACTGCAAAAAATCTGGACAAAGCCAGAAATAGTGGGGGGACAAAGGCCCAAAAATAGCTTTTAAATATTGTTCTTATAAACTTACAAAGTTGCTAGAATGACAGATTTTGCATTATTAAATATTTTCTGGGGGATACAGAGTCTGAAACTCAATTGTCTGTCGTTAGTTAGCATTATTAAATGACTTTAATCCTTAGTGATTTGCTAGAGACCAAAAATAAGAGGCAAAATCTGGACATTCTATGAAAAATCAGGACAGCTGAGATGCATGCTTCTGCATATTGTGTAGAATAGTGAGTGCAAACACAATTTTGTGCTTATGAAAAATGTGTCAGTAACACTGGCCCCTGTAATGCTGTCTAACTTGCTACTATAACTACAACAATTCTCCTTAAACCTGTGATGCTGCAATGCTACTGACAATGGGACCATTCACTCAGCTGTGTTCCCCCACATTAACCGGGTATATATTATCGCATGCTTACAAAAGCGAATGATAATTAATCGATCCCATGTAAGCGAAAGCTTACAATGTTGAAATCTCAGAACAACGATTTTTTTCCAAGGGAAAAAATTTGCTGCTCCAAAATAAAAAAAAAAAAAAAAAAACAAAACTTTAAAACATTACATAATGTGGGGGGCTTCACCCCCCCCTACTTAAATATATCAATCCAAGATTGCACCACAGTGCCAAAAACGGCAAAGTAAAGAAAGTGGCCAAGCGAATTCTTTGCCAGGGAAAGAATTCTCTGAAAAGCCACTTTGCTATTTTGCCTTTTCACTCTTCTCGGTTCGATCAAGACGCATTCGACAAACTGCATCTGCAGTCTCGTAATAGGAATCCCATTAACCCATATGCTAATGAAGAGTCTTCTGCACTCCTGAACAGTAAGCTGCAAAGTTTATTGATGTTTTTAGTCTATGACTGCAGAGGACAACATATCACAGCAGTCTGCAGTCAACAGGAACAGAGTGAAGTGCCCTTACATGATACGGATACAAATCTCAGGTAAGGCACATCGCTTTCAATAAACAGAGACTGGTTTTCATTTTCAATAACTCACTCCCACTGTGCTGTTTTTCAATGATGATTTCCAAACATGTGTTCATTAACCTGTATAAGTAGAAAAATGTTTAAGTTACTTGAGATGAATAATTCAGGAAAGGTAATAGCCCTTATGATAACATATGGTACATTCTGATTGTAACACATACTAAATTATGAGAATTACATTACTTTGAGCAAACTATCAGTTAGACCCTGTGGCATGATGGTGATGAGTATATTGTGGGCACTATGTAGTGCCAACACTATAACTAAAATATTGTAACAATGGGATGCCAGGCTAGAAAGACCCCACACTGGTTACATTCGACATAACAAGTTGTAAGTCAGAAACTAACACTGGTATACAAGTGCATACTACACCCATGTGGTAGTCCTAAAAATAGTGTGTCTTCTAGTCAGTAGGGAAGTCCACGTTTATGAATCATGTAAAACATAACTAGGATAACAATTATCAGATTTTCTGTGCTCAGCCCTTATCTGACACACGAATGACCCTTGTCATCATGCAGACCTATGCTTGCATGGGTGCAATTTGTCGAATAGGAAAACAAGACTCCCATCTCTCAGGATGAGTGAACTGTAAACTGTTCATTTTTCTACCTCACTTGGCTAGAACATCCGGTATCTGAACCACTATTCAGAGTAGGTCATATGGTTCACAGCTAGGGCTTAATCTGTCTGCACCACAAAACCAGGTTTTAATACCTAGCAAATTCTCGTAGTCTTCTACCACTCCATTGGTTTCAACAATGCCCACCCTTTTAACAATGAAACATAATTTAGTAAAGCATAACAGTATGCATATTTTCAGTCTGTGATGTATAAAGGTATTTTTAACCACAAAACTGTACAAGTCCCTTAACACCAATTTTCACTGTCAGTCTTGCTGGCTGTGTAGTATTCAGTAATGACACTGCGGCTGCATTATAACTATTGCATCAAGCAAACTGGCATTAGAGATTTATGTTTAATTATGCTGTGAAATAAACGTTTATCTTTCTTTCCGACAACCTAATAATTTGCTGCCAAAGGAAATTATTTCAATAACAGAAATAAGGATTTACTAATGGAAAAAGTAACAACAATGTGACTTGTAATTAGTTCTGCCTATTTAACATTTCATTTGTATAATTTCCTAAATGATTTTATGGAGTTTGTACACTTTGTACAAGAAATCAATATGGTCAGCATAGTTTTGTAACACAACCAAAATGCTTTGTCAATGTGTCATTCAGTCTACTTTACACCGTTAGTGGGAAGCTGTGAGCAGTATTTTTGAATGTTTATATAAACTAGAAGTAACAAAAGAAACTGAATTTGCTTCAGTGGGCACAGTGATGAATTTGTATCCCAAGCTGCATATTCGAAAGAAACACAAATTGCACAACTGTTGAGTAGGTAGGGTGGGGGTTGTGGTAATTTTCTCAAGGCATCTGCCTTTCTCAGGAGGATAGTGTGATATTCTCAAGGTAGAAGAAATAAGAACAGAAACAACTATTAATCTTGCTGAATACATAGAAAAAAGTACTGCACTCAGAGAATTTGATTTGAACAACTCCCTCGCTGAAAATAGCAACAAGTTGCTAATTATTTCTGTGGTAAAATGAAAATAAATTAATTTATTTTTATTATAAGCTAAGACATTTCAATTATTTCCTTTTCAGCCTTAAATAAGTTGCAGCTGTCATTTAAAACTAGGCAACATTTCAAGTGTGATGAACAACTAAAATATTTTTAAGTAATAATGCAAGGAGTATTGATTTATGCGCCGAGCTTTTATTTACATTTTACAACTATCTGAAATATTATGAAAATAATTAAATTAAAAGCCTTTTGGATTTTCTTGAATGTGAATGATTTCAAAACACAAGACATGATTTAATGAGATTTCATTTAGCCTTCTTTCTGATTTTATTCCTTCTGCATGTTATAGTGTGCCGTCGGGGGGGGGGGTGGTGAGAAGGTTGGGGGTGTTTGATGGTGCACAGCCAGATGCTTTTTATGCAGAACTACAGCAATGACAGAGTTAACAGAACAGAACAAATGTCTGCTTGATAAGTGCAAATGCTGGCTTGTCCTGGCATATCTGAACTAATTCTCAGGCCAAATGAATTATGCAGTCACCTATCATGCCTATATCTGCCAAAGGACTGATTTCCTCTTTGCTATGCCTAGAGTTTTTCCATTGGGAACAATCCATCTGGATGCTTATAAATGTACGGATCACCATGGTTGATCCATCCTGATCACATGGAGTAGTGACATGATTCTATGCCTTTACCGGGTTAATAATCTCCCTGCCCTCTCATGGAAAGTAATTCAGTATACCTATGACAAAACAAGACATTATTTTAAATGTTTTATCTCATGGTGTTATTTTGATAGTCAGTGCCAAGTCTTGAGAATTTAACAGGTGAGGATCTTGGTACTGATTTAGCAGCAGCATGAGAACTTTGTCTAAGACTTTGGCTTCACCTTCCCTAATCTGTGCTGGTCCATTCTATGTAAAATTATGGCTATTGATCCACTATACTTGTTGAATGAATACTGCTCATGGCTATCCTGAATAATTTCCAGGGCACTTAAACTGTTCTTCTAAGCAGGGCTGACCTCTCACATACAGACTCACACACACACACACACACACACACACACACACACACACACACACACACACACACACACACACACACACTGGAATAAAGCAATGTAGTACACTCTTTTCCAGGAATGTAACAAAGTGTCAGATTTGTAAGAATCACTTCTCATTGGTTCCATTGCTTCTCTTCCATGTTGATTCACACCAAAAAAGAAATACTCACATTTATGCCTGAGTTCCTGATATGATGGATCCAAAATGAGATCGCTGTTTGGCACCATCACTTCCAAAGGTTTGTAATTTGTTAAGTAAATCTTGGGTAATAGCAAGAATGCTGATACAATGCACATGAGTTCAGACAGGCACTATCAAGGACATAGGGAGAGCTTTGATGCTCCAACCCCTCACATGCTAATGGTTAAGGTTTTAAGCCTGTCTTTTATCTACTGGCTGGCAGCAGAGTTGAATAGATTAGTAGTCTGCTGTGTTCCACCACCTACTGTGCAAGGCTAAAGGGTGGTCAGCTCTTCCACAGCATCAATAGAATATACATTGTTCATCTTGCATCTGAGGATTGACAGTCAGCTTAAGTTTCTAGTCTGGCATTCAGGCACATACTGTTTCTGGGAAATGGAGGAAAGAGACTCCTCTAATGTATTAGCCCACCTTTTTGTCTGATCCTGTTTATTTAGCATTCCATCCACCACCAGAATTTGAGAACTCAAAGGTATTGAGAACTCAGTGGTACTGTCCTCTCCTTCTTTATAACATTTTAAAGCAGCATATAAAAACTGTAATTAGGAACACTGAATATTAATTAATTTGTGGGGGAAGTAGCCCCTTTTAATAACATAGATGGAAGAAAGCTTTACACACACAAAGAGATATGCACAAACACAGACAGACACACACACACACACACACACACACACACACACACACACACACACACACACACACACACACACACACACAAACACACATGTATGTTATTGATGGAGAGGCAGAACTATCTGAGCATGCTTTGGTGATGACACATCCTAGGTGATGATCAAAATCAGTATCATTAAACACAACTGGCTGGTTTCTATGGAACTGGTTGGTAGGCTGTGTCCACAGGTGACAATGTTGAAATCTCATTAACAGTTGCTGCAGTGTGACTTGGGAAATGTTGGGGGTTCACCCACGTATATGAAATATATAGGTTGTTAATCACTATTTTGCCTCCAAGTGATGATGCATAAAACAGGTGATTGATGTGTAATACAAAACTGCTGGTATTGTGGACAAGGGATTATGTCCATTCCTCACTATCGTGTGCTGTAACAGCTAATATATACTTTGCAGGAGGCATTGTGGTGCAGGGGGGGGGGGGTTTCCCCTGCAAAAATGTGAGTTACTTGCTTTGCATGTTCCAGGATTATGTCATGGAGCATGTCCGATTTCCTGTTGAACTTTTGTGGTCAATAACTTTTGGCTGATGATGTGTAAGCTGATGTAATGTTTGCTTAAGTAAGTTTTACATGTGTGTGTGTGTGTGTGTGTGTGTGTGTGTGTATATATATATATATATATGCACTTTTTTTATTCTACTACTGTCTTCTATCATACCTGTTTCACATATCACCATGCATACTTAGGACTGCATACTTTGTATTCCAATGTGGTGTAGTAGCATGAGTTTACCATTTTTGGATGTTGCAGAAGGCAAAGATGACTCTAGGCAGTGGAGTGTGTTTCATGTCTTTGCCAGTACATTGTATTGTACATGTGTGTAACTTATTGCACCTATTGTTGTGCCATACTGCATGTCGAGTTTTGGAAGAGGAGGATGTGTAACCCATGGATTTGGGTTACAAGTGGCAAACAGGGATGTAAAGTCAGCTAAGGAATAATTGTCCGCTTGATGGAAATGCCCACATGTCACTGGTTCTCTCTCTTGCTACGTCTTACAGTGGAGTGTGTGTGTGTGTGTGTGTGTGGGGGGGTGAAAATTTCTATTCTGAAAATCATCTACAAGGGTCTGTCTTAGTCTCCTAGCATTCTAGGACTCATTTGGCTATAGATATGCAGTTGCAACTAGTTAGCCACCTTGTCAATGTGGAGTGCCTTCTACTTGGATTTATAATGTTGAGCTACTGGGAAGTCCCCATTGGTGTAGTCACAGCAGGAGCAATCAGTCCATAACATTGGTCACCCATGTGAGTGGCACCTGCAATTGTTTTCCTTCTGACTACCCTGCCATCTATCCCTGCCATGCCCCAACCCTATTGGTCTTCCCAGATGTGTCAGTCACCAGGTCCTGTTCCTTCTCAGATCCTCCCCATCAGTAAATGCCCACCTTTGTGTGCCCATCCTCTGTCCTCCTAAACTGTTGTGTCTACCGCCCCTTTCTGTCTCAGTCTGTGTTTTATGTGTGTCTGTGCACTACTTGCTTTTCTTTCTCCATCCCATCCACAGCCTTTCATTAATACCTTCCTCACATATCTTAACCGTTATATGAAAAAATGGGCTAGTTCTATGATAACAAACTCATCCTTCCTTCCTTCTTTCCTCCACCCCTCCTGCTTTCATACCATATAGTTACACGTGGGTGTTTCCCTCTGCTTGCTGTTTTTTACTTTTCTATTCACTCCATGTCCTCCTGCTTTCATACCGTATAGTTACACGTGGGTGTTTCCCTCTGCTTGCTGTTTTTTACTTTTCTGTTCACTCCATGTCCTCCTGCTTTCATACCCTATAGTTACACGTGGGTGTTTCCCTCTGCTTGCTGTTTTTTACTTTTCTGTTCACTCCATGTCCTCCTGCTTTCATACCCTATAGTTACACGTGGGTGTTTCCCTCTGCTTGCTGTTTTTTACTTTTCTGTTCACCCATGTCCTCCTGCTTTCATACCGTATAGTTATAAGTGGGTGTTTCCCTCTGCTTGCTGTTTTTTACTTTTCTGTTCACTCCATGTCCTCCTGCTTTCATACCCTATAGTTACATGTGGGTGTTTCCCTCTGCTTGCAGTTTTTTACTTTTCTGTTCACTCCATGTCTTCCTGCTTTCATACCCTATAAGTTACACGTGGGTGTTTCCCTCTGCTTGCTGTTTTTTACTTTTCTGTTTACTCCATGTCCTCTTGCTTTCATACCATATAGTTACACATGGGTGTTTCCCTCTGCTTGCTGTTTTTTACTTTTCTGTTCTCTCCATGTCCTCCTCATTTCCATGATGAACAGGGTGTGCACTTTGTCATGCGTACCTCTGTAATCAATCTGGTTGCAGCCATGTTACCACTTTTTTTGTCAGACGACCATATAATGTAGTTGGGCAATATTTCACTGAGCATGTCAGTGACCACAGACTCAGCGATACTAGCTGGCCTGCACTGGATGTACACCATGTCAGTCACACACCCAGTTTTTCTGCTGCTCTAGTCATGGAACAGCCTAGCAGTACTTCCCCTGTTACCATTATTTTTCTCTTTAATTATACATTTTTCTCGAACTTCAGGATTATTCAATGTTTAAAATTGTCTGATTATTTCTAAAGGTTAGCGCAATTCATTTTTTTTTATAAAACTTTCAAAAATTATATGTTTTACATATAACAGAAAATGAACTATAAATGAACAAAACTACGCGGCATTTAATTTGCACCTGTACTTGTATTGTGAACATGTCTTAACCAGCTAAAAATGCATCTCCCTTAAAATGAAACGATCTGCAATTTATGTTTTTTACCTGGTTAATAAAATAAATAAACCATTATGACAAGTGCATGGCAAATGGCATTAGAATTGCAGAGGTCGTTTACAACACTGTCTTTCTGGTACTGAAATGAGCTTGTGCTTGCAAAAAAAACATCATAAAATGTTTTCTGTGAGTGACAGCAGTCATTAACTTTACAACAGTACTACATAACCATTCACATCAGGCATAAATAGCCTTCTTTCCATTTAGAGCCTGATGAAATTATGAGGGTGTAACAAAGCAATAACTCTGCATGCTGTGATATAAAATAATAGGCCGGGTGGTCTTCCCCTTTCATCTAGATGGCTATTAGCTAGTCTATGAAACGTTGTAACAGAATTCTTTATTATAAAAATTAAATGAAGCAGGCTTTACAGTCTTTGAAATGTCTTTAAATGGTAACAATTATTAGGTAAGATCATGCTGGCTATATGGTGGGTAGCACATTTGCCGAGTTACGTAATAAATCTCAAACTCATAACAACCAATGGACACCAGCGTGGTACATACCCAGGTCTGGTAAATATTTTGCAATAAATGTAGCTATTTTAATGAGTTTGGAGAGTTGCTATGCAAATAAATTGTTTCATGAAATAACAGATTTCACTTTATTGTGTGGGTGTGTGCCTGTCTGTGCATCTGTCAGCAGCTGTCTGTGTGTGCATGTTTTGATATTGTATCTTTTTTTGCACTGTGGGTAGAAACAGGTATCCCTATATAACAACAAATAAAGTAGAGTAGAAAATTATATGAATGATTTTATGTTAAGGATTGACATTGCCATGCAGAAACTGTTTGCACCATGAGTTGACACATGCAACATTATTAGTTTAGCCCATTCATATCTTAAAGACATGTAATGTGGAGTCTGAGACCAAGTACACAGAGTTGAGAATTATCCTCTGGTCTCACAGTACATGGATAATTGGGGGTGCATTATTCTTTGAAGACTTAACTTGTAGGAAGGAATAGTTGTGTAAAATCTTACCATAACCATAGATGTCCTTCTCTTCCATGTTGCAGTATTCTAACATGATAACTAGATCTTTTGCCCGAGGTGACCCGAATGTCCGACCCATATACAAAAGCTTAGTCTGGCTGCTGCATGGTGCATGGGATGTCACCTTTTGGAACCATAAAGCGTGGGTCATAAATGTGACATCTGCATGCACAGATCTTAGAACTACATTACCCAGATGGACAGTAGTCTAAGGGTAGCTGATAAGGATCCCATCCAAAAAGGGGGAAAAAAAACAAAAGGCAGAAAAACAGAGGTCCTATGGGTGTAGGAGGGAGGCATAAGAATACTTCAACATGGAAGAGAAGGATATATATGGTTATGGAAAGATTTTATACAACTTTTCTACGTCCTTCTATTGTCATGTTGCAGTATTCTAACATAAGGAAGAACACCAAAGCTCAATATGTGTTATGGGAGGTGAAAGAAGATGAATTCTGTATGAATCCATGTAGGATGGCTTTAGCAAAACCTGCCCTAGCCCTACTGATGTAGTCTAGTTTATAATGTTTAGTGATAGTATGGACCGAAGTCCATGTTGCTACTTCTAAAATGGTGGCTGTGTCTAGTCTTTTAAAGAATGCCCCTGAGGAGGCCACAGCCCTGATAGAGTGAGCTCTCACAGAGCAAGGTAACTGCCGTATAAGGACTAACAGAATGATATTGTGTTGGAAATCCAAAAGGAGATAGTTTGCTTGGGTACAGCTTTCCCCAGTGCCCTGGGGTGAAAGGATACAAACAACTGATTAGACTTTCTGATGTTCTTAGTCTTGTCTAGATAAAATCTAAGTTGTCCATGAACATCAAGGGAATGGAGCACTCTCTCACTGTCATTCTGTGGGGAAGGAAAGAAAGTGGGTAAGTGGATAGACTGGTTAAGGGATGGTTCATTGACCACTTTAGGCATGTAGGGTTTGTATGAAAAGAGACCCTAGCCATATAAACAATTAGGTAAGGTGTGTTAGCCATGAGTGCTTGTAACTCTGAGACCCTTCTGGCTGAAGTTAGGGCTATAAGAAGAACTGTTTTCCAAGTGCACATCTTTATGCTCACTGAAGCTGCTGGTTCAGTTGGAGCAGTAGTGAATTTTTCCAGAATAAAATTCAAATCCCAAGGAGGAGAAATGGGTTTCCTTTGTGATCTGATGTGAAGGACTCCCTTAAGGTAAAGCATTAACTCTAATCTGGATAACAATGGTGGATTGAGATGTAAACAAGCAGAGATAGCTGATAAATGGACTTTAACTGAAGAGTATGAAAATTCAGACTTAAGGAGTTCACACAAATAAGACAAGACTAGAGACACATCTGCCTGAAAGGGATTTAGTTGTCTGTGAAGACATCAACTGGAGAACCTTTTCCACTTGGATAAATAGGATCTCCTGGTTGTGGTTTTCCTGGCCTCCTACAGGAAAAATAGCATGTCCTCTGAATAAAAGTGTCTAAATGGGATAAAAAGTTTATCACCCACAAGGTTAGTCTGAGAGTTTGTAGGTGTGGGTGGATAAGGGCACCCTTCTGTTGTGTGATGAGGTCCATCTTGTGAGGTAACTTGTGGTGATTGCCCTTGGCAATTGAAAAGAGTAGGGGGCCAAGTGCTGCCTTGGCCAAAAGGGAGTCACCAGAAAGATTTTCTTTTTGTCCTGTTGAATCTTCAAAGGAACTTTATGTATGAGAGGGAAGGGGGGGAATGCATACAGAAACATTCCCTTCCAGGAGGATGTGAAGGTGTCCACCCTCCAGGCTTGTAGGGAGGGGGTTCTTGTGCAGAGTAACTTTAGTTGCCTGTCCTGAGGGAGGCAAACAGATCTATCTATGGTGTACCCCGCTGGTGGACTATGTCTAGGATGACACCTCTGTGTAACATCCATTCATAATGCTGTGATGACCTGCTGAGCGCATGAGACATTTGCCTGAACGTTGTTTTGTAATGGGATGTAAACTGCCTGCAGTGTCACACTGGAGAATGTAGCCATTTCCCAAGCATGGATGGCCAGCCTGCAGAACAAGTAGGATTTGCATTGGTTGATTGTGAAACCCAAGCCTTTGAGGAGTGGAAATGGTGAATTGTGCATATTTTTGCAGGGTATTTGGATGATCTGCTAAGATGAGGAGGTAGTCTAAATAAGGGAAGATTTGAATGCCTCTTGTTCTGCAAAAGGCCACTACAGGGGCTAGACATTTTGTAAATACCCTTTGTCATGTGGAAAAGCCAAAGAGTAGGGCAGTAAATTTCTGAAAAGGTAGATGGATAGGAATGTGAATATATGCATTCTTTAGGTCTGAAGTGGCCAAAAAGGAACTGGGGGTTAAAAGTGGAAGAAGTGTTTGAAGGGACACCATGCAGAAGGTAGGTACATGCAGAAACAGATTTAGAAAGGACAGGACAAGGATGGGTCTCCAGCTGCCATTCTTTCTTGGGACTTGGAAGAGTCTGGAATAGAATCCTTGTCCTTCCTGTCCTGTAGGAACATTTTGTATTGTGCCCTGTGGAACAAGATCTTGAATGACTTGTGGGATGAGATGAGTTTGTTTCTTTGGTGGGTGGGGGAAACCTTTTGGGAGAGGTTTTTCCCATCAGGTCATGAAGTATCCTTTTTCCACAGCTGACAAGACCCAGTTGCCTGAGGTGATCTGTTGCCACAGGGGAAGACAGTGAGAGGCAGTCAGTAAGGGGAAGATGATATGGAGGGTTCTGGCAATCACACAGTGTTAGGCCTGTCAAGAAAGGACTATCTTTGACTGGTTTGAGAGGCGCTAGGTCTGGCTGAGGAAGGTTTTCTAGAACCTTTTCTGGGTTTAGGAGTAGGTGGTGTGGGAGCCTTCCTGATAAAGCTTAGGCACTGGTGAGACAAGAAGGTGCTTGAGGTCCTTCAGCTCCTTGCTATTTCCCTGCAGGTTTTTAAACAATGACTGTGACTGTCTTCCAAAGAGAAAACTATTGTCAAGAGGAGCATCCATAATCCTGTTTTTGAAGTCATCTGGCAATGGCTGTAGTCTGAAGCAGGATTACCAATGGAGGACTGATACTGACGCAGCTGAACTAGCTGATGCTTCTGCAGCATCATAGTTGCATTTAATACAGTGTCTAGTGACTTGTGCAGCTAAAGAAATGGTAGAGGCAACATGTGGCTTAGTGGGTGAATCTAGAATGGAGGACAGTTGATCCATGGCCTGTGAGACTAGGTACAAAGCATATTTAACCATACGCGTTTGGAAATTGAAGGCTCTAAAGACCAGGGTTGAAGAAGTATAAATTTTCTCTCCTAATCTGTCCATCATTTTGCTATTTTTATCTAATGGATTTAAGGAGGAAGAGGGGAGCTGACTGGATTTTTTGTCCGCCGAGACAGCAATAACAGCAGGGTCTGCCATAGGAGGTTTGATAAGAAATGTGAAGTCATCAAGAACTTGGTAGAACCTGTCTGGTCTTTTTGCGGATGGTGGCTGAGAATCTGGTGCTTTGGAAGCTGAGGCAAAGGCATCCAGATAGGCTGGGATGACTGGAGGAATGGCTGAAGTGGAGGGGGGATTCCATTTGCAAAAGTTCATAATAGCTGTTTTGCACTTCTGTCATTTGTGTGGAATGTCATTTGAAGTAGTCCCTGATTTTTGAAATACTTACCCCATAGGTGATGCCTTCAGGTGGGGAATCACCTTCTAAAGAATCCTCTTCTGGAGAACAATATCCCGAGGGAGAAGCCAGCTGTGAGACATATGAGAGGGACTAATCTGAAGAAGAAAAAAAAATCCTCCTCTGGAGCCTGTGGATGTGGTAAGTGGCCCGAATAAGCAGACCTGAGACTCAAGGTAGGAAGAGCACCAGGAGTCTGTGAGGAAGTAGACCTAAGGGCCATAAAGGCCCTAAAGATAGATTGTGCCAATGCCTGCCAATCAGGAAAACCTTCTGATGGAGCAGACAGATGTTTAGGCTTCTGTTTCCTTTTCAGGGAAGGAGACTTACGTCCAGGCTGAGAAGGCAAAGGCAGCAGAGGACTTGCAGTGCATTCCTCAGGAATGGAAGCTAATGCTAGCCATTCGTGTGAACCTGGTTCCCTCTCAACATCAGAAACTGACTTTGCTGGTACTTCCGCAGATGTGCAGGCTGGAGACACTAGGGTGGCATTTGAAGTGGTACCTGCTGAAGTCGCCAAAGTCATCGGATGTACCTCAGTCCCTAAATCATCAGCTGGCAGAATGCCTGAACCTGAAGGCACAGTCACTTTTTCCTGCCTAGCTACTTTGGCCTTCTTTTTTGACAGTTCAGATGAGATGGTCAGCATCACGTCCATACCTAACGTAAGAAATTGAAGTCAGTGGTTTTCAACAAATAGGTTAAAGGCTGAGAGACAAATGTGCAGTGCTTTTGGAACAAATGACAGGTAAATGGAGCACATTTTATAGTCGTGGGAAGTCCCTAAACAAAATAGGTAGTGGCTGTCTTTGTGTGGGATTTGCCGTCAGCAGTTACATTTTCCCTTCCTAGATGACATGGACGGAATTAGCTAGGGAAAGAACAAACAGCAACCAAAGCCAGAAAAGAAAAGAAAAAAAAATCCCCAATGGGGTACTTATCTTTCAGGTGTCACTTGACCCACAGCAAAATGAGCAAGTTGACGTTCCACTAGTGGTAGAGAAGTTCTGAGTTCTGTGCATGCAGGTGTCACATTTATGGCCCAAGGTTTATGATTATAATGTGTGACGTCCCATGCACCATGCAGCAGCCAGGCTAAGCTTTTGTATATGGGCCAGATGTTCAGGTCACTTTGGGTGGAGGATCCCTCATGTTAGAATACAGCAACATGAGAATAGAAGAACATCCTATAATGCTGCACCATGGAGCTTGATAAGGTGGTGATCTAGTCCTGCATTCATTAGTCTAAGATCTTTTTCAAGAGCTGTTCAATATGTTTTTTTTTTTTTTGACTTGATATAAGATGCAGTATTCAGTGGGAAGCACTGAATTGATGGATAGGGTAATAACTTGGTAAAAAGAAATGTTGGAGATTATGGAGAGGCAATCTGGAAATCTGGCCTAAGAGCTTACCCATGACTACAAATTCTTCAGCAGTATCATGCCAAAAGTATTTTTCCACAAAGGAAATGGCTTTTCTAAAAGATTTAATGTGCACTACTGTTTCTCATGGACTACACAGCACCACACAATGTCACAGTTAACTCTGATGTGGTGATTCCCGAACTTTTTAATTAAGTATCCCTTTGGTAATCACTGCCATTGTGTTTAGACTTGTAGGGATTCTATAGACTAATAGATTAATAGGTTGGGAGTGTGGTCTAATGGTTAAGCTGTTTGTCTTACAAACACAAGGTGCAGAGTTTGAGTCTCACAAAGGATAATTGGCAGGGCTTAAAATGGCTCGCAAGGGCAGTTAACTTAGTACTAATCTATGAACCTATATTAGCCACATGCATCATCACTGTAGCTTCTGAGAAGCTGCTGTTGATGAGAAGAATTCCCTGTAAAGTACAAATCCCTCAGTCACACAAGTCCTTTATATGTTTGCTTTCTTAACATGAGAGTTGCAGACAGGCTTTCAAGCACATTTTACTTTTTTCTTCAGGAGTATAAAACGAGGTATGTAATCCTTACACTGCACATTCTGAAACACACACATTACATATCAGGAGGCAGAAAGTAATGTTTGCTATGTTAACAAGGTTTGGAAGTTATATGTAAAGAAAGGCAGGCCTTGGTATGGGGGGAGTTGTAAAATGAACAAAACCTTTAATTTTTTTTAACAGAAGTAATATGATTTTATTTTTTGCTGGAGTGACAAAAAAGATTATCTTGTTTTTTTTCTACTTTTCTGTGGTTTAGTGTCCATGTGGTAATATAAATTATAGACAAATAATTTTGTTATGCTCATATTTGGTTTTGAGCAACAAACTACACCGCCTAAAAAGTATAATTTGAATAACCCTCTTACTTCCATGTCACGGGACAGGACAGAGAATATAGTCATCAGTGCAAGATTATGCAAGCTCACAATAACACTTGTCTGTGGTGTGACTAATGCTGGTGATTTGGAATTACTTCGCTTTATGTGCTAATAACTTTTTAATTAGCAACTGCTTTAATGTTTTACTATGATTTATAGGGCTAAATACCAGGAGCCATTAATACACATACTTAATTAAATTTATTAACTCCTTTAATTTTCTAAAGGGTTGTTGCTGCTGTTAAGGAATTCTGAATGTACTTACTACTGAATGATTATTTCTTATTATAGAAGTGATTCACAGAGAAAATTGCACTACTTTAAAGATATTTTCTTGTCATTTAGTTTTTCAAGTCCTGACATCTATTCAGTATTAACAATTGTGAAAGCATTGTTAAATAATAAGAACTGAAAATATCTACTTGTTTCTTTTATTATATAATGTTAATGTTTCTAATGATTTGAAATAACAATTTCTATTTTCAAAAGCATTAAGTAACACTTTTGATTAGTCAGGGCAGTTTATAAGTGCACTGCTCTCAGTGGTAGGAGCAACAATACACCTCTGCAACAGCACACTCATACTCCTGTTCGAATATATACTGTGGTTCTTGTATTCATTCCCCCCGCTACAGCTCTTTTGAGTGTGTCCCTTTAACTCCCAGTGGGTGTGGCTTGAGCCTTAAAAACAATGAAGTCATCACATTACAGTTCTAACAAATACTCATTGCAGAGGTCAAATATCAATACAGTTGTGTTTACCATCATGTATGCTTCAAGATAAAATATTCTGATACCTTGTTTGTCGCATGCTTTTGAAATTATTAATGCAAACATGAACAAGCGATATTTGACGCCTAGAGGTGCAGTAGGCGGTAACTGCAGAAAAGCCTGCAGGCATTCCCTGCTGTAATGAGTTTTAAGACACCCAAATAATCCTGAGCAGTGAAGCTGTGGTTAGCCTTATTAGATTATTTGTCTATGGTACTCATTTCAGATTTGTTTTGCAATGATGCCATTAAGCTTTTGAAGAAGAAAAAATACCACTGATGTATATACCCAAGCATGACACCCCTCAAGATAAAGTCCCCTTGAATAAGTAGGAAAAGAGACACGCCATCTTAAAACTGCCTCCTCCTTTCACTTACTACTTTATGCTCATTAGGCACGTTATGATGTACTTTTTAGATGTTTAATAGACTAACCTAGTTCCCATTTTTGTTACTATTTAATGATGTTACTGTGGCATTAAACCAAATTTCTTTGCAATAGTCCAATTATGAAATGCCAGTTTCCACAAACCTGTAGTTCAGAAATAGCAAAAAGTAATACCCAAAAAATAAAAGGGAGAAAAAATTAACCGAAGTGTTTTTACAGAGTTGTAAGCCCCATAACCCTTGAAACTCACACACACAGACACACACACACACACACACACACACATATATATATATATATATATATATATATATATATATATATATATATATGGGTCTAGGACACATGATCGACTAGCATATGTCCGAATCACAAAACATCGAACACACATACACGAAAGCGCTTAACATCAAAAAGTGCTTCTGTGTATGTGTAGTTCAAAAAAAAAAAATTTACATTTCTGCAGGGGGGCTTCACCCACCCACACCTCCCTACTTTATTATTCTCACTCCGAGATCGCACTACAGTGGGGAAAAGGGAATTTTCCCTTACCCGCACTGTAGTCTGATCTACGAAACAGGCATACATACACGAAAGCACTTGTAGATGTTAAGCGCTTTCATGTATGTATGTTCGATGTTTTGTGATTCGGACATATTTTAGTTGAGCATGTGTCCGGATCCCATATATAAACTATTCTCTCAAAACAAACGAGTATTGTTGGCGTACAATTAGAAATCATACCTGCAATGATTTTCTATGGAAAGCAGAGATCCAGGTTATATTCCTTTGTGTTTTTTTCTTCTGGCTTTTGACACTCAATAAATTTCACCACGATCATCAGTATAGGAGCCCGTTGCAAGTTATATGTTAAAAGTTTTATTTGGATTAATTTTCTAACTGGATTGGTCCGGTTCTGTCAAAACTATTTAGAAATTCTAAATACTTTTGTATTTCAGAAAGTTATGGGAGGACAGAACAAGGTCAGTATAATTCTATGCTTCTAAATGAATAAAGATATATTTATCTGCTACTATGGCATCACTGAAAGAAACAAACAGAGTAAAACAATTTGAAAAAAGTAGATTCCTGCTTGTTGGGAGAAATACATTGTAATTCAGCATATATTCATATAAGGAAGGAAGTGGGAATGGTTTGTGGTTCACATCTATACTCCACTGTCATTTCATTACCTGGTAGGTAGAGACTGAGAAAAAGCAAACGTGCGTTTTTTTTGGGGGGTTTTTTTTGTTTTTTTTTAAGGGGGCTGGGGTGGCTCTTTCTTCCTAAGTGGTACTTTTTCCAGGTATTTATTCTCAGAAAATGACAGTAAACCTGTTTTACTTGCATCTCTTTGATAATTGCTTTGTCCTGGCTATAAAGTGACTGTACTCCGTTATAAATTGACCCATACATTGACTTGAGGTTGGGTTGATTCCTTTGATTTCAGAGCCTGTGGTCACTACATCTAGATACAGGTTTACTTAGACCTTGTTTTTGTTTAATACCCTGTGGTCACTACATCTGCATACAGGTTTACTGAGACATTGTCACTGTTTTATAGCCTGTGGTCACTACATCTACATACAAGTTTATTGAGACATCGCCATTGTTTCATAACATGCAGTCACTACATAGGTTCATAGGTTCATACTAGGCTATCTGCCCTGGGGCAATTATAAGCCTAGCCCGATTCTGTATGGCTTACGCCACCCCTTGATTTGAGTATACTGTGCCCTTTTTAAGGTTTAGTTTACTGTGCCTCTGTCTAATAGTGACACGGGAGTAATCCCTGGGACAAACCTACGATCCCCCATCCACCTATCGAGATTCTTCTTGAAGAGATTCAGTGAGGTGCTCCGCTGCACATGAACTGGAATTCTATTCCAGAGAGAAGGGAGCCTCTGGGTTATGAACCTGTCCCTCCAGCAAGTTCTATTTATTACTCTGCTGAGGTTCAAGTCCCTCGAGTGTGTGGCTCTAAAGGATTTAGATTTACTGAGGTGGAGCATGTCCATTAATTCTGGATTTGACATAGCTTTGTATGTCAGGCATAGATCGCCTCGAAGTAGGCGGTATACAACTGAGTAGAGCTGGAGTTTTTTTAACTGAGCAGTATATGGCATCTGTTTGAGACCCTTGATCATCTTGGTGAGATACTTTTGGGGTCTTTCTAATTGCTGCAGGTGTCGGGTAAGGTACATCCCAAAAGGGGCATTGTATTCTATGATGGGCCTGATGAGGGATGAATAAAGGGGCACGATTACCTCTCTTGATCTAGATGTGAAACCCTTTGTGATGAGGTGGGCTATGTAGAAGGTCTTTCTAACCACTTTGGCAATGTGGTTTTCAAAGGAGAGATTGCTATCAACTTGGGTCCCCAGGTCCCTAATAACATTCTCTGTACTTAATGGGTTTCCGCCTATGTGGTAATTTGTGGGCACATTGTTTTTGCCAAAGGGTATGACTATACATTTTTTGGCATTTAGCTTTAAAGCATGGCGCTGGCACCGGTTATCTGTCTCTGTGAGACCTTTTTGAAGGATGTTTGTGTCAGCTGGAGAGTCGATTATGGCGCCCAGTTTGCAGTCGTCTGTGAACTTGGTGAGCCATAGTCCTCCCATGTTTGCCTATACCTCGGAAAAGTATATACCGAACAAGAGTGGTCCCAGGACAGAACCCTGTGGGATGCCACTTGTGACCGGTTTCGAGTCTGACATGGCTCCAGCAACTCTCTCTCTGTGGGTTCTGTCTTTGAGCCAGTTTGCGACCCATCTTGTAACATAGGGGTTTATATTTAAGCTGGATAGCTTATCTATGATGCCCGAGTGGGGTATTGTGTCAAATGCCTTTGCAAGGTCCAGATAAGCTGTGTGGACTACCTTCCCTTCATCTATGGCTTTGATGACTTTTTCAAAGAAGTCATCCAGGTTCAAAAGGCAGGATCTGCCCTTGACAAAGCCGAACTGGGTAGGATCTAGTGTCTGTAGGTCCCCAATGTCTTTGTTTATGAGCTCCATGATGATCCTCTCCATAGCCTTGTAGACTAAGCTAGTCAGGCTTATGGGGCGATAGTTTCCAGGATCCGTAGAGGCTCCACCTTTGTGGAGTGGGACCACTGTTGCTGTACGCCATTCTGTGGGCACATATCCTGTAGTGAGGCTGTGATTGTATAGCTGTTTTATTTGAGGGATTAGTTCCTCTTGGAGTTCATGTAGGACGCAACCTGGGACGCCATCTGGTCCCATGGAAGCAGTGTTTTTTTGCTTTGGAGAGGGCAGCCCTCACCTGAGCATCAGACATGTTTGGGAGGCAGCCCTCTGCCGGGATAGATACTTGCTCTTTTGGGGGGGAGGGGGTGGAGAAGTTTGTACTGAACCTGTCTGCCAGGATATTGGCGATGTCTGTGGGTTCAGTGTATTTTTTGTCGTTTAGAATCAACTCAGAACAAGTCTGGGAGTTGCATCCCAGGTTCCTAATATAACTGAAAAAAGCCTTATGATTGTCTTTGGTGTCCTGTGCAATTTTTCTCTCGAAGCTGGCCTTGGAGGATTTTATGAGGGATCGTAATTTTTTGCTAGTACTGATCAGAGATGCCTTCCCTGTTAGGGATTTTGCTCTATCATGTAGTAGCGTCCTCCTTCTGTTGTACAGTTTATTTATGGCAGGGGTCCACCAGATTGGACGCCTGCCTTTGGATGATTGGGTCTTGGTTTTGTTTGGGATAGCATGATCCATGCATTCCTGGAGATGTCCGTAGAATGCATTTATATAGGATTCTGCAGTTTGGGCCATAGTTTCCACTGGCCCTGGGGCCTTGAAGGATTCCACTTCGGTTTTGAGAAGTGAGAAGTTCGCTTTTGAGAAGTTTTTTTAGTGGTTCTGTTGTTTACAGTTCGATAAAAGAGCATTTCTTCTTTTAAGCTTGTAATATAGACCCTTACCTTTCTACTTGTTATCAAATGCAACAGGTCATAACTATCTCCATACAAGTTTACTGAGACCTTGTCATTGTTTTATACCCTGCGGTCACTATATCTGCATACAGGTTTACTGAGACCTTGTCACTGTTTTATAGCCTGTGACCACTACATCTACATACAAGTTTACTGAGACCTTGTCATTGTTTTATACCCTGCGTTCACTATATCTGCGTACAGGTTTACTGAGACCTTGTCACTGTTTTATAGCCTGTGGCCACTACATCTACATACAAGTTTACTGAGACTTTGTCATTGTTTCATAACATGTGATCACTACATCTACATACACGTTTACTGAGACTTTGTCATTGCTTCATTTAAGCATAGTTATCCTGAAAAACCTTGCTGCATATTAACTGTAATCAATACATGCCTGCTCTGTGAAATAGTAGGAACCCTCACTAAGCTGGCCACTGTTTCCTTTTGCTTGACCAGTAGGCTATATTGCATATGCCAGGTATTTAGTTTCAGGTAATGACAGTTAACCTGTTACATTTGTTTATTAATTGCTTTGTTCTTGCTATAGAATGATTGCACTCAGTTATAAATTGACCAATACATTGACTTGAGGGTGGATAGCCACATACTATATAATACAGATTGTTTTTCTTAACCTCAATGCACACCCTCATTAGCTACTCCCTATACCATTCACTAACACAACACTTAACTCCAAATTAAATACAAGCACAATGTTGCTCCAACACTTTGTACTATTTATTCTACTAATTATCTCTTACCTTTTTGTCTATATTACAAACTCAAAAGCTTAAAAGAGCGAAAGCTCTTTTATCAAACTGCAAACATCAAAACCGCTAAATAGCGAAAACACAGAACAGCAATTTTTTTTTTCCCAGGGAAAGAAATCGCTGCGCCACAAAAAAAAAATGCAAACACAAAATAAAGAGGGAGGCTTGACCCAGCACACCCCCCAATGTGGGGGCTGTGCCCCCACACCCCCTACTTAAATATACTAAGAGATTGCACCACAGTGGAGGAAATGGCAAAGTCCCGAAAATGGCCCAGTGATTATTTTCCCTGGGAAAAAAAATCGCTGTTCAGTGTTTTCTCTATTTAGTGGTTTTGTTGTTTACAGTTCGATAAAAGAGCATTTCTTCTTTTAAGCTTGTAATATAGACCCTTACCTTTCTACTTGTTATCAAATGCAACAGGTCATAACTATCTACTCCCCCACCAACCCACTTAACACCTCACCCCATACTTCTTTCGACATCATTATATCTCCATACCTTTACAATAGCTCCAATACAGAACTCTTCACATTTAAATATACACACTCACAGTTAACCCCACATTTACTGTGGAAATATGTTAAACTTGTTACGAAACTCACACACCTATTTCTGTTCAATTCCACCCTGATCAAACTAAGTGGCGACATATATCCTAATCCAGAACCTCAACCCCTTAATCAAACTCCTATCACTCCAAATAACACTTACTCCCCAAACATCACTAATCTCCCACAAAGTAGCTCTGATCTCTTAACATTAAACATGAACTTAAGAAGCATCCTAGATAAATCTCATGAATTTCTTGCAATTATCATCCAAAAGTCTCCCAAATTAGCAGTCTTAAAAGAAGCATAGCTTAAACCCTACATACAGGGTGAAATCTACATACTAGTGAAATTCTAACCCATGTTTATAATATCCACAGACATGACGGGACTCATAAACGAGGTGGTGGCATAGCTGTAATATATAAAAATGCTATCAAACTAGAATGACATGACATCAACCCACCAGACCTCTTGAATTCTGAAATTCTAATCACCCGCCTTTAACTAAACTCCAATAAACACATCATTATAATAGCTGTTTATATACCCCCAGGTGACAACCTTTGCATCATTTCCTCTGAAAAAAGTCCACTGGCCCAGTTGGACATCGCTGTTAAACAAATGTAAAATAAATAAAACTAAATCAATACATTCATGTATCTGCCTTAGTCTGCATTGATAATTAGCTGCTTTTGTCATCATATCCACATTATCACAGTGCCACATTACACAACACTTATCCCCACTAGTGTTACAAGAGGAGACATGGGCTATAGCTGTATTGCTCTGAATGTCCATAGATTCATGGGTAAGTATAAGGCAACCAGTCTACAGACCATTTCAAGGCTAGTCAAGAAACTCTATTCAAAAGTTCCCTCAAGCACTTGGGGGGGGGGGGGGCAAGATAGACTGGGGGAGAATTTGAGGGTGCACATTCGATTATTTAGGTTTATCTTGAAGACAGCAAAGGTGCTAAGCTGCTTGATATGTAGTTGAAGTTTGCTCCAGATGTGAGGCATACATTTGAGTAGGAATCTCTAATACCAATGTGTTTTTGTTTATCTTTTGAAGAAAGTTTACTTCCTTTAACTGAATATTTGCAGTACGGTTATTTGTGTGAAGGAAAAGGAGGTCAAATAGGGTTGGCTGTTTCTTGGCTCAAAAGGCTTAACACACTTCTCCAGGAAAGAGTCTGTAGGAGGTTGAGTGCAGAGAAAGGGCTCCCTGTCTCTCTTTACAAGTATGATTTTTGAGACCACTGATTTTTTTTTTTTTTTTTTAGTTATGAACCTCTAAGGTCTCTGAAGTTCTGTGGTACATTTAGACACATACATGCCAAAAGGTGCATTATATTCAATAAAGGCTCTTATAAGATATGAGTAAAGGGGAATTAAAATTTCTGTTGATTTAGGGGAGATGTCTTTGGAAATTTAAATGGACCAAATTAAAAAAAAAAAAAAAAAAACTTTACAAACTAGGTAACCACAGAAAAGACAACAAATAGCACCAAACACTGTAGATAAGCAGTCCAGAACAAAAATGCAGTCAAAAGTATGTGAATAGCAATAAATAGATCTATTATCAAGACAAAACAGATTTAGCATCACACTTTCGTAAAAACTTCATCAGAATCATGAATTAAATCTCAGCACCACTTTTTAAATATCCAAACCACAAATTTATTAGCCAATAAAATTCCATGGTCAATTAAAACACCTGATTTTTTTAAAAAGAACATATACCCCTAACCGATTTTATACATTAAATAAATAAGCATATTAATATAAACAAAAAACATTCTATACAACATAAGATTTTAATTTAAGTATACTAACAATAGATACATTGTCATTGAATTTGTGGTTTGGATATTTAAAAAGTGGTGCTGAGATTTAATTCAGGATTCTGATGAAGTCTTTACGAAAGCGTAACGCTAAATCTGTTTTGTCTTGAGTAATAAATCTATTTATTGCTATTCACTTTACAAACTACTCAGGAGGCATGATAGTCAAATGAAAAGAAATTATCAGCAAGAGTGCCTAAATGCCTTACAGCAGTGTTTGATTGGATAGGTGTCTTTTCTTTAAGGTAAGTGAAACTGTTTTGCTTAACAAAATGAGCACTCTTTTATGTGCTAAGTGAAACTGTTACATTTTCTTAAATGAACTATGCAACGCTTTTTACACTTAATTTCAGACTATTTTTCTTGCATTAAATTGTTAACCTGGTCTACCTCATGTAGGAGTAATTTAGTCAGTTAAAGATCAAAAAAGTCTCAGTTTGCATTCATCTGTAAACTTAGTTAACCACAGGTCAGGAGTGCTGGCCTGAAGGTCTGATAATACATGCCAAATAGTACAGATCCAAAACTGAGCCTGTGGTACACCGCTGGTAACTTTTTTGCTTTCAGCAGTACTGCCTGTGAATCTAACCACATGGGTTCTGACAGACAACCAGTTAACTATCCACCGCACAGTACAAGGACTTATATTCAGATTTACAAGTCTGTTAGCAGTGCTTGCATGATATACTGTATAACTAGTGTCCACTGCTTCAGTTACTTTTTCAAACAAGTTAATTAGATTAAAGAGGCAGGGCCTTCCTTTTACAAAGCCAAATGAATAAGGGTCAGGATTAGGAGATTCTCAATGTCCATATTAATGATGTTTTAGATAATATGCTCTCTAGCTTTATATATGGGGCTATTAAGATCAATGGGTCTTGAGCCAGCCTTGAGCAATGGGCAATGGCATTAAATGGCTGTGTTCCACTCTTCAGGAAGGTAACCACTGGAGAATTTTACATTAAAAAGGTTAAGTAGGGGTTCAAAAAGGCCATATCTGGCACAGATAACCAGGCAACCTGGTATGTTATCAGGGGCCATCAGTGAAGTTTTCTTAGTCTTTGAGATGGCTGAGAAAATGTGTTCATAATAATTAAAGACATTGACTGATATTGGGAAACCTGAGGAATGACTATAACTGTGACTGGAGTAAAATTTGCACCAAATAGATAGGCAGACTGCAACCTGTTAGAAACATTAAACAATTTTTTTCTTGTTAAATAATTTATGTGGTTATTCAAGCACAGGGTTTATTTTTAATTGTTTAATATTTGGTACAGATATGGATTGCCTTAACAATACAACTATTTAAGTGGGAGTAGAAGTCAGAGGCACTGGTAACATCTTTAGGAATGCGATTCTTCAGAGAAGAATTACAATGACAAAAGTCATCAAGAAACTGAAGAAGGGTTGCTTTTGAGAAGTCTTTTAACGCAGAGCTGTTTATAGGGGAAGTACCATCAATTTTAAAGGTAAAGTCACTAAGTTATTTTCTGACTTAGCAAGGCATGATGATGATACATTGGGAGATATACAAGAAATTAATATATTTTTGAGAACTAGAGCAAGGATATTGAGGCATCTAGTAGGATGGCTAACTATTAGAGTGAGTTAGCATTTATAAAATGAAGGTAGTGCTTTGCGTGCCAACCACTGGCAATGTGAATCTACCAGTTTATTGATGGATAGTTGAAATCCCCAATATAAAGGTCTTGGATTTAATGGGAATTTTAGATAATGTGTTAAGATGACAATTATGTTCAGAAGGGGACATAGATTGTGTTCCATAGCTAGCTATGAAGTGGTAATTCATTTTGCTTATTATTATTTGGACTACTGGGAGTTCAAATGTAGTATCCCAAGGAATTTTTCATGAAGGGATGATATACTGGACAATTACTGATACTTATTTATTTTTATTTATTTATTTATAATTGTTAACTGGGTTAGTCCAACTGGGCCAGAAGTCCATTTTCAGTGGAGATCCGAGGAGAAAAGCTACAGATTACAAAAGAAGTTTCTTATAATAATCACACACAAAAAGCTTTTACAGTACAAATACTAATTCATGCTACAGGATAGTACACAAGTTAGAGTTCAAGAAATAAAAGCATAGATGTAAAAAATAAGCAAATGTAAAGTGCATAAGCAAAGAGAATTAGTCTAAAGAGATAAACAGTAATATACATTCCAAAATGTAAGACTTCATAATGGAGAGAAGGAGTTAGCTAAGTATACATATGTTAGCTACATGTTTTGAAATAGGGGGGAGTGTTGCAAAAATGTCAAATGGTGTGGATATGATATAGGGAAAAAAGGAGTTTAGGCTGATACTCTTCCAAATTTATCAGTACCTCTGAAGATGTGAGAAGTATTACAGCCAGGAGAGGAGGGAGTGCTTTTGTTGCTCTGAAACCATGGTTCTATAACTACATGTGTACAAATGTGGACATGTTGCAGGAGAGCCTTAAGTTCAGGCATTTTTTAAAGACTCCTGCCATTAAGTAGAGACAAAATAATGTGTTCCAAGTCAAAATTTACTAGGCAAGAATAGCAAGATGGGCTCGGCCTAAAAAAAGGTACTGTGGGGATTGAAAAGGCTTTAACCAAAATGTGAAGGCCTTAACACGAGAATGTGCAAACCATTCCTGACAAAGCAGTAAGGCTTGTCAGCATTCTCATTCCCAGCTGATACATACTGGATCCCCTAGAATGACACCTACTACATAACCAATTATTAATGCCAATTATGTTGTGTTTGAATCTCAGCATCATTCTAGGTGATAGCAAAATACCACTCAAGACCACTATCTTTCGTACCTCAGACAAATACTTAGCAAGCTCAGTCATATCCTTCTGCATGTTGCTCTGTGCAAATCATTCATCACAACATGGACAGCTGGCAGAACATAATTATATCTGGCTGGATTGCTTGATTGGAGAGCCCATGTTACACCCCGGAAAATAACACCAGAATAACAGCTAACTGTCACCCTATTCTTATTTTGCATAGTAAAGGTAGAGTCCATATGTCTTATTATAGCCACCCATTACTTAAATTTTACCATGGGTTGATGAAGTCTCAGTGAGCCCTTAGGACTTGGAATCTGTACCCTTTTGATTATTAGAGGGTGGTGTGAAGGAAGAAGGTAGGTGTGTCGCTGTGTCAACAAATGTTTGAGGCTTCTTAGTATTAAGCCTAAAGGGAATAGGCTGTATTCTCTTAACACCCTCAGCATAAGTTTGTTTGGTAGAAGTGCTCTGTGCTGTGTGTATATGTGTTTACCGAATGTGTTCTGAGGTGAGAAGGTAGCCTCCAAGTTAAGTAAATACTGAATCACTGAGAAATTGCAATAAAGGGTGTTTTGTTAAGCATGAGGCATTTACTACTCTACCTCAAAATACCTAGTGCTATCAAGCAATTTTTGTTTGCATAAATCCTCAGAAGTAAGAACTCCATCTCATATCTCCAGGGTATGTGACTCAAGCATGAACTCTGGACAGGTTTTCATGATTGCACTTAGTAAGTGTCATAGTTCCTCCCCAAAACATGCTGGTTGATTAGATACACTAAATATTTCTTAGATATCTGTACATCCTTTGTTCTTCTGTCCCGTGAAGAGGGTCTGTGATGACTTGTTCACTTACCTAGTTAGAAGGGAATAAATATTAAAATCTGAGTGGTGGCTTGTTAGCAAATATTCATAATGGAAAACAAATTGGTTGATGCTAGAACATGTAACCTGATATGTAATTTATTCATAATATGTGCTGGGAGATAATATATATATTAAATCAGGCAACATTTGCAAAACAAACTGTAGAACAGTGAGTACTTGTTCAGCTGTCCTTTAACATTCAGGTATAAAAGTTAAACATTTTGTACCCTTTTGGTACCTGCTATTTTTCAGAGGCAAATACAGCTTTGAAACTGCATTGTTTAAAATGAAACATTGTTGCCAAATCATAAAATATTGAAAACAATCGTTAATTGTTTAAATTAAGTCACGCACAATCTACCAGGTAATGTCTGAATGCCTTATTTATGCAACCAGAAGACTATCATTGGTACCTTGGTGGTTACCTTTCTGAGTCCATTTGGGGGAATTTTTAAGAATATATGTTATTCCATAATGCATTGTTGCATGGGGAGCCATGCGACCTTCAAATATAATATGTCATACAGCATCTAATAAATTGGTTACTTATTTACTTACATAGCTTACTTACTTATTTGCATTTTGTTAACCAGCTTATCAAGCTGAATAGAGCTGTTTTTTTAGCCCTTGGGAGCTCAGACAGGAGAAAAGCAGAGCTACAATCAGTTTTAGAAATTCAGTGGTATGAATAGCAAAATTAGAAATAGTAATCGAGCACCACCATCTTTTGTAAATGTGCATTTGAGAAACATTGGTGAATTATCTGTCTGAAAAAACCCATTTGAGAGTGCAAGGCTAAAATACAATTCTGGGTGATAAATGAGTGTATTAAGAGTCTTATGTAAAAGAACTAAGAAGTTTCAAGATAAATTAATTTAGTTATGACGATTAAGGCTATAAACTCTTGAACAGCATTATCCTTAGGGCTTCATTTGCCTTCTCTATGACTCTCTGTCCTCCATTCCCACTTAAAAATCCTAGTGCAGTTACTAAGTGAGCAAATAAATAAAATAGCATGCAGGTACAGGGGAGCCACTGTTGTTCCTGTTTATATGTCAGCTGTGCTTCTTCAGTAGGAAAACTAAGGTTGTTAATCGTCCCAGATAAGTAGTCAACACTCTTTCAGCAGTTCCCTAAGGCTTGTCCATGTGGTGGAATTGCAAGTATAAATGTGCATCTGATGGCTTAATAGTTAAGGTTTTTACCTGATAATCCCAATGTTAAGAGTTTGCTTCTCACCTTGGGAAGCATAACTGGGTATACAGAAGCCCACAAGGATCATTAGTCTCGTAATAACGTATGAACCTAAACACTGTTTTCTCTCACTGTATGTAGACAGATCTACTTCCATATTTTGAAATACCAAATAATCGAATTACAGTTGATTGAGACTAAAAACCCTCATGCACAAAACACTGACATTTCTAAATACTGAGCTTCAGAAGATTGAAAATGGAAAGGCAGACCCACCACAAGCCCACAACTTAAAACAATTTTGTTTTTAATTTTTTGCAGGGGGGTTTGCACCCCACACTCCCCCTTCAAATTAAATATTCAAACATCCGCGATCACGCTACATTGAGGAAACCGGACAGTAGACGTATTCTGCAACACTATTCAAATTCTGAATGACAAAATAATGCTTAAATAAATAATAATAACATTATCTAAATACATAATAGTAATAATGTACCCTTTTATAAAATCACTTTCTTACCTTTTTTGAATGACGTTGTTGTATTTCACTTTTAGTTAGTTCAACACTATTAAACTCAAAATCCACCATTGTCCTTATGTACAAAGTAAAAATCTTTAAAGGGATATTACACTACTTAAACAGATAGGCATAAGAAAACATCAGAACATCGACAATGTGTAATGCGATCATTTTAACTTTTAGGTATTTGCAAATTCATGTTTTTGGTCTCGATCAAGTGCAGTTTGATCATTTGGTAGCTCAACATATAAAAGTAGATCCATGTAGACAACATGCATGGGAGGAGGACAAATGCTGTAAAATGTATCAAAGCTTCTAATTTTAACACTTCTAAATAGCACTGGTGATGGACCTTGACAAGATGATGAGGAAAATGAGATACATAGAGTTGTATGACAGTGTCTCAGCTGTACTGGTGAGAGGGAGCCAGTATTCATCAGGGTAATGTTCTGTGAAATCTGTCATCTCTTTGGTGTGCAGAGATAGACTCGGCTATGGATTAAACTACCTGGGTTTCTTGAGCAGGGTCAGCACTTGAGGAGTCCACTTTTGTGTGAAAAGAATGAATGAGTTGTGCCCACTCACCTCTTCTTGGGGGAGGGACTGGACATGTGTTCAGGGACATGACTTCTTATGATGGTGAAGAAAACCTGCAGGAGGCATTTGCTCCAACAAAGTGAGAAGTACTCAATCTTATTTCAGTCGTGAAAGTGAGACACATAAAAACAAAACAGAGAGAAGGCTCCAAGGCTCAGATGCAAAAAATATAACACACTTTATTGACGAACAAGTAAAACGTGTAAGTGCTTTCACGTTGAAATCACAGAACGTTTCATCAGACATTTTGCAAAATGAAAACATGGAGTTTAAATACCACTAACTACCAATCATATCACTCAAAAAATTAACCCTAAAAAGATAGTTTACCAGTAAAACATTTTAAATGGCTCTAGTTAAAAAATGAAACCGGTATACAAAATATACAAGACATATGTTTTTCTCTGATGCTAACATCATGTAATTGCATTTAATACACTAAAAAACATATAGCAAATAAAAACGTCATAAATATTTAAATAGGATATAACCCTTTAAAAAAACTACAAATAACCCCCTTTAAAACACAAAATAAAAAATGTGCAAAAATTGTGCAAAAATCACTAAATGTTTAATGAACCTAACATGTAAAGAAATATAAAAACCATCATGGTCATACTAATGTTTTAAAAGGTCTATCAGCTAGAAAAGGTTAAAGTGAGACAGAGACCAACATTACACAAATTGTGCACTAACCTCGAAGGAACAATAACTTGGCATTTGTAAGAAGTTGGTGTCTAATTAAAAATCCCTAGACATACTAAGGTTGACAGCACCACTCTGAGCATGCTCAGTTCCTACTCCAAAGAGAGCAAGTGAGCTGTACTGTATTGACCTCACTCTGAGGGGAACAATGGGGTTAGTAAGTTCATGAAGACGTTGAAGCTCAATGTTCAGGTGTGAGTCTGTTAAAAAAATGATTTATATTTAATACTACACTTGATTAACACTAAACTCTGTTGTTTCCTATGACAGTACATGCAATAAGAGAGTCACTGGGAGGATGTAGGAGCCACACAAACAGATGAGATCTCAGTTTTGGGGTCATAGAGTTCTGTTTGTACAGAAAAAGAACACAGGCTGTTTGTTGATGTGGTGTAAATTATTACAAGTATTGATTTATTGGTCAGTTTTGCAAAAATATGATTTTACTTGAAATATGTTCAGTGTCTGGTTGTTTGATGTTATGCTGCAGTCACTAATGGTACTAAAATAGCATAAACCAATGGTCTACAACATAGGTTCATAGGTGTGTACCAGGCTAATGGCCCTGGAGCCTTTACAAGCCTAGCCCCAAAAAATTGCCCAGGCACCATGCCGGACAATGTTAGTTCACAGTGTGCCTATCCAGTAGGGCAACTGGAATGATCCCTGGGAGTGAACCTTCTGTTACCCATCTACTCTTCAAGATTTTTCTTGAAGAGGGCTAGTGAGGTGCTGTGCTTGTCATGAATGGGAAGCTTATTCTAGATTATGGGCAGCCTTTGCGAGATTAACCTGTCCTGCCAGCATGTTCTGTTAATTGTGGTAATGAGGTTGTGATCTCTGGAGCATGTGGCGCGGGGGATTGGGATTTCTTTAGGTGTAGCATTTCAAGTAGGGCTGGGTCAGACATGGCTTTGTAAAGCAAGCAGAGATCACCTCTAATAGATGATAAGAGACTGAGAACAGCTGAAGTTTCTTGAGTCTCTCCATGTAGGGCATGTGTTTAAGGCCTAGGATCCTTTTTGTGAGGTACTTTTTTAACCTCTCCAGCTGTTGTAGGTTTCTGGTCAGGTACATGCCAAATGGGGCATTATATTCGATGACTGGTCTACTGAGGGATGAGTAGAGAGGGATGATGTGTTCTTTCTCCCTGGATTTGAAACCTTTGGTTATAAGATGTGCCACGTATTAGGACTTTCTGACCACAGTGGCAATGTGTTGGTCAAAGATGAGGTGGCTGTCGACCTTGGTGCCCAGATCTCTTATGGCTCCTTCAGTGTTCAAGGGGATCCCATCAACGTTGTAATTAGTGGGAACTGAGTTTTTTCCACAGGGGATGATAACACATTTTTTGGCGTTAAGCTTGAGGCCATGGTTCCGACACCAGTCATTGGTCTCATAGAGGCCCTTTTGTAGGATGTCTGCATCACTTGGAGAGTTGATAATGACTCCTAGCTTGCAGTCATTAGAGGACTTGGTCAGCCAGAGTCCTTCTGTGTTGGCCTGGACTTCTGCGAAGTAGATGCCAAACAGGAAAGGGCCCAGGACCGAGCCTTGTGGGACTCCACGCATGACAGGTCAACAGTCTGACTTGGATTTCGCAACTTTCACTCTGTGGGTCCTGCCTTTGAGCCAATTTGCAAACCACCTAGTGATGTAAGGATTGATGCCTAGTTTGGTGAGTTTGTCAATGATACCTGATTGGGGAATGGTATCAAAGGACTTGGCCATGTTTAGCTGGCTGTATGCACTGTCTTACCCTCATCCACAGCCTTGGTAAATGCTTCAAAGATGTCACCCAGGTTCAGCAGGCATGATCTCCCCTTGACAAAGCCAAACTGTGTGGGGTCAAGAGTTTGGAGATTGGCTATATCTTTTTTAAGCAAGTCCATGATGATGTGCTCCATAGCTTTGCATACCAGACTCTTCAGGCTAATGGGGTGATAGTTCCCAGGGTCTGTGGTTGCTCCCCCTTTATGGAATGGGATGACTGTAGCAGTGCACCATTCATTAGGGACATAGCCTGAGGTAAACCTGTGATTAAACAGGGCATACAGATGTGGTTCCAGTTCATTTTGTAGCTCATATAGGATACAGTCAGGGATATTATCAGGTCCCATGGATGCTGTATTCTTGGCTTTGGACAACGCAGCTTTTACCTGTGCCACAGAAATGGTGGGTACCAGGCTTTCTTCTGGTATTATGATAGGGACCTTAGGTGGGTAAAGTTGTCACTGAATCTGTTGGCCAGTATGTTGGCTATAGCGAAATCCAAGTCAGACTGTTGACCTGTCAGTAAGCGAGGTGCTATTGTGTAATAACTCAGAACAAAGCTGGGTATTGCCTTTGAGGTTTTTGATATAGCTATATAAGGCTTTATGGTTGTTTTTGGTGTCAGCTGCAATTCTGCCTTCATAGCTGGCCTTAGAGGATTTGATAAGGGATCTCAGCTTTTTGTTGAGACTGAAAAGAGAGGTTTTCCAGTCTTGTGACTTCATTTTTTTCTGCAGCAGTTTCTTCCTTCTGTTGTAGAATTTATTAATGGCTGGGGGCCATCAGATTGGCTTCCTTTCTTGGAGGAGAGTGTCTTAGTTCTATTTGATATGGCAAGGTCTGTTCATTTGTGTACATGCTCATACAATGCATTGGTGTATGATTCGGCAGTCATGCAGCTATTTTCCATTGACATGGGTGCAGAGAAGTTAGCCACTTGTGTGTTTAGGAGCCCAAAGTTGGTTTTAGAGAAGTTTTTCAGGATGGCCACCTTGGGGGAGGGGGTGAGATGGAGATTTCCATGGTGATCATTTTGTGGTCAGATTTAACCAGGAAGGAATTGACTATGGGTGTGGAGCAATGGTCTCCCATGTTGGTGATAACCAGGTCAAGGATGTTGCTTCCTCTAGTGGGGGTCAGAATGAGCTAATCCAAGGCATTGGAACTGATAAATTCCAGAAAGCATTGGGCCAGTACACTGGTACTTGAATAGTTTTCCCAGTTGATGGAAGGGTAGTTGATGTCACCCAGTATGAGAGTATTGGGTTGGACTGTGATAGATTCCAGGGTGCTTAGGAACTTGGAGTGAGTGTTTAGGGACATGTTTGGGGTTCTGTAGCAGGCTATGACTTGTATTGCCGTCTTACCCAGTGTTAGTTGTACCAAAAGTATCTTGGGTGCATTTTGCTGGGCTAGCAGTCTAGAGGTGTGCGCATTATTTAAGAATATGGAGACACCACCACCTTAGAAACTTCCGGCAGTGTTCTGGGGCCGAAAGGTATGGAATGAGTTGTGGCCTGGGAGTGCAGGAGTGCTTTCTGCCTCTTTAAACAAGGTCTCCATTACAGCACAGATGTCAACATTCTCCATTTTGAGGAGAGCTTTGAGTGAATGCATCTTGAGATTTAGACTTCTAGCATTGAGCAACATGACCCTCAGATTGCATTTGTTTGTAGCTGTTACAGTGGAATTTTGGTCTTTGAAACACTGCCTAAAAAGGTAGTATAGGGGTGGCAAGAGCCTTAGCCAGTACCTGGAATCGCAGGAGTGACAGATGCAGGCCATCTCTGGCAAAGCATCGAGGATTGTCGATCATGTCGTCTCAAGCAGACAGATACTGGATCCCCTTAGAATGAAACCAGAAACTTAGACAGTTGTTGAAGTCAATCATTTTCTATTCGTACTGTGGTATCATTCTGGGTGATGGTAGACTACTGCTCAGGGCTAGGTTCATACCTGCCTGGGCCGCATAATCCGAGAGTTCCATCACATCTCTTTTCATGTAGTCCAGGGAGGTATGTCTCAGGTCATTCACACCCACATGGGCAATGATTGAGTCATATTCGTACTTGTTGTGGATTGACCTGAGTATATGTGTTATTAGGTGGAGCCTGGCACTTAAAAGACAACTGACTGTCACCTTCTCCTTGTTCAACCTAGTGAGTGAGACATCAGTATGCCTCACAATTGAGTCTCTTATGATTAGTACATTGGGCAAAGTGTTTTGCCTTAAGGGCTTGGATTGAGAGGCACACTGTGGTGGTGAGCTATGTGTTCTGGGGTTGGTGTTGTGTTGGGGTGGTCGAGTGCATTGGGGTCTCTGTTGTTTGATTAAATTTATATTAAGAGCCTCCAAGAAGGTGGGTGTATGGTTTGTGTTTCTATGTGTGGATTGTGATGGTTGGTGTTTTGGAGGGCTGTTTGTTCTGTGTAGTGAGTTGCAGGTGTTGATCTTCTCCTCTTGACCAGTTAGTCCGGGCTTGGTTGGAGTATGCACTGCTTCCAGTTTGGTGATATAAGTGCATCTGTCACAGGTATGAGTGTTGGGAGGTAAGAGGAAAACGTTGTCTGTGTACATTAGACAGTTGCCACACTGTCTCAGAATGCCTAAGTGCACTAGGTTAGCAGGAGAAAGCACATGAAATTGTCCTACAATCATACCAGGAGGGGTGGTCATAACTAATAAATACTGGTGCTGTTACTGCGTAGGAACAGCTAGTGCTGATAGCACTTAAGTGTGCTAGAATAAATGCTACAAAAACCGGTTAAAGTACTAGCCAATTAAGCTAACTGAAGTACAAGAAGTAAAAGAACATGCACGTTCCAAGGGGAAAATTGAAGAGCAGACTTTCTGGCACTGGTAATAGTTTACCTCAGTTGAGCAGTGCACAAACGCAGGCTTTTAAACCAGAAAGTTGAAAGGGATGGAAAAATGCCCAAACAGCCAATAAACTACAATTTCTGGACCAGAAACCACTACTCTTGTGGCAGACAGGCTACCTAGTGCTTACCACTTCCACTGATAAGCTAGAAGGCTTCCTTCCAACACAGAAATGTCTGGGGGGCTCAGAAACTTACAAAACAGTCTTGGATACAGCAAATCTGCATCTGGCCTAGACTAGTTACAGGAAAGGTGGGAAACAAGTTTAATACTTTTTTTTTTTTTTTTTTTTTTGCAGAAAAGCAGTTAGGCAGTGGCAAAAACACTTTAAATGCAGTACAAGCTTGCACACTTGAGTGTGTAGCAATATTAATGCAAATACAGTTTAAATAAATGCAGATAAATTAAAAACAACAAAAAACAAGTGCAGAGAGCAGTAAATTATGAAAAAATAAAAATGGAGGCACTTAGAGTATCTCTTTCTCCTTCCTGTTGCTCTTGTAGTCTGCAGGATGCCAAAACTGGATCAGTAGAGCTTAAACAAGAGCAAACCCACATAAACACGAGCCTTTAAGCCAGAAAGTTGAGACAGAAAAACAGCCCAAACGGTGGCTCTTTAATTATCATATTGATAGCTCTGCAGTGATTTGTGACTTTTCGAATGTTCTCCTTTCATTGGTAAGAATTATAACTGCTGTAGTCTGATTAGAAGCTGTACCCAAACTCCTGGAGGGATTTTTCTAGATAGTTTCTAGAACGTGAAGACCTGCACATGGCCACAGCAAGGTGATAGGCACTTGGTTCACTCTTGCACCTATTACTGAGATTAGACCAGATTAAGATACATAACAGTATTCTCACTGTACAAGCCAGTAGATATTAAGGCTGAGACAAAATATCTACATTTGTTTACATGTTCCATGGGGTGAGAATAATAGAAAACATCATTATATTTGAAATGCCATCCTATCAAAATTAGTGGCACATTATAGCAAGCAGAGGGACATCAGCTATATACCCTACATTCATTTACTGGTTTGCATCATTTGCAGTTTTGCATGTATTTCTTAAGTGACCACTTTAAAGAAAGCTACCCTGGTTCCCCTTAACTAATGTAAATGTACAGGCTTGAGAGGTGGCTACTCATGGCCACTGTTTCACAGAGACTACCACAGAGTAAGCTTGCTTCCAGGTCATTATTATAGAAAGTGACATAGATGAGCATGGTGTAAATAAGCATACTGTCCTTCAGAGAGCTGTTAGGCATTTATCACATTCAACTTCTCTGCCTGTGGCTGTCATTCTTTAACTCCTGTACAAAAACAGTACAGCACTGAGCAGGGGTACACAGTTTTCCTCTTTATCAGAGATGTCAGTCAGGAGCGTGCTGGGCGAGAGTGGAATGACATGTGAAGGTAAGATTCTTTTTTAACTGTCTGATCCTTCTGCTTGGAATGCATTAGATTTTTCAGGTCATTTGGATCCCCTGCATGTTTTAATACCACATTTGGTTAAGTGAGCACATTATTGTGGTTGTCTAGCTGCCTGACTGAGAATGAAAGCAGTCTGCTTAGATCCGTGCCTTAAGAGAGATGTGAACAACTGCTGAAAGAAGCACAATTCTCCTCTAGAAAAGGGAAGCAGTCTTTCTGACTTTTTCTAATGGCCTGATTTGATAGCTCATCAAGCCTGCTGCTAAACTTGTATTTTTAATTTGGCAGCATTAGGGTCTGTGCATAAACCAGGCCTCACACTGTGTAAGTGAATTGTCATTTATTTCACATGAGGTGAATACTCAAATACTGTGGCAAAACAGAATACACAGTAATAAGTTCATATAATGTTTTAGAAAAGAAAAGAACCTACAGAATGTCTCTCCAATGCATCTCTGAACAAGCTCATTGGGGCAATACAGAATAATGTCTCCCTGTTTAAGAATTACAATCATACGCTCTGAAACTCTAAAAAAATAAAATACCACGTAAAAGAAACTATGACTCTTAGGAATTGCTGTTAGGCCATTTGCAGTATTTTTCATGGGATTTGCACTTCACAGCCCTGTTACTTACATATCCTAACTCTCAGGGTCCTATATATGAGAAAAGGAAGGATACCCTGAGGGACAGAAGCCTTCAGTTTTCTATATATTCCTACCATTTGCACCTCTAGCTCTGCATTTATAAGAAATGGACATTATAGTACTCATAATTAAAACAAGCACCTCAGAGTAACAGAATTATATTTCTTCAGATTGGGGAACCGGTGCACTCATTATAAGCTATCATATTTTCAATGCATTCTTCACCAGGAATCAGACACATATTCTGTCAGATTAAGGAATTACTGATACTAATTGCTGCTAAAACTCCAGCAATTGTTAAGTTCAGCAATTATTTCAGCTCTGATTATTTGCACCATACATAGTCTAACAGAGAGAGAGAGAGAGAGAGATGAATTTGGAATTTTTTGACCAAGTGTTCTAAACCAGTATCCACTGGCATTTTTGAGTAATTATATTAAATTATTTGTTGAGTGTTTACAAGAATATAGGTATTCCTTGTTTCAAGATGACATTGACTAAAGAAAAATTGTGAATGATCGTCAAGTAAATATTAACAATTCTGCCATGGAATAACATAGTATAATTTGCAATAGTTTGAATAGATGGTTTTTGCAAATGCAGTGGTCAGAAAGAAGATATGACCCTCGCATCTCCACTGGGGGTCTGTATTCTCCCTAATACATTATGCGTATAACTTCTGTAATTTTTAGAAAATTAAGAGAAAAACATCAGCTTTTGAAACACAATTAATGTACTAGGATTCAAGCAGTTATATTTGTTAAAATAAATCATTTTCACTTTTGGATTTTGGTAGATTTAAAAAGGCATTTGTACAGCCTAAATGATATTACTGTAAATGTATCCACCAAGGCTCGGACACCAAAAGTGTTGAATCTACTTTAGTTTATTGAACACCAAACACCAAACAGTACACCAAAGTGCAAATGCAGCAGTCAGTCAGTCTAGGTTAAGCGCTTTCGTCTGTACTAAAACAGACTTCCTCAGAACCAAGTTTAAGACCAAAAAAATCCTATTTAAAGGAGTTTTGGCGCCAATATCCACAAAGCGTTTGATTACATTTTAAAGGGCAATGCTTCTTGTCCGATCGACTGCATGTATACACACTGTGTTACATTCTTTTCTGTGTATCTAATAGTTTACAGTAACGTTGTACAAACATCAAAAGACATCAAAAAACATCACATTATTTCCAATAAGGATCTAAATACTATTTAAAAACTATTTAAAAACTATTTAAAAAACAAAATATGGGACCAACAATGTTCACACCCATAAGTCATCAACTGAAAGACTACAAATTCTCATGCCTTAATAAAATAAAATGACATAACATGAATAAATATATAAATGTATAAATATATAAAATGCTCTTTCTTCACAAGGTAAAGATGAAAATCTACCAATAAATAACTTTGTACAAAGTGTGGAAAGGGTATGAAAATGTAGATAAATATAAAAGACATACAAAAATCTACCAATTCTAAAGTTATGTAGATCTATAATCTAAAGTGGGAGTAGTGTGACATGTGTAAAAAATGATCAATTATAAAAGTATAAAACCACATAATGGGGTTGGGTGGAAGCAACCTGAAGCATAGTACGTCAAAAAGATGTGATGTGGTGGTTACCTAAATGGTCAGGGAAACCCTCAAGAGTCCAACTGCAAAAAGGGTTTTATACTTATAAAGTCATTTAACCCAGGGCTTGATGTTGCATCACATAATATCTGCCATCTACTTTCTAAAGCTGATAACCTTACTTTCCAGTTACCTCCACAAGTCCCCATTTCAACTTGGTCTATAATGGCAAACCGAAAGCTGTGAGTGGATCCTTTGTTAAAAATGTGTCTACTCAATGCATTGTTTTTGTCTTGCCTTTTAATCTTGTATAAATGCTCATATATCCTAGTTTTGAACTTCCTTTCAGTCTTACCGATGTAGTAAGCCGAACAGGAAGTACAAGTGGCAAGATAAACTACCCTCTGTGAATTACAGTTCCCCATTGAACACTTAATGTGCATCTTAGTGACGTTATTTAGTCTAATGATTTTATTAGTATTAATGAAATTGCATTGGTTGCATGAACCACATTTGGAAGTGCTTTTGATGGATATTTTATTAACACTTCCCTGTTCAAATAAGTGCTTCAGATTGTGTGATGTTTTGTACACTATTTTGGGGCGATTGCCCACACATTTGCCCTCATTCTCTGTTAACATGAGAATGTCCCAATACTTGTTTAGCACTTCCTTAACTATATTGGAGTAAGGATTGAACCTAATCACACACACGTATTTGTCACATGACTCTTCCGTTCTGCTTGTCTTAGTGAAAGAAACACCTAATAGGGGTAAGAATTTTTTGCCCCACTCTCTTTTGACATAATCAATGATGTTGTCTAGCATGTCCTTCGGATACCCTCGATTCACAAACATTTCATAAATCTCCGCCAATTCTGTTTCCATAACTTCCCTATTTGACGACATACGAGCAGCGCGGATGCACTGCCCTTTGAATACGTTACTAAATATGTGAGGTGGATGGTTACTAGCATAATTTAAGTAATCGTTAGAAAAAGTTTTCTTTCTATATATTTTAGACATAAAATTGGTCCCATTATTACTAATATAAGTGTCCAAATAGGGAATACCTTCTTTGTCAATACAGTGTGTAAATTTTAAAAATTCGGTAGTGTTGTTTATATTATCCATAAATTTGGAAATCTCCTCTATTGAGCCGTTCCACAATATAAACAAGTCATCTAAAAATCTAGTGTACAACACAATTTTGTTATAAAATTCACTGTTGAAAATAAACTCTGTCTTCCATTCCAGCATGACCATATTGGCATAAATCGGGGCACAAGACGCGCCCATGGCTACGCCCTTGGTTTGCCTAAAAAGTTCTCCTTGAAACTGTAAATAATTGTGGTCGAGGACTAACCCCATCATATCGATGATTAAATTGATCCTATCACAACTTAATGTAGAAAATTTCATAAGCTGTTGTGAAAATATTCAAGACCTATATCTCTGGGTATACTAGAAAAAAGATCTGTTACGTCGATAGTGAGAAAAATCAAATCCTTTCTCCATAAGTCAGGGGTAAGTTTCCCCAAAAAATCCCAGGAGTCTTTAGTTAAATGGTTGACCTTCCGGTAAACATGTTTAGTCCACTCGTCTATAGTTACCCCTATCTTGAATGTCTTAGATTTAGAACCCGAAATGATCGGTCTAAAGGGAGGTTGTTCTAAACTTTTGTGGGTTTTGGGTATACCTACTATCTTTGCCATTTTGGGAAATTCAACTCTAATGAATTGGTAAATTTCGTTGGATATTTGATTGTCCAAAAGGTATTCTTAACTGGCCAAATTAATTCTTTTGTGGCCAATATTGACTTGATTAACTGAAATGGCTTCATAATTACCAGAAGTGTGTAAAATATTGAAAATTTCACTATTATAGTCCAGGGTGTTAAACAAGACTATACCTCCACCCTTGTATGGTTTCATGATTCTAATGTTGGGACTGTCCCTCAGATATTTGAGACATTCCCTTTCTTCAACGTTCGAATTGTCTTTTAATACATTAACATAGTCTCTTTTAATTCTGATGTCTTTGTATAATTTGTAAATGTCTTTACAAACTAATTTCTCATAGTGTTGTACTTGAGGGTGATAAGAAGGGACAAACACACTTTTCTTCATTAATCTCATATTACTAGTACCAGTCAAACTCTTAGCGTGTTCGTTGTTGTCAAATAAGAAAGCAAGGTTAAGTCTGCGACTAAATAATTTAATTTCTTTAATCGTGTCCACAATGTCAAACCGACTGGTGGGTATGAATTTCATACCCTTACTTAACAAGGTAAAAAATCCCTGCTTAACTTCTGTGTCTGTGTAGTTAAACACATTAAATCCATTATAGGTATTAATGATAGGTCTAACAGGGTGCAATTCTGTAGGTGTTAGTGTACCCACCGTGGTATGGGAAGAAATACTCTCATTGTGTATGAGTGTAAAATTCTCAGTCCCCTTGAGCAACAAATGCCCTGTGTCTGTGGGTGCTTCCACTACTAGTATTGTCTTCTGTGTTGTTTCGGGGCTGGGAAGAACCTCCCCCCCTGAAAATTTGTATCATAGTTGTTTCTGTCTAACCGATCATTGGAATCATGAATTCTCTCATGGTAGTGGGTTTCTTTTCTGTTGTCACTGGGCCATACATATGCCCTGTTGTTCTTGTATAATTCCACATCCCTATCTATCTTTCTAAGCTTCCTGTTGTATATAAGCATAGTCTTGTTCTCCGCTGTAGAGAACTGTTTGTGGTATAAGTCCCCCCATTGTTCAAAATTCACATCTTTAATTATGTCCTCATTTAAATTCTTTATATCCTTAGTAAGCCCCAATATCTTTGTCTCATTATAATTCATCAATTTCCTCATGTAGAGAAAGCCAAAATCATCAAACATATTGTTAAAATCAGTCATATTGGCATTGTTGTAGTCTATACCTAAAGGGAGTTTAAAAAATCTCAACCCTTTAGGCACAATTTTTAAATTCAAACATTGCTTTAAGTAAGCACTATCGGTTTTAATACTTTTAACCTGAATTAACTTTTTACCAAGCAACAAAATTTTAGTCTTTAAATTGTCACCGGATATACTACAATGTCTTCCATTTTTGTTAAAATATTCACTTCTACAGTCATCGTTTCTAAAAGTGACTTCATCATTCAAAAATACATCAATAGTATACAAACTATTGCTTTTCTTTGAACCATTTGTTGTGCCACGGCCCTTATAACCTGGGCTGTGTGCTGTGTCAGTATTAACAGAATTTTTGTCAAAGCAGTACCTTTCATGCCATCGTTTTTCTTTGCAGTGTTGGAATAAGTCCTACAGTCATCTCGTGATTTAGGTTTAGTTCCCACCCTTTTAGTCTCGTTGTCAGAGTGGAAAAGACTAAAATCAAATGTAAATTCCGCCTCGGGAGATAGATTAATGTCTTTCAGAGCGGACGCTTTTTCAGGTAAACAATCCGTGTATGGTGGAGAGCTCTGCACCTGTCCGTTTGGTATAGTGTCAGAGTCACACACAGTATTAGTGGGGAATTCATTCCCTTGTACTTGCAAGCTGTTGACAATAACCGGAGAACTCGCCGTATTAGCTCCAACATTAATCGCATCTGTTAACTTGCTCACCAACGTGAGCAGTTTGCTCACATCAGATTGAAGCGCAGTCACTTCCGACCGAAGTGAAACTAACTCGTCTTTGTCCAGTGAAGCCTGGGATACGTCAGTCGACTCAGCCATCTGGGAAAAACGACAACAAGTGAACAACAAAAAATCCAACTAGGTAACTGCAGCCCAGAAGTTAAGTTCAGCCACACGTATCCACCAAGGCTCGGACACCAAAAGTGTTGAATCTACTTTAGTTTATTGAACACCAAACACCAAACAGTACACCAAAGTGCAAATGCAGCAGTCAGTCAGTCTAGGTTAAGCGCTTTCGTCTGTACTAAAACAGACTTCCTCAGAACCAAGTTTAAGACCAAAAAAATCCTATTTAAAGGAGTTTTGGCGCCAATATCCACAAAGCATTTGATTACATTTTAAAGGGCAATGCTTCTTGTCCGATCGACTGCATGTATACACACTGTGTTACATTCTTTTCTGTGTATCTAATAGTTTACAGTAACATTGTACAAACATCAAAAGACATCAAAAAACATCACATTATTTCCAATAAGGATCTAAATACTATTTAAAAACTATTTAAAAAACAAAATATGGGACCAACAATGATACGTGTGGCTGAACTTAACTTCTGGGCTGCAGTTACCTAGTTGGATTTTTTGTTGTTCAATTACTGTAAATGTGTCAGGAATACTCTTTTCTTTATCAGTGTAGGACTTTAGTATTTTTTTAACATAAAACATGTTTGTTGTTGATGATGAGCAATCTGACATTCATCTGAGTGTCTGCGTTAATGTAAAAATAGAATGGGAAATTGTATCTTCTAATGATATCAGCATACACAGCCTAAGGAGATCACACTGATTTGTTGTATTTGAATGTCTTGCTACATTGTATTTCCTGAAATTGAGTCATTTTTAAGGTAGATTTTCCATATATCTGGGATATACCCAGTCAAACACACAATAAAGGTAAACAAAAGCAACATTAAAATAAAAGTATATGTGTTTGTAAATACATGCATGTATACATGTGTGTGTGTATATATATATATATATATATATATATATATATATGTGTGTATATATATATATATATATATATATGTATTTATAAAATTTATGAGTGTATATATGTATACGTTTTCTTTCATGTGTTAGCAGTCACTTAGCTGCCACGAATTTAGAGCCAGTCTTTAAATTTTCCACTTATTTGTATTTTACTCTTTCAAAAATAAGTGGTTATGTTAAGCAGATGTCTTTAAGATGCTGCATAATAAGAAAACAAAATATATGGTTTTATTTAAAAAGTAATCATCAGAAAGGTGAAAGTAAATTATTTATTTCCAACTTTTTTTGCTAATAGCTATAGAAATGGTTGCCTTATTCTAAACTGCATTTCTTTGTATAGAAAGGCAATGTTTAATCTTCTGAAGCAGTGTTTGTAAATAAATACACAGGTAAATAAATATAATAATAATAATAATCTAAATGTGATTGCAAGCATTTCAGCAATGTTTTGATTCCTGTTTTAATGCTTTCTGGGTGATTACACCCTTAATTGCAAACAGAAAGAAATGGAAGGAGATGATGAATTAGCCAAATTAACGAATGAGAGGGTATTTTTATAGACCCCTTACTGCTACTGCTCCTTCATCTCCAGTCTCATATAGTATTTATTCCTTCAGCACTGAGGATTTTCAGAAGGACAACTATCAATTGTGTTTGCCTACTTTTGCATCCTGTTTGCAGATGTTTTTACCTTGAAATAATTTAACATATTCATATGTAGTATTGCTGGATGTGCTGCGGGTATAATTATCCATAAAGCATCTTAGTTTGTGCTCTTACCATCAAGGCAACAGAACATCTGCATCTGGGCTAATAATGAAAAAAACACACATTTTTCTGTCTCATAGTATATAACAATCAAGTATCACTTTTGTAGAAAGTTGCATAAACCACTTTTGTCTAAAGTCACTAAAACTCCATATTTCAATTTTTTTTTTATATTTTTTTAGTCAGAAGACAGCTGTTAAGTACACTTTTATTGCAAGCTGATTGTTCAACAAATATTGTAGTTTGACAATTTTTTGTGGTTATTATGACCTAAACTTGACACAATCTATAAATGCCTGTATATTTTTTCCTGCTTCAGTAAATTATTCACTTGTTATGGTTAATAATTATGTTATTAGTGGATGGCGCAGTGGTGCAGCAGTAACATTGTCACCTCACAGCAAGAGGTTCTTCAGTTTGATTCTCGGCTGGGGTTTCTTCTGTGTGGAGTCTGCATGTCCTCTTTGCGTTTGTGTGGGTTTCCTCCGGGTGTTCTGGTTTCTTCCCATGTTACAAAGCCATGTGTCTGGAGCATTTCTCCCCGGGCCCCCGCTGAAAATTGGCTCATTCCAAGTCAGACTTTCCCAGTTAGCAAATGTAAAATAAAAAATAAATAAATAAATGGTAAGACAATGTTCTATAACACAGTGTATGAGTTATCAACACAAAACTGTAGAAATATAGCAGCATCAGAAACATGCAGATGCAACTCTGCATATGTCAAAAATGTTTCTGCTATAATATTTAATAAATTAATTATTAGTTCTTCATTAGTTCTTCATAGAAAACCCGTGGTGGTGGTGCTGCGGTAGCATTGTCGCCTCACAGTCAGATGCTGTCCGGTTTGATTCTCAGCTAGAGCGTCTTCTGCGTGGAGACATGCGTGAATGGGTGTACTTTCGTTGAAGGTTGTGCGTCTGGGCTGGTAACTCGGCACGTAAAAATCAACTACCAATCATTAGTGGACTGGAGTTCCACTGTGGCGACCCCTAACCGGGAAAAGCCGAAAGACACAACAAATTATTAGTTCTTCATAGAAACATTTGTTGTTATTTGTAGTTATGGTTTCATAACTGCACACAAATGATATAACTTTCAGATAAGTTTGAGTTTTGTCATTCGGAAAAAAGACAACTGCTTATGTCTAGTAACCAAATAATAAAAAAAGAGTGTGGAAAAAGCCACATAAGCCTATTGATGTTACCTTGGAATATAGGTTTGTATGTCTGATAACATTTCAAATTTCTATTAAACTTCTGAGTGCTTATCTGTATTATGCATATAGATGATGATTTCAGATATAAAGACACACAATCAGCTGTATATTGTCTGCTGATGTATGAATATAAATGCGGTGTTGGGACCTAAGCAGATCTTGTGACCCTAAAACCCTTTTCCTGAATATGTATGAATTTTAGTTGAATGCTAGTATGCCCAGTTTATACTCAGAATTTGCCACATTCAGATATATTTGTTCATTCAGATAGGCTTCACCTAGGTTGACGTTGAAGAGGCATAAAATATCCACAAACAAAAACTGTAATAATTTATTTGGTCACATCCAACCCTGCTGCCCCTCACAAACATGCAGCCTTGATGATACTGTCCTGTCAAGCCCTATCAATGGCTAATGGCTAATGTCAGAGAGTCAATCACTTTCATTCACAGTTAGCTTGCTTCCATACTCAGCATTTCTAGTCTGTTTATTGAGTCTATAATCAGATTAAAAAAAAGTGTGTGTGTGTGTGTGTGTGTGTGTGTGTGTGTGTGTGTGTGTGTGTGTGTGTGTGTGTGTGTGTGTGTACGCGCGTGTGTGTGTCTGGGGTGTTTGTGCACAAATGTGTCACCTTTATTTACTCTGCCAAGCCTGTCACAAGCAGAATTATTTATTTATTTATTTTATGTTTGTTTACTGGGAGAGTCTGACAAGGCAAGCTGGCCATTTACAGTGGAAGCCTGGGGAGAAAAGCTCCACAGATAACAAAAAATTGACAATACAGCAATATACACAATACTAATTTACTTAAGAATATACATGCTAAAATATGCATAGAGAATTATCTTTAGAGAAAATCATCACAGTACAATATTGGCAATACACGAAAATACAGATGCAATTATACTTAAAAATACATGCAAACATATACATTAGAAGATGTGCAAAAATATGCATAAAGAGTTAACCATAGAGAATGGAGTAGGTAGTAAATAGAAGGGAAATAGAGTAGATAGTAGAATGGAGCACATAGTAGAAGGAAAGTACTGTAGATAGTAGGTAAAAAGAATATGTGCAAGCATGTGCATAAGAAGTTAACCATGGAGAAGAGAGTAGCTAGTAGATAGAAGGAAAATAGAGTACATAGTAGATTGAAGAAGAATATATCCTTAAAGCCTTAACCCTTAAGGTATCATTGTAAGAACAAGTGAAACACTTGAGAAAAAGATCAACCAGTGTCTGTATGTATGTATGTGGAATGAGTGAAGAAGCCTTGTGTGGTACCTGGAGTAGAATAAGATATTGATCTAGAGGAGTTTATCCTGGGTCTGAGCAGGTGCACATCCATGAGCTGGTTAAGTAGGTCCAGAGAAGGATTTTAAAGTTATTTTTATTATTCTTGCTTTTGGATATTTCAACTAGTGCTTTATTGGTTGATCTTAGAAGACGATTGTTAGTGTAGTGATTTAGTAGGCCTTTTTTGGGGAGTGGTCTAGGATCTGATTTGCAATTGTAAGCTGGTTATAGGTCATGAGATTTGGAAGTTCTAGCCGGGATAGTTTCAGGGCTAGACAATGGTGGATCTTGAAAGATGAGTCAGTAGCAAACATTGCTATTTTATTATAGCAGTTACTTAATTTGTTTAAATCTCCCTTATGTAAGTTAGTTAGTATGGGGGAAGCATAAAGAAGTGTGTAGTACGTGACTTTTTGTGATGGTGGCTCCACAGTCATGGGGAGGTAGTTTTTGCATCTGTAGAGGGTGCCGAGCTTTTTATAGACTTTTGTTATTGTTTCTGCAATATGTTTGTAGAATTTCATGTTGTTATGTATGATAACTACTAGCAGTTTGGTTTGCGAGACTGGTGAGATGGGATTTATTGTTTGAGGAGATTATTTTAAATGGGAGAATGGTGTTTGTGGCTTTTGAGGGATGAAATAGTATTAGTTGTGTTTTTTTCATAGGTTCATAGGTAGGTACTAGGCTATCGGCCCTGGGGCCTATACAAGCCCAGCCAAAAAGGTACCCTGGCTTTTGCCACCGAAGAAAATAATTTTCCTGTGCCACTGTCGAGCAGAGCCACAGAGGTGATCCCCGGGGTGAATTTCCTATTTTCCATCCAATCATCAAGACTTTTCTTGATGAGTGCTAATGAGGAGCTTTGTTTGATATAGATAGGTAGTTTAGTCCAGAGTATGGGAAGTCTCTGGGACAGGAATCTATCCCTCTGGCATGTTCTGTTTATTGTTGTGACATGGTTTAGGTCCCTAGAGTGTGTAGCTTGGAGGGATTGGGATTTCTTTAAGTGGAGTATGTCCAACAGCTCTGGGTTTGACATAGCTTTGTATGTTAGGCAGAGATCACCTCTGAGTAGGAGATATGTGACGGAGTAAAGCTGGAGTTTTTTGAGACGGTCTGCGTAGGGCATCTGTTTGAGACCTGTAATCTTCTTTGTGAGGTATTTCTGCGGCCTTTCCAGTTGTTCTAGATGTCTTGTGAGGTACATACCAAAAGGGGCATTGTACTCTATAATGGGTCTAATGAGTGATGAGTAGAGGAGAACAATGACCTCTTTTTTTCTGGATGAGAAACCTTTTGTGATGAGTTGTGCCATGTAGAAGGATTTCCTGACTACTGTGGTGATGTGATTATCAAAGGAGAGACTACTGTGTCCCAAGGTCTCTTATCACACTTTCAGTGTTAAGTATAATACTGCCTATGTTGTAGTTCATGGGTACTGAGTTTTTACCAAAGGGGATGACAATACACTTTTTGGCATTGAGCTTGAGGCCATGGCTTTGACACCAGGCATCTGTCTCAGTAAGACCCTTTTGTAGGATGTACACATCGTTAGGAGTTTCGATTATGGCTCCTAGTTTGCAGTCATCTGCAAACTTTGTTAGCCAAAGACCTTCTGTGTTAGCCTGTACTAACAGTAGATACCAAACAGGAGAGGACCCAGGACTGAACCCTGTGGTACTCCACTTGTCAGTGGTCTGAAGTCGGATTTGGAGTCTGCTACTTTCACAGTGTGGGTTCTGTCATTGAGCCAGTTGGCAACCCATCTTGTGACATAAGTATTTATACCTAGTTTAGTGAGTTTATCTATAATTCCAGAGTGGGGGATGGTGTTAAAAGCCTTGGCAAGATCTAGATAGGCTGTGTGAACCACCTTACCCTTGTCTACAGATATGGTGACTGCTTCAAAGAAGTCTATCAGGTTTAGGAGACATGATCTGCCTTTTACAAACCTGAACTGCATGGGATCCAGAGTTTGGAGATTACCAATATCTTTGTTTATAAGTTCCATGATGATACGTCCCATGGCCTTGCAGACAAGGCTTGTCAGGCTAATGGGGCGGTAGTTCCCAGGGTCCGTGGTGGCTCCCCCCTTTTGGAGTGGGATAACCATTTCTGTGCGCCATTCAGCAGGCACAAAGCCTGAGGTGAGACTATGATTGAACATGGTACTTAGGTGGGGTGCCAGTTCGTTCTGTAGTTAATGTAGAATGCAGCCTGGGATGTTGTCTGGTCCCATGGGTGTTGTGTTCTTGGCTTTGGAGAGTGTGGTTTTTACCTGTGCAGCTGTGATTACAGGAACTTTGCATTCTTCCGGTATAGAGATGGGCTCTTTAGGGGATGAGAAGGGGGTAAAGTTAGCACTGAACTTATCTGCCAGGATGTTGACAATATCAGTTGGATCTGTATATTTAGTGCCATTGTGCTGTAACTCAAAGCAGATCTGAGTGTTGCCATTGAGATTCTTGACATAGCTATAGAATGCTTTGTGGTTGTCTTTAGAATCAGTGGCGATTTTGTTTTCCTAACTAGCTTTGGAGGATTTTATCAGGGATTGCAGCTTCTTACTGAGGCTGACCAGGGAGCTCCTCCACTCGTGGGATTTTACTCTCTTTTGCAAGAGTTTCTTCTGTTGTACCATTTGTTTATGGCAGGGGACCACCAGATTGGCTTCCTTTTTTGGAGGATAGCATCTTGGTTCTCTTTGGGATAGCACGATCCATGCACTCATGTAAGTGCTTATAAAGTGCAATTGTGTAGGATTCAGTAGTCATAACCGTATTGTCCATCATTTTTTATGGTTAAGTATTAGCTATGAGTTGGATAACCATGTTTCTATGGCAGGAAAGGATTGTTGGGTAATTTTTTGCAGAAGTGGAAGAGTGAAGGCAGAGCAGATAAGTGTGGAGTCATGGGTGTACTGGACCAAATGGACATGGAGGATGGCTTTGTGGAGGTTGTTAATAAATATTGTAAAGAGGAGAGGTCCAAGGATCCATCCTTGTGGGACAGCTAAGGTTACTGGGAGCAGAGAAGATAGAGGGTTTTCCCATTTTATGGCTTGTTGATGGTTAGATATGTAGTTTTTGAACCATAATAGAGTGGAGTTACTTTGAATTTTGAGAGTACGATTAAGAGTTTGGAATGGGAGATGGTGTTGAATGCCTTGAACAGATCAAGAAAGATAGTGGAGACCAGATTACCATTGTTTTGTTGTTGATTTACAGTGTTGGTAAAGCTTATAAGGGCTGTGGTGGTGCAGTGATTGGGTTGAAAACCATGCTGTGTGTTGGCTAGAAGATTACTAGTTAGGAGATAGTATAGGATTTGGGAATGTATGCATTTCTCGAGAATTTTTGACAGGGGGCATAGAATGGTGATTGGAAGTAGTTAGATAGCTCGGTTATTATGTGGAAAGTTTTCTAGAGGGTTGGGATGCATTTTTCAGCTATTGAACTATTTATTAATAGAGAGAAAGAGTAAGAGATGGCATTGTCTGCGATTTTGAGGTGTTCTGCTATGAGTTTTTCGGCTGCTAGGGTTGTTTTGTCAGGTAGTTCTAAATTGTTTTAGTAGGTACTGGTTGTAAGGAGAAGCAGTTTTGATCTGTTGTTGAGGTGATGGAATTAGGGTATGTTGTGAGTGAAGAGGTACTTGTGAGGTACAGAATGGACTTGGTGAAATATTTGTTAAATTGAGTGGTAGTATTGTCTGTGGTGGTTTCAATATTTTGGGGGGGGGGGTACTGGTTTTCCCTTTTTGCAGGATTTTATTGATAGCTGGCCGGAATTTTTAAGGGTTAGATTTGTGCTTTGTTTGGATAGCTGAGTAGGGATTTCTCTTATCCATTCTTATTTGGCCTTGTTTCTTAGTTCAAGGTGTGTCTGTCTATTTACTATAGTTCTGTTGTGAAGCCATGCTTCCCATGCTTTATCCCTATGTTTTAGGAGAATTCTAGTAGTTTTGGTGAGCCAGGGGGCATAGCTGGACTTTGCTCTTAATATTCTGATAGGGGCAAGATTATTTAGTATGCTCAGAAAAGTAAAGTTAAAGTAATCGACGGCAGTGTCAAGGAGGAGATGAGACAGAGGGGTACAATTACAGTGAGATAGAGCAGTTATGAGGTCTTGGGGTTTAAAATTCTTTGCATAATGAATTTGTTGAAGGGAGGTTGTTTTTATAAGTTTAACTTGTTGTGTAAGTACGAATGTAGAGAGATTATGGATTAATTGGAGAGGTCGTGGAGGTTTATCTGGTTAGTGAGGAGGAGAGGTTGCAGGTAGACCAAGCTATGTTAAAGTCACCTACTATAACTGTTTCTTGTAGGAGGGTATGAGATGTCCAGTGGAGAATGGATTTAACTGTATTAATGTTATTCCCCAGGTGAATGTTTGCATCTATAATGCTAAGATTTTTTTGAACTGAGTTTTAGTTTGGCGAATAGAATTTCAGCATTATTGAAGGTAGAGTTGAGAATATCTGAAATGTCTATGGTAAGGTTGTTTTTGAAAAGCAGGGTGATACCCCATCTTTTTATGAGTTCTGTCTTTCCTGAGAATATTGTAATTCATTATTGATATTATGTGGCTTTAACCAGGTCTTTGTAAGCATCACAAAGTCAGGGGAGTATAGTGACAGAGATGCATGCAGTTATGCTATTTTTGTTAAGCACGGTTCTTATGTTAAAATTGAGTATAAGGAGGTCTGTTGGTTTTCGGAGGAGTTTATTGTGTGTATTGCTTGGTTGTTGGTGGAGCTGGGGTTAGATGTTGGCCCATGATTTGGGTCTATATCACCACCTAGTATGAGTTTAGGTACTGTGTGAGTGATAACCCGTAAGAATTTAGAAAATAATTTGTTATATTGTAGGGAGATATAGGCTTTTGCATGATAACTGGGGAATTTTATATTGGGCCATGTCCATTTGGGATGTGCTATATAAAGAAGGTGCAATTAATAATATGTATGGTTTGGTTTCCAAAGAAGTAGGGTAGGTAGGAGATTGCGTAATTACCTTGGAGATGAAACCTTTTACCTTTTACCTTTTACCTTTTACCTTTGATGAAAGGAGGTTTTGTTACTGATGCCATGATTGGTATGAGTAGTTGGCATCACAGTGACAAGTGTTTCTGTTTTGAGCTAAACTAGCATACAGTAGTATGAAATTTGGTATCAGAGTGAAAAAAAATATCTTTTTTTTAAAGCTGGATATAACAGCTATATAAACATGATACTTTTCAGAAGAAAAATGCACTTTTGCAAAACTAACAAAAAAAAATAAAACAAATACAATAAATTCACTTATCCAGGGTGGCAAGCCCCCCTGCACCCCTACACCCCCACTACTAATATATACTAACTTTAAGATTGCACTACAGTGGGGAAAAGGGAATCTTCTCATATCCACATTGTACCATGATCTACAATAACCTACTCTCCCATACATCAGTTAAGGAACACAGTACCTGCACCACAAATTCTGTTTCGTTAACTGTAGTTTGCAAAAGTGCATGTTTGCATAAATGCACTTTCATGAAACTAAGTTTCACTAAAGTGTAAATTCGATGGGTCAAAGTAGAACCATTTTTTTTTTTTTTTTTTTTTTGCTACTGAGGTTAGGTCCCATGAATATTGTGCTGAAAACCTAAGTCATCTGGCACTTGTCAATAACCAGATTGCTTATAGTTGTCCTTTCTTGTAAACTCCAGGAAATATTATTGCACAGTTTTGTCAAAAAAAGTGTTTTCATAATTACTGCAAAAATTAGCTTCTTGTTCTGATGTTCTCATTTCTTCATCTTCATATCCAGCCTAGTTATAGTGTCTGCATCTTGGAACAGACAGTTTTTAATCTGTCTTCTGACAGAGGTTATGTAACAGTGAGACCAAGATGTAACCTTACCTGTTGCATCGGCGAGTTGTCCAAAGTGCTTAAAGACCACTGTTTCAATGTCAGGCAGTCAAACATTTTGTAGCTCATGTAAGCTGCTTCTCATGGTAAAAGTCACACATGAGTTTGTGCAAGGTGCTGCCATGCCTTACCTGAATATTTGGCCACTGGGAGGAAATAGGAGGGGTATTTTAAGGTTAGGGAGAGGGAAAGGGATTGAAGGTTTCCAGTGCAGGAATGAGTTGTAGTGTTATGGAGTGACAGGGAAATGTTAGTTTAGGAAGGGAATGGTGCAGATTTTAAATTTATGGAGTGATTGGGGACTTCTGGATCACAGTTGGGGGAATGTTGTTTTAGTATAAGAGAGTGAGTATGCAGGCTGAGGGGATAGGTAGTAGTTTTATGGATAGAGTAATGGTTCTAGTGTTGGGAGGGCTGCACAGAAATTGGAGATCAAGCTAGTCAGAGTTTCAGCTCTTGATTTTTTTTGAGCAAGGGGCAGTGAGCAAGTGTATCATACGGTACTAGCATGTGACCGCTTATAGTAGAACATACTGTATTTATATATATATATATATATATATCACACACATATACTCACACATACATGCAAAATATTTTGAGTGGCTTACCCAATTGTCTGTATGTCTGTCCATAACAGTATATTTTATTTGTATTTGCTGAGTTAATGCATTCTTTGCTAACATACATGCCAAGAAAATGCATCGCAACTCTATTCTGTGAATTGCTTACATCATGTGTGATATTATATTGCAGTGTTTTGCTTGCCATCCCATTTTTAGTACTGTTCGGTACTTATTTGAAAAAATAACACACCTCACATATAAAGTAGCACTGCATATGCATGGAAATGGAGGCTTGTCATGCGTCAGCTTTTGACACATCACATGACTATATGAAGAAAACAGAAAAGAGAAAAAAAATGTCTGGTGAGTACTGCAGTATAGTGGGAAGTACTCTGGGATATGATGGTGACAAATACTGCAGTATCAGGGAAGTATTCTGCAACATGATGGTGATAAATGTAGGTACAGCATTTAGAGTTTAAGTATAAAGCTTATGAGTTCTAGCCTGTGAGTAATAATTTTGATTTACAAAACAACACAACATAATAAAAAATAAAAGTGAAATGACATTGTGACTAAAATTGTAACCTTGGGGAAACTTGTGTCACTAAATCATCATTAATGGCACATGTTTTTCATTTGGGATTAAAGCCAAATTAGTATGAAACCAGCTGACAAATATATATTTTTTCTGATAGCTTGTAATTAGGTTTATGTGCTCCTTGAACAAAATCTAAATGCCTTTTTGAGCATAGGTACTCATTTCCAATATTAAGTTCCATGTCAGAGAAAACAAAAGGGATTGCATTCAGCCAAGTCAGGATGAAAGCACTTAAGGTAGATCAGTTACGTGATGCTTTGAGAAAGTCAATTCAGATCATTATAGTGAAGTCATAGGATATGTACAGGGAGGCGATTATTATAAACATTTAATGATTTCAATACTAAATAAAGCAGCTGTAAAGGTCTAGCTGAACTGTTTTGTGCAAGCAGAGAGAAATATCTGGCATTTTCTCAGTCCTGGAGAAGATTACATATTACAGTTTTGCTTAGTAGCTGGATATGGCAACATCTGAGTCTTTAGCCAATAGAAAGTGCTAGAAATGATGAATTAATGTATAGCTGAATAGCCATGTCCTTCTAGCATGCCATTTTTGTGTAGTGTAGGGGAACCTTTGCTAAAGAAATAATGTAGTCTTTTCCAATATGTGTACATGGATAACATGAATATAACATTAGATATATGTGCTCTAAAAGTAATGTCTTCTCATTACAACATACTATTCCTCAATGTAGTACTGAAACTTGAATAGATGTGACAGTCAGGAAAGTGAACCTTACCGATGTAAGTGAACAGCATTTTACTGAGATTCGCTCAAGTTGCTGCACAATCTGGTCCTTCTCGTCTGACTCTGTTAACTTTCATCAATGGTAGAAAATAACAGCGCGGTACCTTCCGAAGATGCTTTGTAATATGAAATGACTTTGATTTTCGGTCTGCTTTTCTTTAGCTACATCATATAACAATGGACAACACTTTTTACAAGTGATCCTAGTATATTCAGTTGTCAAAGAAGGGACTCATCAAATAATGCTTCTTTGAAGCCAATATGGAAAAACACAATTTTACATCAAAATATTACCTTTTTTCTGAAGCCTTTGCAAAGTGAAAACATTGTTTCACCAAAATAAAAGTCAGTTTTTGAGTCACTATCAACATAAAGACAGTGCATTTGCAATGCTTCCTACATTTGCATAGCTGTCTGTAGAAGCATTGTATATTTCTTGACTTGTTCAATCACTATTAGATGACACAGTGTTTAATTTACTATGTCATTTTCAGCAAGATGTAACTTACTAAATATTGCTTTAGCCATTCCAGCTATAACTTTAACTGACTAGGAAATGCAGTGGATTTTTTTTCTTGTGGATTGAATATTATGAAATTGTCCACTAACTCCAGACTAACCTTCTCAGTGATAGCTGTAAACTTTGAAGAGGATTGCTGAATTAATATAGAGCATTTTGAGATGTCAGCTGATTTTACCCATGTACAGGAGCATGCTGATTATCTGGGTAGAATCTGATAGTTTAGAGGTTATTTGAAAAGAGTTGCAAATAGTGACGAAGTTTAATAATTATACTTTGAAAATTATGACATATAATATTGCTGTTTATATAAAGTGTTTTCTATATGCAAAATTCAATTCCCCTATCCATCTCTGGTGAACTGCCTGCAATTCTGCAGCAGATGTGTAAAGTGGTGCATTGGAATCTTTTGGAAAGTAAGGTTTGCCACCATCCATTGCATTTGGCTATATGCAGAAAAATAAAGGGGTACAAATATGTGAGTCTCTGTGCCAAAACTAGAAATTACTTTATTCATTCAGTTACCTTAAAATCAAGACGTGTGAAGATCCAGCAGGTAGTAAGCAAGTGGCAAATTGCTGGTATAGGCATAAGCATTCATTAACGGGTTGTAGATATGCAAAACTAGTCAAACCATTTAAACAAATCTTGCATTTCAAAACCAGCCATGCATGTGGAACTAGCTAGTGTGTTTGTGTGACCAGTGAGTGAGGAACAAGTATACTAATACAGGAGGATAAAATTTTGTTTGATTTGACATTCATTTTACCATTTGGTTGAAAGCAGTCATCTATAATAGCAGTTTGTCATAAAATCACAGAGTACAAAGAATTTCCTTTGGGGGAGCCACTTACTTCACCCCCCAGCACTAAATATTAAATATAACAGTTATATGGACACTAGACCTTAAAGAAAAGATGGGAGTAACGTTCAAGAAATGCCAACTGGGAAAACCAGGCCTGTCAAATCATCATTTCATTATTATGGCTTCTGGTGTATTTTATGAGACCCATGACAGAGTAATCAGTGTGGAGTATTTGTTTTAGTGCAGTGAAAGCAGGAGTTGCTGGAATGACGTACGTGCTGAGTAGGACTTGTATTAAATAGACACACAGTGCTCTAAAAAAGCATTTCTCTTTGAAAATGCATTGCTCCCTTAACCATTAGTATCTGCAAAAGTAAGTTTTCACCTCCGGTCTTGTATGGCATTAATGGCAAGATATTCAAGAACATCAATTGTCAATTTAGAAAGCAATGGGCAAAATGCTGAATATGTAATACTAATGCTTATATGTGCTGAAATAGAGGCAAATTGCACTATGTATTGCATAAGTCATCATGCTAATAAAGGATCAGTGTGATGCTGATTAGGCGACAGATGTTAAGCAGAAATGACAAATATTTAACTCATAAGACAATACTCAAACTAGTAATTATCCATTGACTTTTACACTAACAACAGAGCCACGATATGTATGCATGGCTGAAGCTGTGCCATTTTACAAATCCTTACTGTTGGTGACCTTATAATGTGATGTAGTTCAAAATTTATAGAGATTATGCAAGACAAACACATGGGAAAAAAATAATGTCTTAACAGATGTCCACAATTCCTTGTTCATCCTTTACTTTATTCCACATAGTGACTTTTCTAAGCATTATTATCTCCTTATAACTTGTTGTATGTTGCTGAATCACTATAGCATCTCATCATGAACATAAATGCATTTAAACGACTCAAAGAAAAGTACATTTTGACAGTGGCAAGACAATTCTTCATTCTTAAGTAGTTTCATATGAATATACTCTTGCTGGATATTTCCAAACTGCCAGAATGCTATAACTGCTAAAATCATATATACCGATTTTCCTTCTCACTCATTTACACATCGAAGGTATACATTTACACTGTGATGTCATTATAATCCAAACTTTTCTAAAATCAATAAAAAACATGGATATAACTGATTATGCTGTGAAATCAAGAATCAAGTGACCATGTTATAGCAAGGTTAATACATAATATCACTATAATAAGTTATAGCAAAGGTCATAGAGCAATAACCTAACTATAACAAAGTTGTTATTGTAGCATCCCTATGTTTCTATTTTAATAATAAGGATTATGTTGCCACAAAGATGGCAGCGCCAAAGATATAGCTCAGAAACCTTTTTTTATCTGTCACACAAATAATACAAATAAGACAGAACAAAGTATCTCACAACTTTTAAATTAACATAAAGTATAGGCAAAAGGCCAAAATCAGAACAAAGAGAAATGCACACAAGTGACAGAGAACAAAAAATTAATGATTGACTATTTTTAGATGAGCAGAACCGCATGAGTAAAACTGTCACTGAGATTCTTAGACAGTCCAGTAGAATATAGTTGTGCTGCCTTTAGTGGTACAGGTCAAGTTTTGTCGACATTATCCCACACACAGTGAAACTGTCATTGTCACAGTAGACTGTGCTGTGGTGCGCTTTTCCCCTTTGCACCTTTCACTGATTTTCTATAAACATGGTGTTATATTTTGCTGTGGGGACCGAATGTGTGCATTGTTGCTGCACTGTGCCTCATAAATTCAGATATTAAGGGTTTCTAATTTCATGTGGTGCACCAATGACTTGTAGACTGCTTACTGCTCCCATGCTTTGTACCATAAATTTAAATACTTGTGGCCTTCAAGTATCATGTAGACTTCCCATTTACAGGATGTATTAGGCCGATATAGACCTAGGGATGTACACTTTTGGGAGGTAAGGCTTACAGCATGATAATTTTATATATGATATGTGGTTTATATCTCTCAAACAAGTTATGTACTGTACTTATGTATGGCATATAGTACAATACTTTGTCTCTAGCTTTCATAACAAACATCTGTCAAACTCCTTATTCCTAATTAACATCTGGAGTGCGCAGTATAGAATGTTTTGTACTAAGCCCCCAAATATATCTACATTGTATTTGTAGAGACCTTAAAGTTGTTGAGCCTTGCATTTGCACCCTCAGATTAAAGACCTTATGCACTCTTGCTACCTACATGGCTCTACACTGCTGTGCACCCTGTTAGTATTGCTGACCCATTTGCTGAGCCACTTGTCTATCACAGAAGTGTATGGTTATCGTTGTTGCACCGCTGTGAACAAAACTGTCTGGGTGCCCTCCTTTCAGCAGACGTTACTTTCTGCTATACTCAGTGCACTGCCATCCTACTTCCAGTGCACTGTTACTGTGTGCTGTGTGTAGTGCACAGTTAAAGCATGTGTGATTCTGCATGGCTGTGCACCCTGTAAGTATAGCTGACCCCATTTCTGGAACCCCTTGTCTGCATTGCTTGTAGTATACATGGTTCTGGACTATCTTTTATTCCTATGATTATCCTTTACAGAGCTACTTATCTGCTACAGATATGCATGATGAGTTGCACTGCTGTGCACTAGATCATTACTGCTACCCTCTTTCTGAAGCACTGTCACTGTGTGTTGTGCTCTGTGAACTGGTACGGCATACATGTTAAATACTGCTAAGACTGCTTTTGGTCCTGAAAATGCCTCTAACCTGACCCCTTTGTCTGTTAGAGGAATGTATGATGACTGAGTAAATTACTTGTGCTCAAACTCACTTGCCCAAAGGTTCTTTGAGTTCATTAACCCCAACACCTGGGACTAGCTGGTGGACACCCAAACTAAGGGTATCAACATCTTGGATCTGGTGCTTACCAGTATGGAGGATCACAGTAGCACCCTACTGTGAGGTCTTCCATTGTCAGGTCTAAATAATCAGTCTCATTTGAAGTACCTATCAAACCAACCCCACCCTTCCAACAGCAACTAAACTAAAAGATGTCTCCAAAGCAGATTATGTCCTTCTAAGGGGTGGTGGTATAAATAGCTTCACTACTCCTCCTCCCTCAGATGTAACTATGCCGAGTCCTACAATAATGCTTTTTATACACACCTGTATAACTACATCGATGCAGCTATACCTGATAGGACCAAAACCAGCTCTTCAAGGAAGAACAAACCTGCCTGGTGGACAATTACCATTAACAGGCTTTGCAATATAAGGAAGAAATTGTTGTCCAAAAGTAAGAGGGCGCATGTCCTAAACTGGAAACACTCCCTCCTCAGTTTAAGCAAGCAAATAAGAATTCTTGTGAAGTTCAACTAAGGACAACCATAAGGCACTCTTTAGTTACATCTGTAGCCTAAAAGGTAAGACCCAGATTTGCGCCAAACTGGTAGTCAATGATACCACATACACTGAGCCTGTGGACATAGCAAAGCTGTTAACCAACAGGTTCTGTGAAAACTTCACTACTCTGTCCCCACCACACATGCCCCATAACATTCTTTCCACCTGTTCCCTACCTTGTATCACTAGAAAGCAGGTTGTAAATTCCCTCTCTATGGCCAAAAACACAGCATCTATGGGAAATGATAACATTCCAGGCTGTGTCCTACATGGGCTCCAACAAGAATTAGCAACACCATTGGGTACCCTTTTCAATCATAGTCTAAGCACCGGCTTCATTCAAGCTGAATGGAAAATGGCTAATGTTATCCCCCTGCCCAAGGGTGATGCATTTACTGACCCCAGGAATTATAGACCTATTAGCCTGACTAGCCTAATTTGCAAGGCCATGGAATGAATCATCATGAATCTTATCAACAAAGATATAGGTAATCTCAAAACTCTTGACCCTACTCAATTTGGATTTCTCAAAGGGAGATCATGCCTTTTAAACCTGGTGGACTTCTATGAGACAGTACCAGAGCCCTGAATGAGAGGAAAACTGTTTGTACAGCCTACCTGAACTTTGCCAAGGCTTTTAACACTATTCCCCACTCGGGCATTATTGACAAACTCACCCAGCTAAGTATCAACCCTTATATCATTAGATGGGTGACTAACTGGCTCACCAATAGAATCCAAACAGTCAAAATAGGGGAGTCCACCTCAGCCAGCAGACCCATAACCAGTGGTGTTCCACAGGAATCAGTCCTAGGGTTACTTATTGTATTCTTGAAAGCCGACAATGTTGAATCCAACATTGTCGACATGAGAATAGCGAAAGTGCAGAACTTCGAATGGGTAAACGGAAATCTCCGTAAGGGGAGATTTTCATTTACTTCAATGTAGTGTGGTCTCAGAGTTCGTATATTTAAGTAACAGGGGGTGCAGGGAGGCTTGCCCCCCTGCCTACCCCCTTAGATTTTCTTTTGTTTTTAATTTATTTTTTCTGCATATTCGAAATTGTAATGGTTCGATCATTAAAGGTTGACCTTTAGTGATTTGAACCATTAAACTTTCGATGTTCTAATGTAGACCCTAGTCCTAGGACCACTACTGTTTGGAATCTATTTCTCCAATGTACAGGCAAATACTAAATGTCTGTGGATGACAAATTTTGCTGATGACTGCAAACTGGGAGGAGTCATAGAATCCCCAAATGATGTCAACATCTTACAAGAGGGTCTTACACAAACAAAAGGACTGGTGCCAAAGTCATGACCTTAAACTCAATGCAAAAATGCATTAACATCCCTTTTAGTAAAAGCAATGTTCTTGCTAACTAACACATCAATAGAAATGCCCTAAGGCTACACTCATTAGTGAGAGATCTGGGCATACAGGTTGACAGCAACTTGAACTTTTTGTTTACCATGTCTTCACAGTGGTAAGAAGGGTATTCTATGTTGCTCATCTAATAAGTAAGAGCATTGCCTGCAGAAAAAAAACGTAAATTATAACCTCCCTGTACTCTTCCCTCATCAGTCCAATAATTGAGTACAGTGCCCCTTTTGGTATATACCTTTCCAAGCACCTGAAGCAATTGGAGAGACCACAAAGGTTCCTCACAAGGCGATTTAAAGGTATTCAGCATCTGTCCTATGTGGATCGGCTGAAATCACGGTCACTTTAGTCCATTTCTACTACTTGACTACTCAGAGGAAATCTCTGCCTTGCATTTAAGGGAATCTGTGTCTCTGCTTTACTGGAAATGCTGCATATCCATAAGTTCAAGGGCTCACAGGTTACTTGCTTTACAGACATTGACCTGGGATGTGACATCAATAGAACCTGCTGGAGGGACAGTTTTGTCTCCCAGAGCTTACTGCACATGTAGAACAGACTCTCAATTCATGTCAAGCAAAGCATCTCTTTGGCCCTCTTCAAGCTCAAAATGAATAATTGAATAGGTAACCATGAATTCACCCCAGGGATTCTACCTGTGTCTCACTTGGACAGGGACAAAAGATACTGACCGTGGAAACAAGAGCAGAACTTGGCTAGGCTTGTAAGAGCCCTAGTCCATTAGTCTAGTAACTTCCTGTGATGAGCATTGCTGCTCTCCTTTGCACTAGAACAGTACTGTTGCCCTCCCTTTACAACACTGTTACTGTGTGCTTTGCTTTGCAAACAATTTGAAAGACAGATAAAATAATATTGCTGCAGAGTTCATTCTGTCTGTATGTCGTGAATATAAAGTGACAGATGCACAATTTATATACAGGCATTAAACTTTTTCCTTTTATCTCCTTATATCATGTAGCTTATTTGCTGCACAAGTTGTGTGCATCTTTTTGTCTCTCTGTGTGTGGCTATCTATCTATCTACCTATCTACCTGTCTAGCTAATCAGATGGAGCTTGCAGATTGCGCCATGTCTGAAACTTAACTTGTTAATAAATTAAAAATAAATAGATAATTTCTAAATTCATGTTCTTTCTTCTGTTGACATCTAAATGAAGATATCTCCTGAATTGCCTTGAATTATATAGCCTGTCTAAATAGTTTTGTGCCATCTGTATTAATATATTAAAATTACTCAATGGAAAAAAAAAAACAAAAAAGTATTTCCTTTAAAACTATCCATTAGTCATCTCTGTAATGAAGATAAAAAATAATAAGTTTTAAAGCAACTTGTTACAATGAATCAGTTTGTAAGGGCATCTCAGCCATAAAATTGTAATTACTGAGCTCTTCCCTTCTTACAAATCTAAAAGTTGAGGCAACTAAGGTTGTGTGAATTTCTATTAAACTTTACTATTGCCTTTAGTAAACTTTTGCAAATTTTACATTTGGCAGAAGTCTTTGCTTTATTTCAACCATTTCACTTAAACCCACATTTTATGTTGAATTAAAATGCTCTTTATATGACAGAGTACCCTCATATTAAAGCTAAATTGTCTTAGATTTTACTTGTCCAGTCCTTTCACAGCATGGAAATTAAATCAGAATTGAACCTTTCTAGAGCCTACACTCCCATAATTAATCAAATTTTAAATTAAACCTCAATCTATTGACATTTGAAATATTTCAAAAACTTTGTGGTCTGCTTTAGCTACTAATAATGCTGTATGCAATGCATTCAAGCTAATTATTAACTATAGATATTAAAACATCATATATCCTCATACTAGGCCTCACATGATTTATTGTCTAATGACATTATCGATGTTCCATTGTTAATTCAATCTAAATATATATTCCTACAAAACAAATTATATTTTACTGAATTTAGGATTTTGAACAATGCTTATTTCACTCTTGATAACAAAGCAAACATCTTTCATGATGCCCCCCCTTGATTTGATGCATGTTTTGGGAAAGAATATTTCCAAGCATTTATGGCTAATTCTTGATTTCATGAGTGATATAGCAAGTCATAAATGCCTTACATTAAATCAAAAATTTGCCTTACTTCATATTCCTTCTAAAAAATTAAATTCTACATATCTTAGGAAATGTATCATAATTTTCTAGCTTATAAAATTATAAACTACAAATAACTGGTTGGATGTTAAAACTCTAAATTGGTCAAACTGTAAATATCTTACCTTACACTACATTAATTGTATTAATTCCTATCAAAGGCAGACTCCCCCCCCCCCAAAAAAAAAAAGGTTTCAGAATTAATTCCTGGATTTTTAAGTCTTCTTTAACTGTTTTTTTTTTTTTTTTTTTTTTTTTTTTTTTTTGACTAAGTTGCCTGCTTCCATTTATAGCGGAACAAGTCACTCGTGTGGAACAACACTGTAAACCAAACTGCAAAATCCTCACGAGCAAATTCACCCAAGTTATGATCAGCAAAATAAATCCACCGGAAAATAAAACCAAGATGAATTTAATTATACAGAAAATGTTGAGCGCTTTCACTAGGCAATGCTAGCTTCATCAGAACAAATTACAGAATGAACATTCTCCATTTTAAAAAAGAATTGGCGCCAAACAAACTTGGCTACTCTTAAAGCTATATACTATAAAATAGTAGCGAGATCTACTTTATATAAAATAGTACATTCATTTATAATCATGTTACAAATGTGAAACGTTAAAATAAAATAGACTGTAGACAATCAAAAAGGAATTGATAAATGACATATTAATACTGTATATCTTCTGTTAACTATTTAACATTAATAAAGGTTTAACTGTAATGTAATCATTTAATCCAGGTGAACTGGTAGCATCAGTCAATATTTGCCAGAACAATTCTCTGTAGGCTAAATAATTTTTTATATTCCCACCTCTGGGGTCACTTTTGATTAGCTCTATAATAGTAAAACTAAATTTATGTTCACCACCCTTTTGTATAGTGTGTCTGGCTAATGCATTTTTCATGTCCTTCTTTCTTATACAGTATAAATGCGAATATATACGTTGTCTTAACTTTCTCTCGGTCTTCCCAATATAAAATGATGGGCAGACCGAGCAGGTGGCTACATATACCAGCATATTGGAATTACAGCTACCTCTAGGGGGATAGATAGTAGTTTTGTTCCTATTTCCCAAAATTACTACATTACTTACGTTGATATTGGAACACTGCTTGCAGCTCCCACATTTGTATGTATGTGCCTGTGTAGTCAGCTTCTTGTTTGAACCCTGCTCTAAATGTTTTTTGATGTTCTTCCCCATTTTATGGACATATCTAGGTGCTGTTCCTAATTTTTCAGCTATGTCCATATCGTTTATTAAAAACCGCCAGTTTTTTTATAATAATGTTTTTAATAATGTAACTAAAAGGACTGAATTCCAGTGTACACACTCTATTGTAATTATTGAAAATTACTTTGTTGTCTACTTTACATAATAAATTATTTGAACTTTCCACTTCTGTCAGTCCATTATTTGTACCTAGTAGGGGTAGATATTTTTTTCCCCATTGACTGGTAACATATTCAGATATTTCATTCATAAGTTCCAGCTCATATCCCCTATCCAAAAATAGGGAAATAATAAACTTAATCTCTTTAATCATGTCTGTGTACTTGGAACACATTCTTACAGCTCTTATGCATTGGCCCTTAAAAATGTTCGTTTTTATTTTTCTGGGATGAAAACTATTATAGTCCACACGTAGGAATTTGTGAACGTGTCCTTCCTGTAGATTGTAGATTTTAAACAATCCCTCGTCAACAGAGACTAATGTATCTAGATATGGTACCCCATCATCTTGTACTATGGATGTAAATTTAAGATATTCACTACTAGAGTTAATATACTCTATAAATTCCAAATATTTAATGTGTTCACCATTCCATAATATATAGATATCATCAAGGTATCTAGAATAGTACACAATGGAATCCATATATGTACTATCAAATATGAATTGATCTTCCCAGTCAAGCATAACCAGGTTCGCAAAGATGGGAGCACAAGCTGCTCCCATCGCTACGCCCCTGGTTTGCTTGAAAATCTCACCATCATGATAAATGAAATTGTTATCTAATACTATACTCATAAGATCGGAAATGAGTGAAATTTTGTCCCATGTAAATTTCGTATATTTTTTCATACTATTGGTAAATGCAACTAACCCTTCTTCTTTAGGAATGGAGCTGAACAGATCAATGACATCGATAGTACCAAAAAGAATCCCTTTATGGTATTTGTCAACCGGGTAATTTTTTAAAAATTCCCAGGAATCCTTCACCAAATGTTTGATGTCTTCATATATAGGTTTTAATATAGTGTCAATAACCACTCCTATAGGAAAAGTCTTAGACTTGCTCCCTGATATAATCGGACGAAACGGGGGTTGTGATACATCTTTGTGTACCTTGGGTATCCCTATAATCGTGGCTAAGATGGGGTAGTCAACTACCATGAATCTGTACATTTCTTCAGTAATCCTGCACTCCAAAAAATATTCCTCAAGGTACATGTCAATACGCCTATATGCTATATTCACTTCATTAAGGGAGATGGGGGAATAATTGCCTGACTCATGCAATATGTTGTGAATAATAGCACTGTATGCTAAGGTGTCAAAGATGACAATGCCCCCTCCCTTGTCCGGTTTCATAATACGTATACTAGTATCAGTTTGCAGCTCACATAATGTTCCTTGTTCTGCTTTGGTCAGATTACATCTAGTTTTGCAATTGTTTATCTGTTGATGTGTTTGATATATTTCCCTGGTGACATGTTCATCAAATGTTTGGACTTTGGGGTTGCAAATAGGCATGTAATTACTTTTTTTCTTTAATTTAATTAAATTGCCTTTGTTGTTGTTCGAATTGGTATTGTTATTATTCCCAAACATTAAAGCTAAATTTAATTTTCTAACATACTTCTTAAATTCCAAAATGTTGTCTACCAACCTAAATTTTGGAGTCGGAATGAAGTTGAACCCTTTAGATAAAAGACTAAAGTGAGCTATCTCCAACTTAACACTGCTGTAATTGTATATTTTAAAACTTTTATACTCACTAACAGTCCCATCAGTAATAATAAGTTCTTTATCTATAACATGTTCAGTGATGTTATTAACCTGCTTGTCAACCATTGTTTCTTTACTCAATGTGTCAAGTCTATTTTTTCTTATGGGTTCATTTCCTAATACTGTAGCTGCTGTGTGGGTAAGACCATTGTGGTCAAAGGTGTTAACTAATATTTCTTTCTCCATTTTCTTACCTTTTTCCACTTCCCTTGGGTGCCTCCCCTTGGAGAGTGAAAAAACTGTTCATCAGTGTAATCTATTGGAGTCCCTGTAGCTTGGTCATTATTTTGTTGTATATTACCATCACTATCAAGCTTATAGTAGTCCCATTTATAACATGTATTTCTCTTATATTGTTCCTTGTCCCTATTCACTTTCTTCTGCTTGCGTGTATATGCATTACTTGCTCTATTGTCCGCAGTAGTAAATTGTTTGTAAAATAATGATTCCCATTGTGAAAAAGCTAAATCCTGTGTAATTAGGTTGTTAAGCTTTTCAACCTCTGTCATTAATTTACATAGCTTCACATCATTATGCTTTATTAATAACTTCATAAATTGGAAACCAAAATTATCAAATAATGCATTGAATTCCGTTTCCACTTCAACATTAACATTAATACCCAGAGGGAACTTGTAGAATCTCAAACCCATAGGGACAATGTTGATTGACAAACAGTAATTCAAATAAGCATTATCTAATTTCACTGCGTTGATATTATTAAGTTTCTTCCCAAACAAAAAGATTAGATCCTTTAAAGTGTTCTTATTACCTAGGTTAGAAACAGAATTGCACACATTGTAACTACTATCAAATTTACATTCTTGTCCCAAAAAGTTCTGTAAATTGTGCCGTTCAGTGCTGGACTTCACTTTAGAACCAGTTTCATTTCCCTGAACATTGTCTCTAGATGCATGTGCATATGTCCGTGCTACATATGTTTGTTTGGGTCTGGTCCCAACCCGTTTAGCTTCCTCCGTTAAATTACCGAATGAAAAGTCGAAAGTAAAGTCAGAGACCCCTGTCTTATTATTATCGTTGTTGTGAATATTGCACGGCAAGTCTATAGAATTGCTAGGTAACAGTCTCAATCCTTGGCCGTTTGGGATAACAGGTGACGAAGTATTCGGCAAATCAATGTTTAATAAAGAATCAGTACCTTTAGTTGGCGTTCTGTTTTTAGTCAAAACAGTGTTGGAAAAAACGCCATTGCTGACTCCTGTTGACGGAGCGAGTTGTTTGTCCGTAAGTCCGGGGATCTTGCTGAAGAGATCAAGGATTTTTGAAACCTCACCGCGTAATGCCGTAACTTCAGCCCTCAGGCTAGTTAGCTCATTACTATGAGCTGGCGAGGTACCTCCAATAGAACTACGGGATGAATCCATGAAGACAACACCGGAACAAGTCACTCGTGTGGAACAACACTGTAAACCAAACTGCAAAATCCTCACGAGCAAATTCACCCAAGTTATGATCAGCAAAATAAATCCACCGGAAAATAAAACCAAGATGAATTTAATTATACAGAAAATGTTGAGCGCTTTCACTAGGCAATGCTAGCTTCATCAGAACAAATTACAGAATGAACATTCTCCATTTTAAAAAAGAATTGGCGCCAAACAAACTTGGCTACTCTTAAAGCTATATACTATAAAATAGTAGCGAGATCTACTTTATATAAAATAGTACATTGATTTATAATCATGTTACAAATGTGAAACGTTAAAATAAAATAGACTGTAGACAATCAAAAAGGAATTGATAAATGACATATTAATACTGTATATCTTCTGTTAACTATTTAACATTAATAAAGGTTTAACTGTAATGTAATCATTTAATCCAGGTGAACTGGTAGCATCAGTCAATATTTGCCAGAACAATTCTCTGTAGGCTAAATAATTTTTTATATTCCCACCTCTGGGGTCACTTTTGATTAGCTCTATAATAGTAAAACTAAATTTATGTTCACCACCCTTTTGTATAGTGTGTCTGGCTAATGAATTTTTCATGTCCTTCTTTCTTATACAGTATAAATGCGAATATATATGTTGTCTTAACTTTCTCTCGGTCTTCCCAATATAAAATGATGGGCAGACCGAGCAGGTGGCTACATATACCAGCATATTGGAATTACAGCTACCTCTAGGGGGATAGATAGTAGTAGTAGAAGCTAGCATTGCCTAGTGAAAGCGCTCAACATTTTCTGTATAATTAAATTCATCTTGGTTTTATTTTCCGGTGGATTTATTTTGCTGATCATAACTTGGGTGAATTTGCTCGTGAGGATTTTGCAGTTTGCTTCCATTTATAGAGTAAATGGTGATGTTTTGTAGACTTTATAGTCACCGTCTTTTTATTGTTTGTAGTTACAACTGTTTTGTCAATGTTTTCTTTCTCTGTTTTTTATTGTTCTTGCTTATTCTTGGAAAATTTAAATTAGGCTGATTAAAAATATATAGAGAAGTTGTGCTACAATCATTCCAGTCCTGAGCAGTTCCATTTCAAAACAAGGGACATGAAAAGCTTGCTTATGCAGGTTGCTTGCTACTCATGCTAAAACTTAAATGTTAGTTCAGGCACTCAGCTCCATACCATACCCAAACACAATATTCAAGTTTGAGTGAGGTAACTATAGCAGCCATGGGGATGGAGTTGGAGGAGGTAGTAGCATAGATTAGGTCAGTGATCAGGAAGGGGATTTAGGTTTAAAAAGTAGGAGTTAAGTTAAGGAGCATTAAGCATGTTTTAGGTTTAGGGATTGGGACAGGAGATTTAGGTGTGGGGGATAATCAGGGAATTTAGGTTTGGGGAGGGGTGGTTGAAGATTTAGGTTTAGGAAGGAATCTGGGGCCTTAGGGTTAGGTAAGGTGAGTGAGAAGAAAAAAGACCTAGGAAATGTATTGTGTAAACATCTAGACACAAATCTGTCCCATAAATTTAAATGTATAATCATTGACCTGGTTGACTTGGGGCAGAGATGTGGACCAGTAGAAGATTTTTTTTAGATTTTTTTGAGCTGAGATGGCAATCAAAAACTAATGCCACTGTTTATCTAGCTTTAAATGAAACTTTTTTCCTTCACAGTGTTTTGAAGTTGAAATCTAGATTTTATTTAGGATATTTTTTTAATTAAATTTATTAAGTATGTATATAAAGTATATTTATATTTAATATGAAGTTTTTAATTTTTTGAAATGGGCAATGGGATTTATTTATTCATGATAATATATTAATATATTAATTTAATAATATATGTATACTTACACTGCGTGACTTGTTTTTAGGTTTAATTTTAAGCCTAGGTGGTTTTGTCAATTTAATACCTTAATTACTTTAATAGCGTATAGTGCCATGGTGTTTGATTTATTAGGAGGTGATTGATTATTTAATTGGCCTTATTAGGGCATATAGTGTGTGAACTTAGTAGTGTTTTTTAGTTCTGAAGAAGTCCTTCTGTACCTTGGATAAAAGCGCTTAATGCTGTACAATAAAGTATTTGCTCTGTCATCTGGTTTTGCCTTTCATTTTATTGATGTGTGAAGGTTTAGGTTTAGGAAATGACTGTGAATTTTATGTTTAGGGAAGGGGAGTGGAGTTTTTGGTAAGGGATTGAAGACTCAGGTTAATGATCTTGCCGGGAGTTTTATCATTAGAGTTAAAGCCCTTTTAGGGGTAGAAAACTTTGTGGCCAGTTGTTTGGAGGGATAAATAGTTAAGGAAGATCAGGCTAGTGGGAGTTAGAACGCTTGACTTTTTGAGCAAGTGGTTGTAGGCAAGACCTACAAGCATGTTAACCCTTGGCATAGGCCCATATATAGCAGCTCATTGTGGTACAATATTTCAAAAAAACTCATGAAACATAAATGAGTAAGATGTCTGCAAATATCATTCTTTATTTGTACATATATGCTTATTATCTAATATAGAGAAAGCAGTTTTATATGTTGAAACCCTAGCCAGGGCTACAAACTTTTATAGTTGTTTCTAGTATGTATTGGCAAATGTCCACCCTATCTCAGCATAGTATGCAAGCACATTGCATTTTTCTTGATAGTTGACCAAATGTCCACAATAGATACATCAAATGTAGATTTCCATTTGGTGAGAATAGATATTCTGCCCATGGCCATTGTCAATTTACTTGATCCTTCATTCAGTCAAAGTAATGAAATGGTTTTAGTTGGAAGTTTTTCTTTGGAAGAACCTTGTTAGCGCAGTTTGATGTATTGTTTATACTGCAGAACAATCACAAAACTTTTGGTCTGCATCTGAGAAGTAATCCTAACAAGCAGTGCAAATAATTTAATCCATAAAAGCTTTCTAAAATAAAATAAATTAAAAAAAAAAAACATGGTTTGGAGTCTAATATCCATTGTGTAAAAATAATAACAATTGTTCATATAAGATGTATATGGTGTGACAGTTTTATATGATGAACATATACCTCAACTCAAAGATTTCAGAGTATGAGTAACAACACACAGTGTGTTGTCTTTAATGGTGCACGATTCTTCTTTTAATGGAAGCAGAGTTTTAGCTCTCTCATCCAAAAAAAAAAAAAAATGGGAAATGTTTTGATCATATTGGTTAGAACTGTTTTCCTACACAGTAACATACTTTGTGGTACTTCTAATGCTCAATCCCATTCATTATTGTGAATCATCATGCATAAGCAGAAAAGGATACCAGCACTGAGGAGGATATATTTATTCCTTCCTCTAAATATTTTAGTAACCTTATAGCTTTGTTAATTACAAACAATAACAGTAAGTTCTGTTGTCATCTGCACTGGAAAAACTATCTCCCGAATATGCATGTGTTATCTCCCCACTGGTATTCTACTACCTATAAGACTCTAAATGTTTAAGTGTTTATGAAAACTTCTGTCACATGATATTGTTTTAGGAGTATTGCCAAATGTTTTGGAGTTTGCCATGCATTACCACATGCTTACCTAATAGAAGTTATTTACATTCTCAAGAAGGAACTGCATGACCCTGTTCTATGGTATGTGTGCGCGTGTGTGTGTGTGTGTGTGTGTGTGTGTGTGTGTGTGTGTGTGTGTGTGTGTGTGTGTGTGTGTGTGTGTGTGTTTATGTGGAGGGGTGGAAGGCAGCTGTTCATACTACATATCTGGAAATCCAAAATCTCCCTGTTTTCTTAGTAAGTAGAATCTTGTTTTAGGGACTCTGTACCGCTGATTTTCCAAACAAACTTTAAGATTATTTTTTTCGTCTTAACAGTCTAATGCAAGAACCCTAGACAAGAAATATGCCTAAGCACATAATTTTGTAATGGCATGAACATTATTATTACCACTCAACCTATCAAGGTGAGTCTAAGGCTGCACCATATATTTGCCTTTATAAAGAGCTCTTTTCAAAGTAGATTTAGACCTAACCAGGACTTTAAAAATGCAGTGAAAAAACTGGGTATACTTTGCTGGGTTCATTAATGAAGTCCATCAGCCATTCCCCCTAAGAAGATGAGAACTTCCCTATCACCATTCTCAAAAAGCCAAACAGTTGCAGAACAAAGCTTAGTTCATACAACCAAGACTGGATGTAGTATGAAACAAACCAAGCAACGGATACTGAACAAGTGTTTAATAAAACAAAGCTTTCAGGGCAAACAAACCCTTCATCAGTGTATAAAGATGTAGGTAAGCTACGTTTTGTTACAGCTTTTAACAGAGCTACTTCTGAGGGAAGAAGAATTATTAATAATAATTGGTGCATATTAACATCTCTACCTGAATTATGTCCTATAGTTGCAGGAAACCCAGTTTCTCATACAGAAACTGTCAGAGTTTAAAGCAGAAGTTATGTTATAAAGACGTGTCTAGAATGGGGGGGGGGGGTAACAGCAGCTAAATCAGGTACCTTTCCTTGCTACAACTGAAGCTGTTGTGAAGTCATTAATAAAAATAATACTTTTCAACATCTAATAACTAGGAAGAATTATACATTTTCTGGCTTGCCATTGTGTGTTACAATGAATATAATATACCTGCTACCTGTAATAGATGTCAGGTATTTTATGTTGGGAAACCTACCAGAAAACGGAAGGAAAAAATAACTGAGAACTGCTCAGAAATAAGAAGAAATATTGACACTAATTCCTTGGCTAAGCATATCAGTGCATATGAAATGCACATAAATTCTCTTTTAGGGTGATAGAGTCTGTAAGGACATACGAGGGGGGAGATCTTAACAATTAGCTTGAGATGAAGGAATATCAATGGATAATACACTTTTGTGCTGATGTATTACCAGGTTTAAACCAGACTTTTTCTTTAAAACCTCTACTAAGGTATAAACAAATGTGTCTGAAATAGAGTTCTGTGCTTCTGCAACTATTGTTTTTAACTAGGATTGATTGTTTAATTGAATAATTAACGGCTGTGTGATTTTTGATAGTATGTAAAAATCGTTAGTATGCGTTAGTCTTTTACACACTGATGAAGGGTTTGCTTGACCTGAAAGCTTTGTTTTAATAAACACTTGTTCAGTATCAGTGTTGCTTGGTTTGTTTCGTACAACTTCCGTATCACCCACATTTCTTCTCATCCTTTCACAGAGCCCATTAGTTTCCAACCCAGTTCTTCATGTCATATTAATACTACCTGTGTTTAGCGGATAGGGCTAAACAGCTTATTATACATTATACATGTTTCAAACAATGTTTTGTCATCTCCTTTAGCAGAGCAGTAGTTAATACTTTGTAATATGCCTTTTTAAATGAATTTAAACATCTTGCTCCTTCTGTCTGTTAAGAGAATGATTGCTTTCCTCCTTCAGGTTAGTACATTATTACAACCTAACATTGTTAATTTTTATCAAATATTCAAATTGTCTTTGTACAGTAGTGATGTCTGTTTCTAGCTCATGGTTGTTTAGTTGATATCTGTCTTAGTGAAAATGACTTACTGCGGCTATCTTTATGTAATTTATCTTCTTCAAAATGCTGTGACTTCTATGTTTGAAAAATTCTAGATGGGGGGTTACCCATGAATGTAAAATACGTGCAGCTTTGCAAGCCATCACCCCCAAAAACATTGTGTTTTTATCAACTTGAATCTTTGCCAAAGTGCTATTCTAAGCAATTGTTCTCTTTACTGAAATGATTGTTGCCATTGTTACCTTTATTATTCACTTTAGCAGTAGTATGCAGCAGACAGGCTTCCATATTAACTGGGTATGTTTTGTTATCTTATAGGTAAGTCAATCATTTCTGGCTCCTCTGCTACTTACCCCCAGACTGCCATCTGCATTAAATATGGAATGCCATAGAGTTAATCAGGTAAGAGCTATCTATTCCTTTACTACCAATATATATATATATATATATATATATATATATATATATATTATATATATATATATATATATATATATTTATATATATATATATATATATATATATATATATATATATATGTGTGTGTGTATATATATATGTGTGCATGTATACATACATATATATATATATATATATATATATATATATATATATATATATATATTTAATATATTCCTTTTACCTTTTAATACTTATGTAGTAATATTTTTACTGTTGTGCCCCAAAATGTATTTCCCGAATACCTGTAAAATAAAGCATACTGTATATTTTTAATTCAGAGAACTTTTGTTTCATGCAGCTGCTTGTTTGTTTTCCCCACTAACTCGGCTACAGTGAATAGGAAAAAATGTCAAATCTACATCTCCTGATCAGATTTTGGCGAACAGTGTTTTTTTTTTTTTTTCTAGATACAATTGAGGCAGTTGCATTGTTTTGCAAAATAAGTCAGCTCTAAATTCTTTCACTATCAAAAAGTCACGGAGCAAAGTTTTAGCTAAGGAAATCACCATTTACCTAAAGAAGCCACCATTTTACTGAGTCTAGAGAACATATTTCAGAATATGCCTTCCTTGTCAATAAGACTGACTGCAGAAAGTTCAAAGCGACTATATTAAAGTTTAGCTGTAATTTGTAGATTATCTTATTGTGTTCTGCTGACCTTACTTTAATGAATGTATTTAATCAGCATGACCAGGATCCATGTTTTGTTTTAAAATGTCAATTCAAGTAGTCTGACATCTCTTAGTCTGTCCAATAAATTGTTTTGCTGTTACTGCTCTCTTGTCATTATAGACATATCCCTGTATTTGTTTTTATCTAGTTTATTATTTTGTATATCTTTCTAGACTATCTAAGGTACCATACCCCTTCCTCTTACATTAACTATACCAAGTCATTTTATACTTTTTGCCACACATGACACATTAGACACAGTGTCGGTTACTGCATCATTATTTAAAAGGCCAAATTTTATTCACTGAAAGTTGTATAAAGATTTAAAAAAATGACTTCTAATGTTCTCTCCAAATCCCAGCGTCATTTCTGTGATCTACCATCTACAGATGTACATTTTGGTGTCCTGTACAGCTAGGTTTTTACTTATATTGTTAATGTAGTTGACATCCTATTTATAGAATTTCCAGAAATATTTTGGTGAATTATACAAGAGTATTTTATCAGCTCCTGAAAAGTCGGTGTAATTTATTACATTGATCTGCCACACATTTTGTTTTACAAATCTTCCCTACCTTGAGTCGTGTGCTAATCTCGACCATGAAAATGATATATCCTGTAAGTATTTTTCTCATTTCCCATAATACATGTGGTCTGCAGTGTCCAGCCCTTATAATTTTCCTAATGCAGGATGGAACTGCCCCTATCCTGTTCTAGTCTGGTCTGCAGAATAGTACCATATCAGTCCAAGGAGTGGTGTCCAGTGCCATTTGTTCTGATTTTAGTTCTGTGTTAATTCTGGAGTGTCTTTAACCACACCATTTCAACCTGCAGTTAGTAAAATTTATTTCTGAAGTCTTTGAAAAAAAGGAAAGCAAAGATCGGCTAGTCATCAAGTGTGTAAATTCTTCCATTTAGTGAGTTCTGGACAAAGATGTTAAGTTTGTTTTTTTTTTCTTGCCCTTCACTGCCTACTTTTTCCACAGTTATTAAATTTTATTAGATTAAATGTATATGCACACCACACTGTAGTTATACTATATTATATTTCATTGTGTATAAATAGCTTCTATACATTTCTGAATTTGGCCTTTATTGTCTCATGTTACATGAACACTTCCATACTTCCTTATAATGACAGCAAAGGACCAGAAAGTTGCTTGATGACTGGCTATTTGAATCCCTTTGCTGGACAGCTACATTGCTATTTACCAGTACTGGTGACTGATTACTGAAGCTTAGGAAAAGCCAGTAGGTTCACCGTATAGTGGCAGATGTTAAAAATGAATGCAGTGCAGAGAATCAAGTCCAACAACCTCATGTGCATAATTAGAAAACACCCCGACTCGGTTGTACTCATATTGCTGCAACATGGAATAGAATGGTGGTAGTTTGTTGGTTCCATTATACATTAGTACTAGAGAAGAAGTAAGGCCCTTTCATTTGTCAAAGATATTAGCCTTTATAGTTTAGTTTCAAAAAATCTAGAAGGAGGTATATTGCGGAATAAAGATGCACAATAGTATGCAAAGTTCTGTATGTGAATGTGTCCCAGAACATTGCTGCATCATGTGCATTACACACCCTATTCATAGCCAACTACCCTAGAACAGAATCTTTGTACTACATTCTTTAAAAAATATTTCGAGTTTGCTCCATTGTTTGTCCATTTATAGAGTTCAGCAATTCTAAATGACCAATTATCCCACAATGAGCAGTCTTCATCAAGCAAGTGGCATACTCAAACTGATACTGATAAATGCTCATTTTCAAACTGATGAATATACAGATTTTATCAGATATAAATGTATGACATAGTATTTGAAATAGGTAAAGATATGTGGGATTTCACTTTGCACCCCACATATACCTATGGTCTAATCAGAGACTACCCTGACAATATCTCCATTTCCTTCAGGATGAATGGAATTATCCACAGTTGTTTTTTCTTTTATTTTTATTTTTTTTACTAGAACATAGTGTTGCTCAAGGAATCTTGTTATTTTTGGATGGCAAGGCAAATTCTTTTCAATTCTCCATATGATAAACAGCACTAAAGTGGAAGCAATATACTCCGATTTATTGCACTTTTACTTTTATGATTCAACATATTTAGCCACTTTATATTAAAAAAAACCTGCCTTTTATTTCAGCAGCATCTCAGTTGTTTTGAGTGTTATGGTTGGTTACAGCAGATCATTTCATCTTTCATATTAGAAGTACATTTACATGTCTTTTATGTGAACCTAAAAGCTTTATGGTGTCTGTTCTTTCTTTATAAAGAAACTATGCCTAACATGTAAAAGTCAGTGATGATTGCAACTGTCATGATGCTTGACTAAATCTGTGTAGTGCTTCCAAGCTATTGAAGTTCTTGGATCATTAGTCGCACTTTCAACCTGCCTCTCGTTTGGATCAAGAGATTTGATTACATCCATGTCAAGATCATTGCTAGTAATATGGTAACATAAACTTTCCCAATGAAAAAAATAAGTCTGGGTTTGCAGCAGTTTGTTGTAGTCAACAGTTTAACGTAACAGGCATACTTCGTGTCAGTGAAATGCAAGATAAATTATTCTGGAACAGTAACTGACTGAAGTGATATTGGTTTTAGTGTGAGTACCATTGGTAAAAATGAACTGTACTATAAACTAACAATGCTTAGCACCACTAAATATCACTTATTTTTCTTGTATTTTTGGGTTAGATAAAGATGCCGTAATATATAATGATGATAGAATGCTCTTTATGTGAAAATGTTCCTTTATATAAGCTCTGGACTAGTCTACTTATCCCTGCAAGAGTTATATTTGCTGTCATATCTGCATGACAAATTTATTACAGTAGTTTGAACAAGAACTAAGGCTTGTTGGTAACATAGATTATTTGTGTATATAAAGACTATAAAACACTTGAATACAGGGTAGTTCAAATAGGAGAAAGGTGCAGACTTCCTCAGAATAGGAGACCATCTGCAATAACACACACATAAACACACACACACACACACACACACACACACACACACACACACATGCACTCCATAACTTTTACAATCACACACAAAAGAATTAGCACGTTCATGCCACTTAAATTTTATTAGCACCCAACATGGCCGTAGCAATTTGATTTTCATTTGGAATGTCCTATTGAACTGTTTCCAAGCAATAGCAGACTTATACGTATTGATTCAACTTCTCTACTGTCCCACTGATTCAGGCACTTTCCAAAATGACTATTCAATGTTAGTACTGCTCCTTAGGGTGATTGCAGATGTGAGAAAAAGTTGTACAATAATATATTGAAATGGATGTTTTAGAAATGTCAAATATGTATGGCATATCATCCAGACATTAATGGCTGAATTCTACAACCTTCAATATGCATATGCTTTTTATTGAAATACTACTACTGTGTTTCCAAACATTAAATGTATAACTACTTAGGATAGACAATCAGCCTTGGGAAATATCTGTGATCTAGAAGGGCAAGGAGTTCAGGACACAGATGTACAAAAGTTTAATCTGCTGGGAAAATAAAAATGTTAAATGCTATTTCTGTACATTACAAAAGCCCTTATTATTTGAAACCTAAATTGTGAATAAAAAAAACAACTGAAACGATCCACAAAGTTCAGCTAATAAAACAAAAAGGTTCATAGGTTAATAGGTTTATAGGTAGGTACTAGGCTATTGGCCCTAGGGCCTATACAAGCCTAGCCAAAAATGTACCTTGGCTTTTGCCACCCATGAAAATTATTTTCCTGTGCCCCTGTCAAGCAGAACCACAGAAGTGATCACTGGGGTGAATTTCCTATTACCCATCCAGTCATCAAGATTTTTCTTGAAGAGTGCTAATGAGGAGCTCTGTTTGACATAGATAGGTAGTCTGTTCTAGAGTATGGGCAGTCTCTGGGACAGGAATCTATCCCTCCGGTATGTTCTGTTTATTGTGGTGACAAGGTTTAGGTCCCTAGAGCATGTAGCTCAGAGGGATTGGGATTTCTTTAAGTGGAGCATGTCCAACAGCTCTGGGTTTGACATAGCTTTGTATGTTAGGCAGAGATCGCCTCTGACTAGGCGATATGAGACATAGTAAAGCTGGAGTTTTTTGAGACGGTCTGCGTAAGGCATCTGTTTGAGGACAGTAATCCTCTTTGTGAGGTATTTTTGTGGCCTTTCCAGTTGTTGTAGATGTCTTGTGAGGTACATACCAAAAGGGGCGTTGTACTCTATAATGGGTCTAATGAGTGATGAGTAGAGGGGAACAATGATCTCTTTTTTTTTGGATGAGAAACCTTTTGTGATGAGGTGTGCCACGTAGAAGGATTTCCTGACCATTTTGGCGATGTGATTATCAAAGGAGAGACTACTGCCCACCTGTGTCCCAAGGTCTCTTATCACACTTTCAGTGTTAAGTAGACTACCGCCTATGTGGTAGTTCATGGATACAGATTTTTTACCAAAGGGGTTGACAATGCACTTTTTGGCATTGAGCTTGAGACCATGTCTTTGACACCAGGCATCTGTCTCAGTGAGGCCCTTTTGTAGGATGTCCACATCGTTAGGAGTTTCAATTATGGCTCCTAGTTTGCAGTCATCTGCAAATTTAGTTAGCCAAAGACCTTCTGTGTTGGCCTGTACTTCAGAGAAGTAGATACCAAACAGGAGAGGACCCAAGACTGAACCCTGTGGTACTCCACTTGTCACTGGTCTGAAGTCGGATTTGGAGTCCGCTACTTTCACACTGTGGGTTCTTTCAGTAAGCCAGTTTGCAACCCATCTTGTGACATAGAGATTTATACCTAGTTTAGTGAGTTTATCTATAATTCCAGAGTGGGGGATGGTGTTGAATGCCTTGGCGAGATCTAGATAGGCTGTGTGAACCACCTTACCCTCATCTATGGCTTTGTTGACTACTTCAAAGAAGTCTATCAGGTTTAGGAGACATGATCTGCCTTTTACAAACCCAAACTGTGTGGGGTCCAGGGTTTGGAGATCTCCAATTTCTTTGTTTATGAGTTCCATGATGATACATTCCTTGGCCTTGCAGGCTAGGCTCGTCAGACTAATGGGGCGGTAGTTCCCGGGGTCTGTTGTGGCCCCCCTTTGTGGAGTGGGATAACTGTCGCAGTGCACCATTCAATGGGCACAAAGCCTGAGGTGAGGCTATGATTGAACATGGCACTTAGGTGGGGTGCCAGTTCATTCTGTAGTTTATGTAGAAGGCAGCCTGGGTTGTTGTCAGGTCCCATGGATGCTGTGTTCTTGGCTTTGGAGAGTGAAGTGTTTACCTGTGCAGCCGTGATTACAGGAACTTTACATTCTTCCAGTATAAAGATGGGCCCTTTAGGGGGTGAGAGGGGGGTAAAGTTAGCACTGAACCTATCTGCCAAGATGTTGGCAATATCAGTTGGTTCTGTATATTTAGTGTCATTGTGCTGTAACTCAGAGCAGATCTGAGTGTTGCCATTGAGATTTTTAACATAGCTATAGAATGCTTTGTGGTTGTCTTTAGAATCAGTGGCAATTTTGTTTCCATGACTAGCTTTGGAGGATTTTACGAGGGATCTCAGCTTCGTACTGAGGCTGACCAGGGAGTTCCTCCAATCATGGGATTTTACTCTTTTTTGCAACAGTTTCTTTCTTCTGTTGTAGAGTTTGTTTATGGCAGAAGACCACCAGATTGGCTTCCTTTTTTTGGAGGATAGCATCTTGGTTCTGTTAGGGATAGCATGATCCATGCACTTGTGTAAGTGCTTATAAAGTGCATTTGTGTAGGATTCAGCAGTCTTACCTCTATTGTCCATCTGCATGGGTGTCATGAAGTTTGCCATTTCTGTTTTAGGAAGCATGAAGTTGGCTTTGGAGAAATTTTTACGGTTGTTTTCCTAATGGGGGGTGGGAGCGGGATGTGGATGTCTAGGGTGATTAGCTTGTGGTCAGATCTGACCAACGAGGAGCTTTCCTCTGGTGTGGAACACCGGTCACCCATGTTGGTGATGACCAGGTCTAGGATATTGCTGCCTCTGCTGGGGTCATGGATAAGTTGATCCAAAGCATTGGAATTGATGATTTCCAGAAAACGTTGAGCAAAAGTGTTGGTACATGAGTAGTTTTCTAGTTAATGGTAGGGTAGTTGAAATCACCCATTATTAGAGTGTTGGGTTGTACCTTAATATTTTCCGGTGTATCAAGAAAAGAGGAGTGGGAATTCTGGGGCATGGTGGGGGGTCTGTAGCAAGCTACAATCTGGATTGCGGTTTTGCCCAGAGTTAGTTGAACTTGGATAATCTCGGCTGCATTATGCTGAGCAACTAGCTTGGAGGTGTGGATATCCTTAATGAATATGGACACGCCTCCACCTTTAGTGTTTCGGTCCGAGTTTGGTGGCCGAAAGGTGTGGTAAGAATTATAGCCTGGTAATGCAGGGGTGCTCTCTGGAGCTTTGAACCAGGTCTCTGTCACTGCACAGATGTCAGTGTTCTCCATTTTAAGGAGTGCCTCGAGTGAGTGCATTTTGAGGTTTAGACTTATAGCATTAAGTAGCATTACCCTCAGATTTTGCTTGCTTGCACCTGTTATGGTGGTGAATTTGTCATTTGAACCTTGCCTAAAAAAGGCACTATAGGGGTGGCAAGAGCCTTTGCCAGTATCCGGAATCTCAAGGGCGACAGTTGCAGGCCATCTCTGGCAAAGCAGCGTGGCCTGTCGATCATGTCATCCCAGGCAGACAGATACTGGATTCCCTTAGAATGACACCAGAAGCTTAGCCAATTGTTAAAGTCAATCATTTTGTCCTTGTACTGTGGTGTCATTCTGGATGATGGCAGGATGCTACTCAGGGCTAGGGTCATACTGGCCTGGGCTACAAGATCAGAGAGCTCCTCCATGTCTCTTTTCATGTAGTCCAGGGAGGTACATCTCAGGTCATTCACACAAACATGGACAATGACAGAGTCATATTTGTACTTGTTGTGGAGTGACCTGAGTGCGTGCATTATGCGGTGGATCCTGGCACCTGACAGGCAGCTGACAGTAACTTTTTCCTTGTTTAGCCTGGTGAGTGGAATATCAGTGTGCATGACTATAGAGTCACCTATGACTAGAGTGCTGGGTACATTATGCCTTATGGGCTGTAGTTGAGTGGCACACTGAATATGTGGGCTATGAGACATTTGGGTTGTGTTGGGGGGTGGAGGTAGCTTGCATTTCTGCTTTGGAGGTCTCTGTTGTTTGGGCAGATTAGTACTAAGAGCCTCCATGAATGTAGGTGTGTGTTTTGTGGTTCTGTGTGTGTGTTTTGGTGGTGTAGGTTTTGAGGGACTATGTGATGAGTGTGGTGCGGTGCAAGTGTTTACCTTCTCCTCTTGACTGTCTAGGCCAGTCTTTGGTAAAGAGAGATTTGCTTCCAGTTTGGCTATATAAGTGCATCTCTCACAGGTTGTAGTGTTGGGTGGTAGGAGGAGAGAATTGTCTGTGTACATGAGGCAATTGCTGCATTGTCCCAAGATGCCCAGATTCATCAGGTAGACAGGAGAAAACACCGGGAGCTGACCTTTAGACATGCCTGAATAGGTGCTTATTTATTAAGTACTAAAAATTGTTTTCCTCTAGACAAGTGAGAAAAGTTGAGTGCTGTAGTAATTTGTAACTTATTTAGTGCTTACAATGAGTTCTGAACAAGTGCTGAGATCAAAGAAACAGATGAGTGCTAAAACTAAAAAGCTGGCTAGTTGCAAGGGAAATTTTGAAAAACAGACTTTATGGCGCCAGGAATTGTTTAACCCCAGTTAAGTGTGGGGGGGGGGCTGGGCTTAGGAGCTCACAAAGAGTCCTGGACACAGCAAATCCGTACCTGACCTTCCACAGGAAAGGGGGGAAGCAAGCTTAGAATTTTTTTTTTCCAGTAAAGTGGAAATGGAGAAAGTTCTAACAGAAGTTAATTCAACGTTAAGAATCTGAGTGGGTTGGCCTTCACAAATGTTCTTTATTAGAATGAGTGAACTAATGACACTAGACTGGGAGGAGTGTCACAGATCAAATATACAGTATGGGCGGGCAACTGCAAGGCCACCAAGTATAAGAACACACAACACTAGGGTGGGTGGGTGGGAAAAATTTACAGTTCCTAGCTGTAGCCACTAAATGAAAGATTTAAACAGATCAAGGAGCAGACTCGAGAATTCTTTTAACAGACAAAAATGCATAGAAAAGTTCGGATAGAGCACTCACAAACCGAAAATACAACTCTCAGTATGAAAAAGCAGTTTACAGTTAAGTAATGTTAAAACAGTTTAAAACAGTACATAAATGCAGTGAAACAATAAAAAAAAGCTTTATAACAGTGCAAAAATATAGTAGATCAACTATATAGCACAATTATAAGTGTTTCAGAAGTGCAATTCAGTGAAATAAGTGTAAGAAATAACTTGGCCTGCTCTTGGAATCTTAAGTTGTGTAAAATTAAATGACAAAAAGTATATGTGCATTTCTAAAGGTATAGCTACTTCTCCATTTTTAACTAATATGTAAACACTTTTTTGGATGCCATTAAACATTTTCTGTTACACATTAAGAAGACATTTTTTTCGTATTTTTTTTCTTTGAACCTAGACCTATGCATGATTTTAGGGTGCATCAAATATTTCTATTAACATATTTGTCAGAAAACTGCAAACAAAAATGTGTTGGTTTATGTTGTTATATAACAATAGGGATACTTCAATACAGAAAGCAGCATATGTTGATTTAAATTCTGCAACGTAAATTGTTAATATGTGTTTATATAATAAATTATGGAATGACTAAATTCTGCATTCATTCAAGGATGTCATGCAAGATATTGATTTATAAATATTGTAGATTCAGACAACTCCTCATGCTATGCTATATTTTGCAAAGTATTCTGAGCTTTGTCACTGCACATTTGTAAAAAAGGTTTGTCATAGAAGACAGATGTGATCTTCTAGAGATAATGTAATGTCCTAGAGGTATGGTTTTATATGTGTCTTTAACTGATGGAGCTTGAAATGCTTATTGTAAAGCTTTGATGTTCTACTGCACTGAACAATCCTGAGGATCCTATGACCTGCTTCTGCAATGTAGTATAAAGAAGTGTATAAGTGACGCAGATAATGGAATGCAGGTAGATCCACTGTGATAGTCATTCGTCTGAAGAGGAAATGTTTTAGCTGAAGTGCCATAAGGCTCAATGAAGGGTTTTATTTTATCTGCGTACTTTACTCTGGATTCAACTCTCAGTGTAAGGCAAAATTAATGGATTACCACATTCAATATTTATCTAGATACTTATTGAGTTAAATCACAAAAGAGCAAGGTGATTCAAGGTCCTGTTTCTGATCAATGAGTTGATGCATACAGACACACACACACACACACACACACACACACACACGCACACGCGCACACACACACACACACACACACACACACACACACACACACACACACACACACACACACACACACACACACACACTCACAGGCATTATTTCTTTATTTCCTAAAAAAGTTTACACAGGTGTTGCCTGTTACTTAAAAAGTGCTTATCTACGAATGTGTTAATCATTGTGTATTACTCTAGATCTCAGCTTAGATGAGTGGCCATTATCATTAAAAATATATAACAAATAGAAAATCATGCATTATACTGCCCTACATTTGTTGCATATTTCATTATAGTTTTACAGTCTTGCTAAATCACAATGTTAATATAGGGACTGCAATAAATGTTTAGCTTTTAATAAAGCATGGTGATAAGTTTTACTTGCCCCAAAACCTCAAATGTCTTGGCCAAGGGGGGTTGAGTAAAGCTTCATCCTGCACCCAACAGTCATACTACATTCATCCAATGTGTACTGATTGTTTTGCGTGATATACTAAAGGGTAGCTCTGTTTCTTCCTTTTCTAGACCAGACAGAAAAATACCAGTAATCTCATCTTGCAATTTATAGGTTCTGCTTTGCATATTTTGATAGCAATCATTAACTTACCTTAATTACTTTAAGTTACTTTTAGGCTGTTTCGAAATCAGAGATCTACAGATGAAGTCGAATTTTGTGTAACCTGCTGAAATAGTTATAGTTTCTTCTTGAAATCCTTGTTTACTCCTTCTGTGTTGATTAGGACTTTTTTCAGACATGCCTGAGACATAGCGAAACATAAATTCACATACATGCAATATATGTGGAAGAGGGTGACAATAACAGACATGCAACAGTCTGGAACAATTCATTAGAAGTGAGTCACTTACCTTTTTCCAGCAAGCATTGCAAAATCGTCTAACCAATAATAACAAAATTACCCTTTTCATAACATTTTAATCATAAAAGAACAACCAAATTGCTGTTATCATAAAACACGTAATACAAAGTTGGAGACCACGGTGTTCCTACTGGCATTCTGATGATAGAGGTACCCTTTATTATCTATTGCCCTGCAAGCACTGATTGGAATCTTGTGGACACATGGCTCATAGCCTTTTGAAGAATCTTGATAATCATTTTTATAACCCAGCAGTGATTGGAACCGCATCCTGACTGCCACATCAACACACCTTCTCTCTGCATTTAGACAGAGATTATGGTCTAGTCCTCTCTTAATATTTTGGGGGAATGGAGACCTCAACTTAGCCACACCCTACATGCAAGGAGTCAGAATCTTTCATCATATTAGTCACCAGTCTGCCAGGGATTTAAGCCCATCTAATTTGGCATTAATCTCCCATATCTCCCGTATTGTCTGCATGATGATGAATTGTGTGACGCTTTATGTTGATGATATGGTCTTTAGGGATTGAGGTAGTTGGTATAAAGTCAATATGTGACTGATTAAATGTTATACTAGCTATTGCATCTGAAACAAACAAGTGTCTTAGCTTATGCCAAGATAAATGGAACCCTGCAAGCCCAGATAGATGCCCTCTAAAAAGTGGGAAACATTTTTAAATACTGATATCCAGGAGATTGAGGCTGTATTTATCTTTTTTACCCACATTTGAAAATGTATTGAATAAAATTTTTGCTTGCATTTAAATTTTCAACCTTCATTTATAATGTAATGAATAAAATATCATCTGTGCCTTACACATGGTATAACATAAACACAATTCTAACTAACAAAACTCATGACTTTGAAAGCAATTCTTCTTCCTACTATTTAACACATACGTATTCTGACTAGTACCACTGACACACAACATTGCAATTTCTGCTTTATTTTATGTGCAGACAGTATATTTAGCCATTGCTATGCCATGAGACAGCCAGGGTGGATACTGATTAATCAAAAAAGTATGTTGCAGTGCCTCATTTCTTTGGCTGCAAAGGATCACTTACTCTGCT
>NC_056735.1:546846050-546913550 GCF_019279795.1 Protopterus annectens
AACTTTAAAATAAATGCACTTTATTTCTGTAACAGTTTATTCTTATTTTCACTGCAGCCCTTACTTGATTATTCATTTGCTGAAATATTGCAGTTTGTAATAGTTTAACATAAGCAACAAGTCTCTGATTACCATGTAATGCTACAGATGGAAATGTTTCTGAATTTAGAAACAAATCTCCATATTAGGATACTGACACTGAAAAGTCTATATATTTAAGCAGCACACCCGGAGGACTGAGAGCTTTTACAAACCTGAATATGTTGTTTGATCCAACTAATAAAGATAATAAATAAATGTTTTGAGAAATTATGGATTCATGTAGCCCATAAATGCTCACATGAACTGGTGGCTATTTTGCTAGAGAAAAACACAATAAATCTCAGAAAACTATTTGATGATATTAAAACATGCCATATTAACTTAATAATGAACTAACTAATCATATGTCAATAAATAAATACATAATAGTGATAGTAAGGACAAGTTTGGTTTAGTTTCACTGTAAATAGACAAGTATCTAAATTTTGAATAAATTATTGACTGTCTATTATACCATGACCCCCCCAAAACGTGCACGCTGATTGGCCGCGTGCACATTGTAAATCGAGTTATACTAATGGAAAAAGGTCCGGTCGCCCGGACTTTTTTCCATTAGTATAACTCTACTTTTAAAACACTGTCTCGCTATGTTAAATGGGTTTAACATAGTGAGACAGCTTTAAAATAAGCAACGGAGATCTCCGTTGCTTATTTTAAAGCTGTCTCGCTATGCTAAACCCATTTAACATAGTGAGACAGGTTTTAAAAAGCAACGGAGAAAGCAAGATCTCCGTTGCTTTTTACTGTTCGCTATGTTAAATGGGTTTAACATAGCGAGACAGTTTTAAAATAAGCAACGGACATCTCCGTTGCTTATTTTAAAACTGTCTCGCTATGTTAAACCCATTTAACATAGCGAAAACAGTAAAAAAAAAAGCAACGGAGATCTTGCTTTCTCCGTTGCTTTTGCCCACAGCTCTGATGTACTGCGCAGACGCGCAGTACATCAGAACTGCCGCGGATGCCAGACATCTGCGGAAGGGCAGTAAACGGGCATTATACTATGCCATTATTTAAGAAAAGTAATAGTTTCTTTTCTTAAATAATGTCATGGTATAATAGCAATAACCCACTTCTGGGTGTGGGTAATGCTGTATTTACCCACAGTTGGCTTTGTTTGGTCCCTCGGCCTTCGCCCTCGGGACCAAACCACGCCAACCGTGGGTAAATCCAGCATTACCCACACCCAGGCATGGGTTATTGCTATAATAATTTCTATTCCTCCACAAATATATTAGTTTTCTCTTAAGACTTAAACAACTGTTTTCTTTCTTCTTGCACATTAACAATTGTATTTAATTGATGTTATGTCTATAGAGTCAGAAATTCATGTATGCTTCACTTTGTGCTTTTACCTTTGCTGTTTTGAAGATCTTACTTTAGCTATTCAATATAGTGTGAGAATAATTATGTCTTTTAGCGATCACCACTGCGCTGTGCTTTATTTGCCATATGTTGAATGCTTTTACAGATTAAACATTTTTATTTAAATGAAAACTGATATTAGGACAAATATAAAGTAGGGCATTTACTGATGACAGAGAATAGATGAAAAGGAAATGCAGTGCTTATTGGTTAGGAGGCTTCCTTCATTCTAGATTATATTGCAATTTACTCCATTCTGCATTTTGAAAAGTGCAAGTTCATACTAATTTTAAAGAAAGTGTCCACATGGGACTTCATTATTTTTGTTCCTGGTGCTTGGCATAATATAAATTTCTTTTGGAACTTCATTTTGCTGCAGTTACAGTAATTACACAGCACATTTACCAAGATAGGAATGGTTTGCATATGATAGTTTTCAGATATACATATAAGTAATCAAATATGCTGCTGAAAACCTGAGAAGTCAGTGACCTTTACAAGAATTGCTATTAATTTTAAATAGCAGTCCGTATTGGTTTATTTAGCAGCATATATATTTCAGGATAGATAGCTGGTTTTCTATATTGTCAGCCCCAGTGAGCTTTTGTGGGAATGTGGAAGTGGTGTCAGATGCAGTGGAAGGCATTGCTTTTTTAATGTATCCTCATTTTCTGATGGGTAAGGCACATATATCACCTTCTCTGCAGCAATATTTATTTTTCATTTTTATTTTTAGTGATATTTTCTGTTACTAAAACTTAAGCTGTAATATTTTGCTTTATGAAAAAAAAAGGAAAGCAGAAACTGGATTTAATTAATATAAACACTAAAAAAGGCATGAATGAACTTTCTTAATACAGACGCTTGATGTAATGGCTAAGCAGTTAGAAAAGGAAATCACAAACAATGCCTCACTTACAGCTGCATTTCACCAGCACTGGAACCATTATTTAAGGAAATGCAATACCTTGACTGGGACGTGCATTATCTTATCATTCAAATAACATTTGCAAAACTATTTTAATTTTAAGAATTCTCCATCATTGCGGAGGTGCAGTGAAGTTCATTTTTTTCAGATGCATCATTAACAAAGCAAATTTTCAGGCAGCTGGAAGTTACAGCTTGTGATGGGATGGACCACTGCTGTGGACCTTTTAGACCGGCCCAGCCATATTTAAAGTGGAGAGAACTCTGGAATATTATCATGCATTAAACAATCTGTAAGTCAGCTGATGTCTTTTTACTCAAAGATTGGAAAAAAAGAACAGTGTTCTTGATGCTTTGTTTGGGTATTAGCTGTTGCTGTAGCAGAGTCTTTATCTTTTAAAAATCCATGCCAGTTTTTGCAAGTAATATCTTCAGGTATATCAGCTTGTACATTTTTGGTGTTGGCACCTAATTTAGTACATGCAGGAAATAATTGCAGGCTAGTTTAACCTCTCTGTTATTTTCTCCTTATTCCTCACTTTAAAGGAAGCCATATAATTATATGGATCAAAGGAATTTGTCAGAATATCCAGTGGCATATTAGACTCATAGATTGTGGGCATAACTGTCCTAATCAAGGGTTTGGTATCACTTATTAGTAGTTGGTCGGTGGATGCATGTCTCAATAACTGATAAATTCCCTCTTAGGTAATTTTCATTTTAAATCACGTGAATTAGAACTTTGCAGTTCATGTACCAATGTTTGCAATATGGTTTACAAATAACCTTGTGTTAAGGACCACATATGTAACTTGCATCAAACAGATATATCACTTAATGCCTTTTGATCCTTGTTAGGTTTACTTAATAACCTAAAAAACATCACTGGTTCTTTTACACTTGTGGTCCGTGCTTAAAAGACATTTTTACTAAACAGCCTGTACTGGGTAATATGTACACAGCATGGATTACAGTCATTAAAAGCACTTATTTGTAGTCAAGAACATCCTGAGTCACCCAGTCAAATTATTGAACTTTTGAAACAACATAAATGTAGCAGGCTAACTATTCACATGGACAGTGGGCAGAATACTGAAGTATCAGGTCAGTGCTGCCATTGCAGCCAAAGCTACTGCCAGTTAAACAAAAACAGGTTGGATTTGCCGTGAAAGTCTGATTGGTATAATGCCAAGGAACCATATAACAAAAATTTTTAAAATATCAAAAGCGTGAACATTTCAGCATTAAATGTGTTATGGTAGGGGGAGGGACACCCGACACCTTTGTTGCCCACACCTCAAAAAATATATATGTGAACTCTATGGTTGCACAAACATGAAGACCAGAGAAACCTCTCAAAAGAATTGCTGCTGGCATACACTTTGAAATTGCACCAGTGGTGATTTCTTATGGTGACTGTTGTTGCTGATGTGTGCCTTGGCATCATTTGATTCAAGCACCTTAACATATGCCAAAAAGGCCACTGAGAGAAGAACTTTTGCCACCCGGAGCACCAAAGAATTTAGGCAAAACATGTATTATAAATATTGGCTCCAGATGACTGACAATTTTTGTTTAGTGAGCAGTAATGCAACTGAAAGGAGTAAAAACATTTTCTCAGCTAAATGATATTTTATACAAGTGTTAGATGTTTAGGAGAATACAAAACTCCTTTTAACTGATTTACATTTTATTAGCACAAATATAAAGATTATGAAGATCTTAATGATTTAATGATGGTGTAGTTGTGCAGCAATTTCCTTTGATAGCTCAACAATGTTTGTTTTCCTTTGGTTTATTTCCCAGCTTGGCAAACTTCTGCTCAATCTCCATATTTCTCTTTTTTCTGTGTGGGTTTCAGTAGGGAAACTTCCTCCCGCATGCCATATTCATTCCAACAGCAGAACTAGCAATCTTTAAGGTTGCCCAAATATGTATGTTTGTATATACATCCATATCTATCTGTGTGTGTGTGTGTGTGTGTGTGTGTGTGTGTGTGTGTGTGTGTGTGTGTGTGTGTACATACATGAAAGATCATATTATTAACTGACAACCTGTCTGGGGACAGATCTTTGTTGTAGAGTAAAATATTTGCAGGACGACATTTTGCATTTCTGAAATCCACAGTCGATTGATGTGGGAATCAGGAAATTTATAGAATATTTTAAACTTTCAATTAGTCCATGGATGCAGAAGAGTTCCTTGGGTTCTATTCCTGCTTTTCCTAATATAGAACAAGCTGGGGTTGTGATGGATGTTGCATTTGAATATTGACAGCCCTCCTTTCTTAGCTGGTGATTTTATGTTTTAATGATGTCTTACAAAGTCCCCAGACTTTGTTAAGCAACATTATTCACCCACTAACACTAGAGGACATTAGAGGAAAGATTAGTGCAGTGAGGAACAGCATATTCATAGTAGTATTTGAACTAAGTAGCTAGCTTTTTATAGTTATGTTTTTTCTCACTCCCTTTACTTCCAGAGAGAGCATTTCACTGTAATCAAAACATATTTCCTTAAGCTATCTCCTATCAGCTTGTGAACATGGAAAATGTGAATGTTAAATTTGTAGGGCCATGAGTTTGTGGTAGGTAAATACTGCTGAAACTGGGTACCCTTACCAGGTTAGGTGCAAGTCTATATATATATTTTTATATGTGTATATATATATATATATATATATATATATATATATATATATATGTATAGATTAGTGAGTAAGTTCTAGCTGGAAGAAGAATAAAAATGACTTACTTGGGGTCATTAGTCCCATTTCTTTAGAAATTAATCAACAATATAAATACCTATACAATATGTAAGGTCAATGATAAAATACCACAAAGTTATTATAAGATTTTTATCTTGAAGCCAAGTCTCCAAACTGGAGAAGTCAGCTACAGATTGTAAAAATATAGACTACAAGAACTACAGATAATAGTTATATGGCTTGATGAAACATGATTTAGTGAATGTGCTTCACTAAAGAATGATTCTCTGAAAAGTTTCTGTCCTGTGGTAGATCCAAGAATTTGTGAGGATTTTCACCTCCACATTAAATTGCATACTTCTATACTATATCATATCTATATTCATTTTCTAGATTTGTTTTTTTAATATTTCCTGATGCTGTGTAGGACCCAAAGTTACCTATGAACCTTTTCTATTCCTGTTTAATTCTAATTTTTAAAAGTGAGGCACTTTCTATGAACATCTATGTACTTAACATAGTTCATCACCTCAATATTCTGTCACGTTTCATTAATAACCTTTACTTTGGAGATATGTTTGAAATAGACTGTTGCGGACCAAAGAAACATCACCTTAAATTCTGATGAAATTAGTTCCAGTATACCTTTTTTATGACTGGTAGCATAATTTAAAGAACTGAGCTTTAGGTTGATATGGGAGTCATCATATCTGGTAGTAGCACACTGAGTCACCATGGCATTACTGCACTGCTAATATGTTCTTAACAATGATATTTGTATGTTCTTTTTACTAAACATTTCAAAACATAAAATACTATCACCATTCAAAAACATTAACACATTTACACATTTTTATATTTTATGTTGCCATCCGCTGTTGCAGAAATGTAAGTGATATAACAATATGTAACATAACTTTAGCGAACAAACCAATGTAGATCACCACAATCCTTCGATAAAACACTAATTTAATATGACAAGGCAAAATTCAACAAGCAGTTTTTAACACAGATAAGCACTTTCAGGCTCTGCCCTTCTTCAGATGAAATAAAAACAATCTTGGTCACATTTAAATACCTAATTCAAAACAGTTTCCAACCAATCAAAATTTATACTGCACCCTCCTATCTTTGAGGGCGGGTTTCATAGGAACAAATTCATTTAGTCCTGGTGTCCTATGGGCTAAAAGCTCAATTATCCACTTTGCTTCTTCTCTCTGTGGCATCTACTAGGCTACCCTTTCTTATACTAGGAAATACATTTGCAATAGCTCTAAATCTAAACTGATGGTCATTATTTACTTCTATATGTTTATAAAGTGCATTGTGCATATTTCTAGTTCTTATACATGAAAGATGTTGCAGAATTCTAACTTTAAACATATTATTTGTTTTTCCCACGTAAAATGCTTTGCATTGCTGACACTCAGCTAAATAAATTATATTCTTTGTTCTACAATTGGCTTTTGCTTTAAAATGAAATAATGTCCCTGTTACTGGATGCTTAAAAACAATCTCTTTATTAATACAGTGACATGCTTTGCATAGCCCACATGGTTTTGTACCTACTTGACAAATGGAACTTTTCTTGTGGTTACTCTTTTCTTGTGTTAAAATGTCTTTCAGATTTTTATTTCTTCTAAATCCAAATTTGGGTTCTATCCCTACTATTTCTTTTATTTTATCATCAGATAAAAGTATATGCCAATTTTTCTTGATAATGTCACATACACCATGTATATTACTACTATACGTGAATGTCATTCTATTAAATGCAAATTTATGGCCATGTTGCTCTTCTGATGAAATTGTCTTTAATGAAGATACAGATTTTCTATGTATATTACCCTGACTTAATTCACTTACTATCAACCTCTCATTATAACCTCTATTTTTAAAAATATGTTCCATATTCATCAATTCTTCCTCAAAATCACTATCTTTAGTACAAAGCCTTGAGGCTCTACTTACCTGACCCCTTATTATATTCTTATATGTATGTCTGGGGTGCATACTATCATAAGTAAGTAAATTATTTTTCCAGCATTCTTTTCGAAACAAGGAAGTAACAAAGCCAGATATTTCTTTTTTAATTCTGACATCCAGAAAATCTATAGCTTCATCTGAGCACGTGAGAGAAAATTTGAAAAAAGTTGTGGTATGCTCCAAATATTCTATGAAAAGTACTAGTTCTCTCTTTTCCCCTTCCCATAAAATAAAAACATCGTCCACAAAACGTCTATAAAGAAATAGATGCTTTTTCCATCTGTTTTGGCCTCCCAGCACAAAACATCTCTCCCAAAATGACAAAACCAAATTTGCATATGTGTTAGCACAGGGGGTGCCCATGGCTAACCCCTGTGTTTGTCTATATACATTGTCATTGCATATAAATACATTGTTAGATAAAACCAAATTCAAGCATTTTCTTATTGTAAATAATTTCCTATCATCTGATTCACCTATTTCTTTGCATAGTTCACAAACAGCATTCATGCCATATTCATTTTCTATCACTGTAAACAAATTTACAACGTCTAAGGTGACCATTAATACTTCTTTTCCACATATATCAACATTTTTTATGGCTTCCAAAAATTGTTGTGTATCTTTCAAAATTTCTATTATTCTTGTTGTATATGGTTTTAAAGTATATTCTAACCAAATAGATAAATTTTCAGTTACCCATTTTCTACCTGAGACTATCGGTCTCAGTGGGGGATCTTTATAATTTTTATGTAACTTGGGTAGTGCTTTGAAAATAGGTGTTACCGGATATTCTATTAATAGAAATTCACTAAGATCTTGGTCTATAGTATTGTTATCCAACATACACTTAATACTGTTATGAACTTCTATTATGATGTTGTTAAGTTCTAATGGACTAATTTTCAAGTAGGTATTACCTTCTATTAATAAATTATTTAATTTAAAATAATAATCATCCTTATTTAATATAACAACCGCTCCACCTTTATCTGCCTGTTTTATTATGATATTATCATTGTTCTGTAAATTTATTAATGCTTGTTTTTGTGTATTTGTTAAATTAAAATATTTCTGATTTTTACCTTCTTCCAAATATTTATATAAATCAGCTTCACATACTTTAAGAAACATTTGCATGGTAGAATTGAGTGGTGGCATGAATGTACTAGGTTGTCTCAACATATGCTGTCTATTTTGTTGGTTAAATAAACTTTACAACATTACTTTTCTACCATAAAACATCATATCCATGACTATTTCATTAAAACAGCTTTCTCTACTTGGTACGAAGGACATACCTTTGTTTAAAACAAATAATTCATCATCATTAACAACATAGTTAGATAAATTATAAACAATATTATCACCAGCCAATTTGATGTCCTTCTCTTTTTTGCCCCTCTGCCTTCGCTGCTGGCTCTCTTCCATTCTCCTTTTTTCTTCATTGGAGCTGGCAGTTGGGCTAAAAAATGCTCACCCTGCTGCACTGCTTCATTTGTCTTGGGCCTTGCACCCAAGTCCTTAGATTGGGTAACTACTGCATTTGGAACAGCAGTTACTAAAGAAACGTTCGTTGTTTCTTCTGATTCAGAACATTGTATAGTCCTCTCTCCCAGAGGTTCCGTAGTTAAATTTGAACTCACTATTTTCACCGAGTTACTTTGTTTAGACCTAACTAATTGTTCATTACTATTGTTCAAACGAAAAGTCTCTTGCGCTCTTCGAGTGCTATTCAGCGTGGTTCTACCTCGCATCACTTCCGCATATGACGTGTTGGTCTCAGTTAAAGAGACATTGGAACGGATTTCTCCTCTTTCCTCTCTCGGCCATATGAAGATGTTACTGGTCGTGACATCTTTATAGTCGCGCTGTAGCTTTTTTACTTTTGTTTGTTGTAACCTCTGGTCAGTCATTGAAAAAGCACAGTATAGCTCATCTAGTTTTTTAGTGAATCTTTCTCCTTTAAATTCAGTCTCTAATTGCATTTGTAAAACACCCACTTCTGCTGTGAGTTTCTCTTCCTCTGGTGCAAAAAATTCCAGAAGTAATTTCATATATGAAAAGCCTGTATTTATGTTGATACGCTGCCATTTGGCTAGTAACTCTGGATAGTGTTCACCTTGTGAGGGCATACAAAACACCCTCATTCCTCTTGGTACTATGACAAATTTTAAACATGCTTCGAAATGATTTCTCTGCCATTGTAACTTTTTTAACTTATTAACTTTAAATGTAAAGTCTCTTATGATTTCTTCAAATTTTAAATCATTACTTGTACTCACTTGATGCAATGTACATCTCTCAGGTGCTTGAATATGTAACATAACATTCTTCTTTCTATTTATATGATACAGCACCATACTATTAATTCAGACTTTTGTTTCCCTCCAATTTCTCTGCAGTTGGGAGAGCATGCCTATGTTTTTAACCACATATTCTGATGGTGCATATACTCAAATTAGGCATACATTGTTATTCCCATCATATTTTCCAGAAACTGACATAAAATTCCTACAATATTATAAACATAATTGTCTAGTATATTTGTCCTGTACTTTTTCTCATCCCTTCCTCACATTTTCTCTACTTTTCTTACACCCTTTGTTTTGGTACAGCTCTGTATGTCCTGGAGTTATTATCCTTTAACATCTCGTCTCTCCAGATTACCTGACCTTTGCATACCTTAGCTCTTAGACTCCATACTACCCATTCTCCCAGATACAGTAACTATATTTTCTTTTGCTCTTTCCAGCTATCCTCCTCTCTGTCTAACCCCGACAGTCTGAATTTCCTACATTTTTGGAAATGTTCCTTATACATTCTTTAATTCCTCTGTATAGCTACTTCTTAAATATTTAAATTCCAGAACTGCCACAAGATATGGACATGTCCTGCCTCTTTCTTCTTTTTCCCTATCCTGTAACTTCTCTTCAGGTGAAGGGGAGCCCTGAACTACCTGTGCAACCATCTCACTTACTTACCCATGTAGTATGTGTGGATTTTAATTTATCATATGTTTTCAACACCTCATTCCATTTATATATATATAAAATTAACCCTCCCAACATTTTCTACCTTTTTTTAACTTCTCCGTCCCCTGGCTGCATTTACTTTCAACTAACCTTTGATATATCTTTCTACATATATGATCTAATTAAAAATCCATTCGTTCCTGAGTACAGATATCTATCACTTTCTCCTGAAATGTTCTCATTATACCACGTCTTATTACCCAAGCCTTGACAACAAAGGTTCATAGAAAAGCTGGTGAATAATAGTGGACTATGCATGGATCCCAGGTGTACTTCTCCCTTTTCCACTTGAATGGTCAATGCTGAAAAACATCATATGGCTATCTTGATATTATCAGGTATATCTTCTTGTCACATTTCTATTCCAGTGCTATATATTCCAGTTTCTATACATTTGACAAATAAAGCAAGATGCCATCCCTCCAAGAATTATCTTGATGGTTATATGAGTTAGTGCTTTGTCACATCTAAAACAATACTAGGTGTAAAATGTCCGGGGTGTTTAAACAGGCTGAGTGGTTGTGTGCATTCAATAATGCATTTTAGTAACATGGCTGATGGATTTGTCAAAAAAGAAGGGAGGTGATGATTAGTAATCAGCAGTAGGGTTTCATGCCAGGAAAGAGCACTACAGATGCGATGTTTGATGTGAGAGTGTTGATGGAGAAGTACAGAGAAGGTCAGAAGGAGTTGCATTTTGTCTTTGTGGATTTAGAGAAAGCATATGACAGGGTGCCTAGAGAGGAGTTGTGGTATTGTATGAGGAAGTCGGGAGTGTCAGAGAAGTATGTAAGAGTGGTACCGGATATGTACGAGGGTAGTGTGACAGCGGTGAGGTCTGCGGTGGGAGTGACAGATGCGTTTAAGGTGAAGGTGGGATTACATCAAGGATCAGCTCTGAGCTCTTTCTTATTTGCAATGGTGATGGACAGGTTGACAGACGAGATCAGACAGGAGTCCCCGTGGACTATGATGTTTGCAGATGACATTGTGATCTGTAGTGAGAGTAGGGAACAGGTGGAGGAGACCCTGGAGAGGTGGAGATGTGCTTTAGAGAGAAGAGGAATGAAGGTCAGCGGGACTAAAACAGAATATATGTGTATGAATGAAAGGGAGGATAGAGGAATAGTGAGGATGCAGGGAGTAGAGGTGGCGAAGGTGAATTAAGTACTTGGGATCAACAGTTCAGAGTAATGGTGAGTGTGAAAGAGAGGTGAAGAAGAGAGCACAGGCAGGATGGAGTGGGTGGAGAAGAGTGTCAGGAGTGATTTGTGACAGACAAGTACCAGTAAGAGTGAAAGGGAAGGTCTACAACAGGGTAGTGAGACCCGCTATGTTATAAGGGTTGGAGACAGTGGCACTGACAAAAAGGCAGGAGTCAGAGATTGACGTGGCAGAGTTGAAGATGTTAAGATTTGCATTGGGTGTGACAAGGATGGACAGGATTAGGAATAAGTATATTAGAGGGTCAGCCCAGGTTGGAAGGTTTGGAGACAAAGCCAGAGAAGCAAGATTATGTTGGTTTGGACATGTGCTGAGGAGGGATGCAGAGTATATTGGGAAAAAGATGCTAAGGATGAAGCTGCCAGGTAACAGGAAAAGAGGAAGGCCTAAGTTAAGGTTTATGAATGTGGTGAGAGAGGACATGCAGGTGGTTGGTGTGACAGAGCAAGATGCAGAGGACAGGAAGAAATGGAAACAGTTGATCTGCTGTGGTGACCCCTAATGGGAGCAGTCGAAAGAAGAAGAAGAATATATATATATATATATATATATATATATATATATATATATATATATATATAGATATATATTTGCTCACTTAGCTGAAAACGATAGTTTTCTACAATTTAAAATCTTTCGCTTCTGTCAAAGAACTGCTTATTAGAAAAGACAAATGTGGGACTACATATTGAGGAGTCATCAGTTAGAGTTTCCTAGAATTTGAGAACTTTCTTTTCACTCAAAGGACTGGTTGTAAGACAAACCACATGTGGTATTTTAGCTTCATGAGTCATGCATAGATGTTTTGGAGATATTCCATATCAGTGCAGAGGTACTCATTTCTTTCTATTGACTAATATCTACCTTATAAGACCAGTACCCATTAATCTAAGATGCAAGTGTTGTTGTTATTTTTTAATAGAAGTACATATTTAGCTGCTTAATTGTTCTGTTATACAGTTTGAATTATGGTCAGAAAACAGCAGGTGATGAGATTTTAAGAACTGCAGAAAGAACTGGTTATTTTTTCTGCTTCACATTTAGAATTAAGTTTGGAAAACAACACAGCAGTACTGTTTCAGTATTTCCTCCCATCGATATGCTTCCTGTCCTGAAAGTTTTGGTTTGGATATAGCAGTGTTTGCAATTGTTGGAGGTGTTTTTTATTTCCGGTACTGTTGTGGCATTCTTATTTATGACCATCCTCTGTGTTGCCAGGTCTTCCTGTAGTCAAAGTCTTTTTGTAGGTTAGCCAAGCCATCATCCTCAACAGCAGCTTCCTTCATTCCTTTATTTAGCCACTCACATATCTTTTCCCTTTTCTTACTGTGGCACACTTCTGCCACTTAATGTGGTTTGCCTGTTAATAACTGGAAGTTAAAAAGCGGATCTGTAAAATGCAAAAATATTCTGCATTACTGCAGCTGATAGTAGCATCAACTGCAGAAGTTAAAATCCCTTCCTTTAATTCATGGAAGGAGGGATTTTAGTGTATCTGCATGGTGTGTTTATTTGGTTTGTATTTTTAAGACAGAAATGGTTGTATCTTAAGTCCAGGTGGATAAATGTGGGTGAGTGATCACTTACAGCTCTGGGCATTTTGCCTAACAGTATTATGTTTTTATTTTTTTGTAAGAATCATGATAATTATATTTATTACTCCAATGAAAGGATGATTTCTCTGTGTAAGGGATATTGTTTAGGTTAACATTAAATTTTTACAGTCAGTTTTAAATAGGGAATGACACCCTTGGTTTAAAATTGCCCACAATGTTTCTGTATTGCCCTTAGCTACGTACAGTTTGATGGCATTATTCAACATGTTTGTTGCTAGACTGAGCTGAACAAACAAACTTCAGATTTTTAACTGCTTACCCCCTTACAGTGTGAGTAAGAAGTCAATGCATCCACTACAATCTGAATGCCACATTTTGTCTCGAGCAGGGGATAACCAGTGATGTGGTATGAGGACTACCAAATTCATGCAAGGGCCACAATTTCCAAGACAAAAATAAATGCAGGCTAGAAACATAGTGTTGTTACGTCTCTCATCTGTAATTATGCTGTTTTTTTAGGACTGCTTGAAGTCCAAGAGTCATGAATTTGAGATCCCTGATTTAGAGAGTGTAGAAACTATCAACATTTATTATCAGAAAGTTAAGATAGTTTGAGGCAGACTGGTTGACATCAAGCATGGCCCACTTGCAGGATAAGTGTAGGGGAGACCCTTGGTCTTCTGCCTCATAAAGTAGACTCTGCTCTGCCTTGAATCTCACAACACCAGCCTTGCATACTGAAGTACATGAAACTTTCTGTTTGAGCACTAGACGTTTCTGCAAATCAGAATGCCAAATCAGATTTCATTTTGCAATGCATATCATGGGAATGACAATGTGGCAGTTTATATACTTGCACTTTCTTTCTGTTTGATCTCATGGGTCTAACTATTGTATCACAGCCCAATATTTCCACCAGATTTATACTAGTCAGGATATAACTCCACAGCTCTGAAAAAGTGTTAGTGTAGGACACCCTATATTTGATCTACCCACTTTGCCCTGCATCACAATAGCTTGCAATCCATAAATGACAGATTAAGTACACAAATTCTGCACCTTGAAGAAAGAGTGATCCCTGGCAGGAATGATGCACCAGTTTATTTGTTTTTCAAAAGTCTACTGATCTCAGACAATTCACAGCTCACTATAATCTAAGTTCTTGTGATTTGGCTCTATTGGGAAGGAAGCAAAAAGACATGATCATATGCCAAGTTGAGCTTTTCATGCCAGAGCAGCTGTGGCTCAAGGTCCAGTGTCCCAAACAAGTTTCTGAAAGACATAATGATGTAATTATATGAACTTAACCATCTCACATGCTGCCAGATTGCATTGCATTTGTGTGATGTCTTCATTTGTGGCCTCAGTGAAGTGAGACAGGACGGACTATGAGTATTTTTTGTGGTGCTGGTGAAGAGCTATGATGATAAGGCATAAAATGAAACTAGGAAGTAAACATTAGTGAATGAGATGTCGTTTACTTCTTTACATTGTTAAAAAATGAATCCTAACAAAATAAATTATGCATTTTTAGTAACTATGAATGACAAATGTGCACATAGAGGAACACACATGCACATACCCTTAGACACACTCGTGTGCACATGCATGCATGTGTGCACCCATACCCACCCACACACGCACACATACACACACACACACACACACACACACACACACACACACACACACCCACACACACACACACACACACACACACACACACACACACACACACACACACACATTCATGCACATGCATGCATGCATGAGAAAGTACTACACACATACACACACACACACACACACATTCATGCACATGCATGCATGCATGAGAAAGTACTACACACGCACATACACACACACACACACACACACACACACACACACACACACACACACACACACACACACACACACACACACACACACACACACACACACACATTCTAAAGCCTGATAAGGATCTATATTAAGATATTGACAAGAAACATTCCTTTATACTTTTATTTTGCTACATATTTTATATTTTTGATTATTTCTATCAAAGAGAATACATCCTAGAGCAAAGTGAATGTAGTATTAGACTGTGACTTACTAAGACACCAACCTAAAATAAACAAACAAGCCACAGTGGTCTCCACAACTCTTACAAAAATACTAATGTCATAATTCCATATATGTGGAAAACATTTGCAACCTAATTATTTCTAACTACATTAAAAAGTATAAAAATAAGAAATGTGCTGTCGATATATACATTTTCAGTGTTAAAGGTATAGAAATGTTGAGAGAGTTTCCATGCAATATTTTGTAGTTATTTTATTCCTTGTCACTTAGTTGTATATTTCACAATTAGATTCTGCCAGGATTGTTTCTAAGCACATCTCCAACTACTGTCTAGTACTACCAACACAGTGACAATTCCATTGGACAGCTTCTGATAAAAAACATTCTGAGCATGTTTCCTCAGTCCAATCCGGTAGGCATACAGCCGACACGTTCTCTCCATGTCTGCTGTAATTTGATATGCCTCTGAAGTCAGTGGTTTGCTGGCATAAATGGGGTGTTGCATAAGACTTTCCAGTGCCATACTTCCTTGCCAGTCAATGTAAATGAAATGGACAAAGCAATATCTGGTTAGCCAGTAACTCTCCTTTCCTTAGAATATTACAATTGGTGCTTGGTTTTCTGGGGAAAATTAATATGGCCTTCATTTTCCCACTTTTCCAGTCCAATATATATTTATTTTTTTTTATTTATTTATTTTTTTTTTTGCTAAATGCTTCAGTAAGATATCATGCAAACTGTGCTGTGTACCACATTTTTAATTTGCTTAGTAACACAAGTTTGGATTTCCTTCTGATGCATAGTTCTCTCCATATGCTGTTTTGCCCTTTAGCAGTATTATATTATATTAATAAATCTGCAAATTAAAGATCCTCAGGACTGCATTCTCACTCTCTAATGATGCATATTAAACAGCTGATATTGGTATGTTAATTATAAAGGCTAACACAAAGCTATGTCTTTAGGTAGTGAGTACAGTTTCACATAATTTTACATTCCTGTGGCACAGGATTACTTTCTATCAAGTGTTTGAGTCCTTAACATGACAGTCATTATCTGGCATAAATCAAAGTCTGCCCTAAAAATTAGGATCGTAAAAATATACAAAAAAAAAAACAAAAAAAAAAAAAAACTGTTGCTGACACTATTCCAGTACCATTAGTTACTTACATATTTATGTTTTTCGACATTCTGAAGTGTATTTTTTTCTCAGTATAATTTAAATCAGATATATGCAAAATAATATCCTAAAACAAGAATATTTAACTGTTGGTGTGCTCCTGTTAAGATATGAGATGTAAATCAACCGCAATAGATTTGTCCAGGTACCCTTCAAGAAACACATTACACTGAATGACATTTGACGACCTTTATTAAATTTCTATAAACATAAATGTTAATCAATATTCATTCATTTCAACCAAATATGATACAGGTGAAATAACATCCATGTAAAATTATCTTCGGACAGGACTGCGTAAACCTGCTCATCCTGACCAGTAAGCAGCTTCCATACCTTCACTCACTTACTTATGAAGCAGCGTACCCCTCACTTCCATTACCATTTATCGGCACTTATCAAGCAGCGTGCCTGCTCACTTTCATTACCATTTACTTCATTATACCATCAACTCAATATGCAGCTTCACCCGCTTGCTTATATACTTATCAAGCAGCATAACCAGTCGCTTTCCTTTTCAAACTTATTGAATTGACCATCCAGCACCAGAGGGGGAACAGAAGAGGGCAAGCCTGCCCCTCTTCTCTGCCCACCAGCCTGACCAGGCTGTTCCACCTCTCTACTTCCAACAAACTAAAAACCCAGCCAAACATCATTCGGTGTACTCCATCCCCACTAACCAAGATGGGTAGAGTTAACTCCTAAAACCCTATCACATAGCAAAATAGTTACTGAAACAACTAAAAACAAAACACTGACTCTTCACCTATGCTAAGATAAGCTAGCATTGCACTGCACATAAGCTAAATAATCCTCACTTCATGACCAATGGCAGCTCCACAATGATTTCAAGGGCATTATAACACCACGCAGAGTCAACTACATACCATCATGCCGCATTGCCACCCCATTTACCACCCAATCCAGGAATAACCAAATGAGCTCTCCTTAATGCCAGTGCAATAACAATTCTAATGACTCCCCCATCACTACCAACCAAATTAGTATCATTAAACTCCCATTGTCTAGCAATCCCGCCATCATACTAACTGTCTCTTACAAGTAATAAAACAGCTCAGCAGTCATCATGGCATTCTAGCAACTCAACAAAACAAGCCATACTATTCTGTTATTAAACCCAGTTGCATGCCATCATACTAATGAGATCTCTTGAACGCAGGCGCATTATCAATCCAGACATTAATCCAACTAGCCTTTATAGCATGAAATGATTAAACTACCAACATGGCATTGTTCAAAACACAGTCTGCCCTGTAAGTTCCATATTGGCAAATGGAAACAAACCATAATCCCCCAAATAAATACTCCATGTCCCCTCAATCATCCTCCCTCACGCAAACCACTGACTCAACCCTCCAGCTTATAAACCTTATCACATACATAGCCAAAATGACTAAAAGTAAACCCTTAGTCCATCCCTGATGTTAACCTAATGCCCCTTAAAGCCAGACAAGGGCAAACGCCAACTAACCTTAACAGCAATCCAATACGAGAGTTGCACCTAAGAACCATCCTTGCCTTTGCTGGCCCTCACCTTTCTGTAATGACTAACCACAGCCGTAACAAATGCCATAAATACACCCCCAAACCCAACACCTATAAATGTATAATCAAAATACAAATCCCTATAACCCACCCAAACCATCTGCTGCAAGGGCATATCAAAAGAATTAAGCCATAAGTAGCAAAAATGATAAACTACATCAACTATTAACCCTACCAAAGTAACCTGCTCAAACTGGCCAAAATAAATATGTCCTACATCTGCGAGAAATCACCACTGCCCCAACTGTAATTTGCCTTAATGACCCTTGAATAAAATTACCTAGTACCCTATAACCTCTCCAGCACTGAAAACATCCACAAAACAAAAAACATTACCTTTCAAGTCCATTTCCATAAGGCATTGACTGTTACTCACTCAGCACTCCATCTGTGACTTTAATGTGCCCACCCAAGTGATCAGGACTTGATTTAAGCATGCATCCAAATTTAAACATGCAGCAAAACCACTCTCACTATGACGGCCATCTAACATATGTGATCTATATGTCTTCCCTTACAAATATATATATACAATATTAAGTAACTAGCAACTTAGCAGCATGGAAGGAAAACCCAGGAGTACCCATCGAAACCCACATAAACACAAGGAGGGCACGCAAAGCCCACTAAACTGGCCCCCATCTGAGAATCGAACTGGAGAACCTCTAACTGTGAAATGACATAAACCGCTGCACCACTGCATCCCATGAGGTTTAAATAATAGAACTGTTAATTCTACCATGTAGTGTACATTATCCTGTATCACAAATCAAATGAGGTCATAAAACTTAATACTTATTCTAGAGTAAAAAAAAGTTGGTTATGCTTCATCATCCTGGACAGTCATGAGTTTCTTCTTCTTCCGGATCACTGTGCTTGCCTTTACACCTATCCATTTGTGATTACTCACCCAATGAGCCCACCGCTTAATCAACATCAAAGCATGATCATCTGCGAACTCACTGTATCTCACCACTGGAACTCGGCACACCATCATCTACAAAGAAAAGAACAAAATTAAACCCTCTAATAGGAATGAGAAGGCTCCAACTTATACCCACCTATTCCAAACTACAGCCACAGTGTTCCAAGACCCCATCTGCAAGAAAAAAAAAAGACATGTAAAACATCCAAAATACATAACGCATTCCAAGACATCTTCAGGGGCAACCTATCCTGCCAACCTGGGAAGGAATGTACCACCGACACTCCCATCTGTGACAAAGCAGCCATAACTGAAACAATGCTTCATATGAACCTATCAAATACCCAAGATAAATTTAACTACCAGTGGAATATATTAAAAGTAAACCCAATCTGAAGGGACCTATCCCTAACCATAAACCAGGTAACTTTGCAATTCCAGACCACCAAAGCTGTTGAACATGCTACACTTAAGTAAATCCCAATCCTTCAGGGCCACATGCTCCAGGGATCTAATCTTTGTCATCCCCATGAACAAAACATGCTGGAGGGGAAGCAAATATTATGAAAGGAAAAGTGCTTCGGCCGACTGACAATGGCCCCGCCTAAAACCACATCCACAATGGAACCTCCCTTTCCACCAAATGTACCAAGCACTACTCTTATGGCTTATAAATTGCTAACACAACAGGATTTGCTCTAACATACCTCCCCTGAAAGATTCAAAGTCCGAAACTCGAATGTACCTCACTGCGCAGTGCCTAGCTATCAGCCTTCCATTTCCAAAATGAGAAACACATTTGAATTGTGAAACAAAAAGGAAAAATTAGTAAAGCATACTAACTGTTTACTAACAGCATCAGCCAGGAAGGTCATAGGATGGTTAAAAATTTCTGGTTTTACTTCTAACAATTTATTTATTTTTATTTATTTTACATTTGTTGACCGGGCTAGTCTAACTTGATTTATTTCCATTTTCAGTAGAGGCCCAGGGAGAAAAGCTCCAAATGTTTACAATGTTAAAAATCTTAAAATAAACATTACAAATTTTGAGAGCAAATAGATCACAATTGTTACATAAATAATGAATATTTGCAAAAAAAAAAATATATAACACATACAAGTCAAGTCGTTTACATTATAGAATGTAGATACAGTAAAGAGAAGTTATTATACAGTGTGATAAAAGAGAATTATAGTACTTCATCAAGGTAAGGTGTAGAACGTAAGTTAAGTTGTGTTTACTAGTATCAGGCCTGCTTCTAGGGGGTAAGCAGTAAAGTAGGAGTAAGTGTGGTGAAAGAGATATGGGTGGAGAAATTAGAGGATCTCTAAATGAATTAATACAAGTCGCAACAATCCCAAAGTTTTATCATTTGTACCGTTGATCCTGCCCCTCACTCTGGCGGCAACTTGCGGATCCCCCCCTCCCCCTGCACTAATGTCCAGTTTTTTTTTTTTTTTTTTTTAAGGCAAAATAATAAAGTGAGACAAAACCTGCATAATCCTCTCCATATGCCTCAATTCCTTACAGCAACAAATCTGGACAAAGTCATAAATAAAAGTGGGACAAAAGATCAAAATAGGGACGATTTTTAAATATTGCTCCTACAAACTTAGAAAGTTGATAGAATAACAAGTTTTGCATTAGCATGAATTTTCTGAAGGGTATGAAGTCTTAACCTCAATTGCCTGTCATTATTTCAAACTTCAGTCTGTAATGGTTTGCCCCTAAACCTGGTACCATATGCTAAACCAATATGCACAGTCTTTGCAGAATAAAACCATCTGAATAATTCTGCATTAATGAGCCAAAGAATGATTACCAATACAGCAGGAGCTGCTGGCCAAACAACTTTGCCTTACTGTGCTTGCAAGACACACTGACCTCATTTTGACCTCCCTTAGTTATCTCTACCATCAAGAATGCCTCTCTCCTCTGACCTCACTGAGTACAGTTCTGACCCAGCTGAATGGCTAAGAATGCTGTGCTGTTGCGGCATACACTTCCAGAATCATCAGAGATGGATAATGGACAAATGGCCACCTGCTATAATGGAGATTCCCAAAGTTTAATTAAGGGTCTAAATTCAATAAAGTCTTCCAACTCAGGTATAAATGTCCACTTTCTGCAAAATCACAACACCACCTGCCAATCCCTCTCAAATCCCCGATGGAAAAAGGGTCTAAACAAAACTATAAGTATGTGTTTCTTAAAACTGACAGGTATAAATGTCCCAGTAAGGATGTGCATACGCACAACACCTTCAACCAGGATCTTTACAGCCTGCAAAAGCTTCTCAGCCCACAAAATCACCCCTGGATAACCGCCACCATGAAACAACACCTGAACTCATCACAAACTGCAGCAAAGTGGTCAGAAGTAACAGAAAGTACAGCAAACCCACAGATATAACACAACAAGCATTTGGCACTATCATCCACCATCATGGATTCAGAGCAATTACAAAACTAAAGTGAATCAGCTGCCCTTTTTTTATTTATTTTTTTTGATGTTGAACATTGGCTGCCCTTCCTTCCAAACCCTGGGCTGCCGACCCGTGTCCCATCCCGCAAAGACAACAGTGGGCACTAACTGGAAATGCATGGTCCACCCTCCACATCGAGGAAACAGGAGTCAGTATGGGCCCAAAAGACCTAGCATCAAATTATTTACCACCCCCGGCACTGGCAAGTGCAGCACACACTTATACCCCAATCGGTTAAATAACCTCTGACCCAGTGAACTCCCTCGTAAACACAACATTATTCCTAAGTACAACAAAGCCCAAATAGGAAACCACATGCAAAAGTGTTTTTTTTTTTCTTCTTCCCTAGCCACCTTTACAACCATGTGATCTTGGGAAACAAGGACAATGAGTAAAGCCAAGTGTATTCCTTTACCCGCTCTCCCATTTTAGTGCCTCTACCATCCATTAAAATTAAAATTAAACTTAACAATATTATGTAACTAAGCTTCTCAAGTAGCTTTTCTTATCTGATGAGGTACGCGTGGGGGCAGATCGCCATGTTGTTTCATGGCAGCCCTATAACATACTTCTACACTCTTGGGAGACATCAAAAAACCTGAAATAAAATGATCTTAGCATAAACCTTGCTGATTTGCACTTTGATACCAGAAATGTTACCTTGAACACCAATATCTTAATAAAATCCTCTACTGACAACCACGATCAACCTGGTTGACTTCCACATAAAGTCCGAATAAGTGCTAAGCTGTTAGATTAAAGTTTTTAAAGAAATGCTGTGTTACTCACTTTATGCATGTGCTCAGCTGATAACGCTGATGAAGCTAAAAGCAAAAGCCCGAAAACTCACATTGCTCACCACCAAGTATTCAACTTCACAGATGTTACATTCCATGAAATTAAGAAGCACTTGTTTGCAGAACATACCCTTCATAAAAATATTACCATTACAACCATTGGGGTTTACGTAACTAGCAGGATTATGCAGTAAACCGCAGCAACACAAACTTATCTACCACCATTTTTAAACCTGAAAACACCTTCCTTCCATTATACAAATTTGCTGCAAGGAATGCATCACAAGTTCTAACAGTGCATGTGCTGTGTCTGGCATTACTCTACTTCATTCCTAAGCCTGAGAAAAGCCATATGGCCATGGCAGTTCAGCCCCCACCACCAACAAAGTCGCAAACCCTAGTGGAGAACCTGAAAGTGGAGCTCCTCACCATAAAACGACCAAAAACACCCACCAAAGATAACGTCCCCTGTTAAAGCCACGCAAGTCCCTTACTGGGCTTACAGCCTTAAGAGTTGTCAGATGCGATACCATTTCTCTTTTATTTGCTATAAGCTAACACAGACCTTAGCCAAACAATAGTGTCCCCATCACAGACTTAGTACACTAAATTAACTTAACGCCCAACACTTTAGGCAGCTAGTCAGTAAAGACCAAAAGGAAATGTCACCACTCCAACTGATCCTTTTCATCACCTCAACTTCCAAGCCCAAGCCCAAGATGGCAAAACAAAACCCAACAGAAACCTAATCGACTCTGATGAAAACAACGGACAAGTTATCAAGTACTCACACAATCCATTTGTACAACTTTCAGATGTAAAATATAACATTTCACATGAGACCATGGAACTTCCCAAGGACATAGTACCATAAACCTTGCAACAATATCGCAGAATTCCTGTGCTCTGTACTAACCACTCGAGACCCCACCAAACCCACTGAAAACTTCCCCAGCCAAAGGAACCAAGAAAGAAAAGACAACAGCCATCAGTGTGTCCTGAAAACCTGCAAAACTTCCCATCTCTCTATGTGGAAAGTGCACCCATAAAACATATAAAAAAAAAAAACACCACACACACACATCACCTTCATACATTTGACCATACCCTTTACCCTAGATACTCACCTCCTTATGCCCACCACCAAACCAAGGCCTACCTGACGAAAGAACACACCGGTCATCAGGACATGAACCTGCAGTATAGCAAGTTCACACCAAAATGTTACACTTATTCCAGTTACACTTGGCTAACCTCCTTTAAGCCCCTCCCTACAACTACCTCACTTCCTCCCAAACCTCATCCATTCCTATTTAACCCTATTCTCCCAAATACTACCACTCTAACTAATCCCCCACCTTGAAGATGTCCCTGGACAAAATGGTCTGTTCCAAACCTCATTTATCTGGACCTGTTTTATATAATTTGGTGATATACAGTTACTGATTTAATTTTATTAGAAATATGCACTTGTGTGCACATTTTTTTTTGCAGTTAATCACAAGACCTCTTATCTCACCACTAGGATGGTGCATATGAAAGCATTACTGCTGGAAAAGTTGGCAGTATTCCTGCAAAAAAATGGAATCCCCCTGCATACAGAATAAAATATGCTAATTTTTCCAGGCTACTGTTCATGATTAAAGAGTAGTGAAACTAATAGCAGTAGATTTAAAATAACTATTTAAAACGATATAAAAATAATTCTAGTACCTTGAATTTCTACACATATAGTTGCCTTACTTATGTTACTCAATTGTTTATAATTTCTGACATCTTCAATCACTGACATAGAAGTATCTGCCACAGTAGTGGTTTGTTTTAATGATGGAGTTTCAAGAACTCTAAGTGACAGTCTGGAAAGAAAAAAAAACATTAAATGGAGAGGTTTTTTTGGTTAAGACAGACAATTAGAAAATAATGTTGCTGACCTGCAATGCACTGTCAACCCCATGAATGGAAGTTAGTTATGGTTGTTTCTTCGTACACCTATCAAGTATGGATGTCTAGTTGTCCTGTTACATTGTGGGATAGATTTCTGTGGTGTGGATTTGTGACAATTCTGTTCATTGCATCTTTAGGAGCTGAATGAAATTGCTAAATTCAGATGCAGGGACTGAGTCAGGTTACTCTTTCTTTGTGAAGAGTGAGACGTACATATTGGATGGGAAATAGAAAATGCACCCCGAGGATCACTCCAGTGGCTTTACTTGACAGAGCACTGGGAATTAAGGTTGAATGTCACGATGCCAGGGTAATCCTATGGACTAGGCTTGTAAAGGGTCCGGGGGCCATTAGCCTAGTACACACCTATGAACCTCTGCACCACACACTCCAGAGACCTTAACCTCATTACTACAATCAACAGAACATGTTGGAGGGACAGGTTCATAACCCAGAGACTGGCCATGCTATGGAATAGACTCCCCATACATGTCAAACAGAGCACCTCACTGGCGTTCTTCAAGAGATATTTTGATGAGTGGATGGGAAATAGAAAATTCACCCCTGGGATCACTCCAGCAGCTCTACTCAACAGAGGCACTGGGAACTAAGGTTGGGTGGTACAATGTCAGGGTAATACTACGGGCTAGGCTTGTAAAGGCTCCATAGCCATTATCCTAGTACATACCTATGGACCTATAAGATGTGGATGGACTAAAGACATATAAATTGATAAAGTGTGTGTAGATTCTAAAATGTATTCTCGCACACAACAAATTATAGACATATTCACAAAATGTTATGCAAAACAGTTTGGCTCCCCAAAGGGGGTGATAAGTTGTCCTAGTGACATCCAGGTAACCCCAGATACTGGAATCAAATTGGATTATATTGAAAAAGAACTGCACAAACTAGATCCAAACAAAGCACAGGTAGGAGACAGAATTAGTAACAATGACCTGAGAACACATCAGCAAGAACTTACAGTACCAAGTGTGAATTGAAAGATAAGTCAGCAAGCAAGGGGTACTATTGCTGAATTTGAATTCATCCTCAGGTCTTGGTAAGTACCTTCATGAGGTGGACCCTGTTTTCACAAAATCTCACCAAGATGACACTGATATATAGACTGAATTTATATAGCATATATCATGGTTAGAAGTAGGTTAAAAATTAAAAAAGATAGCTGGGTGTACAAGACCCAGGATAAAAAGCTGCCCAAGCCTGGTAGGCACACTGGTGCCAGGACTGGAAATGATGACAGTGTAGAATCCTCAAAATACAGAAACATTCCTACAATGGCATCATGCGAGGTCCAGGAGGAGGATCCCACCACCACCCCCAATGTAGAAGGAAGCAGTAGTCCACAAAAATCACAAAAACTGATAAGCCAAAGAAGAGCCATAAAGAAGATAAAGTGGACCATTGAGGATAAGAAAGAAATTATATATTTTTATTATTATGCAAAAAGTCGAGAATTTCCAGACACAAGATATATAAAATGATTAAGGGAGAAATTAGAGGAAAGAAAATTACTTCCACAAGAAAAAATGTCAAAAGCTTAAAATAAGCAATTGTATTAATTAATTCAACTGATTTGTGAAAAACAATATATAGATCAAGAAACTTTGATCTGTTTGGAAAAAGAAGGATGAAAATATAAACAACAAAACCTAGAGATTTTTGAAAAGTATAAAAAGGAAATATGGACATGGGAAAGAAAGAGAGATTTGCTATGGTGCAATATTTATGCAAAGGAGAAAGCCAAATTAATCAGTATAAAGAAGGCAGCCGTAAAGATATTTGAAGAGAAATATAGGCAAAGGCATTCAGATATGGAAAATTTCACAATAAAATAAAATAGTATCACAAAGGGGGACTGTAGAAAAGAAGATTAGTAAAGAAGAAGTTAAAAAAATAAAAGTTGAAGTTATGGCCTGCCTGTGAAATGAAGGATTTGGTATAGAAGGTCTAACACAGGCTACATTACAGCATGGTAGAATGAGTCCCCAGAGTAAGGAGAAACAGGAAGATCTTAAGAAATCTGAAAAATAAATATGGACATGGGATAGAAAAAAAAAAGATTTAATATGCTGTAATATTTATGCAAAGGAGAATGCAAAAGTAACTAATACAAAAAGAGCAGCACCAAAGACGTTTGAAGAGAAATACAGGCAAATGAATCCAGACATGGAAAACTTTACAATACAAAAATAAGACGACAAATAGGAAAAGTAGAAAAGGAGATTAGCAATGGAGACATTAAAGAAAAAGAAACTGATGTTATGGAGTACCTACGAAGTGAAGGATTCAGTGTAAAAAATCTAATTCAGAAAGCACCAGAACAGGATAGAACAATGGATATCCAAGTTAAGGGCAAACCAGTGGAACAAGAAGCGATTGATCAGGTGCCATATGATGATATTTTGGAGCCTTCCACAGGAAGTCAGTATAAATGTTCATTTGAAGTTGGACAGCATGGGAAGGAACAGGAAACTGTGGAAACTCTGATACAGTCAATTTTGAGGAGTGATAGGCCTTTGAGTTCCCATATGACAGAGCAACAGGTGGCACAGGATAAAATTGAAGAGAATGTGCCACAGGAAGATGCTATAGAACTTTCTATAGAATGCCCGCAGGAAATGGAAAACAAAAAATGTGCCCTCTGTTTGGAAGAAAATTTAAGAGACGAGCTGCTTGATTTAATAGACTAAGATACGTTAAGATCAATGAAAGAAATAGACTGCAGAAGGTCAATAAAACCCAAAAGTCAGAAGTTTGATCAAACGAACACAGTAATTGGGACTGTTCATAGAGATCCATGCGATATAACAGAACTAAACAGGATATATTACTGTGCAGCTAAATTAATAACTGATAAAGTTCTACCACAGGAATACGGAGTAGCGATGGAAAGGAAGGGGAGAAATCGAACACCATCATGTAAGTATCAAACTGAGAAAACTATAAAGCAAATAAGACAAGAAGTGTCACTGCTGAAGGAATAAAGAAGAGAGAACAGTTCAGCAAGAATACTAAGAAGGATAGAAGTGAAAAAAGGAATGCACAATATTAGAACAGATCAGGATCTATCATGCACTATCACAAAAACAAACTAAAAATTTCAGCACAGGTGGAAAAACTTAGAAGATATGCAGAAAAATATAAAGGTAGAGTACAAAATAAGCTATTTATTGATGACCCAAAAATGTTTATAGAGAACTGGGAAATAAAGTAAAAGGAACTGAAAGACTGCCAAAAAAGAAGAAATAGATATAATTTGGAGAAGTATCTATGAAGATTCTGTGGATCATAACAAAGATGCGAAAGTGATAAAAGAAGTAAAAGAAAGAATAAGAAGTTTAAAGGTACAGGATATGAAATGGGATGAAGTAACAGCCAGAGAGATTGAAACAAAGTTAAGAAAAATCTCTAATTGGAAAACCCTAGGCCCAGATGCCGTACCTAACTTTTGGCTAAAGGTAGGTATTAACATCTTTGCATGAATATTTAGCCATGAGTAAAAACTATTTATATGCACACACCAAACAGACAACAACCTGTCTAACAACATGAAAAACAATGCTCCTACTTAAGAGTGAACATGCAAGCTGCCCTAAAAATTATAGACCAATAACTTGCCTTCCGACAATGTATAAACTATACAGGGAAGTGATGCTGACAGAGTTTATAGTCACTTAGAAGAAAACTCAATTATGGCAGTAGAACAAAAGGGCAATAAAAGAAAGTCATATGGAAAAAAGGATCATTTGTTGTTAAATAGAGTCATAGTGGAGAACTGTGAAAAGGGGAAGAATCTAAGTTTGGCATGGATTGACTGTAAAAAAGCATTTGATAGTATCCAACATTCATGGATAAAAGATAGCTTAAAAGGGTATAAGATACAACCTACACTGATCGACTACATTACAGTGACCATGAAACAATGGCAGACCACTTTGCAATTAAGCCATGATAAAGGACAAATTATTATTCCAGGGATAAAAATTGAAAGGGAGATATTCCAGGGTTACTCTCTGTCATTGCTGTTATTCTATCTTGCCCTTAACCCATTAAGCTGTCTACTTAACATGTTAGGCCATGGCTATAACTTGGCTTCTAGAAAACAACTAAGTGTAAAGAAGTCTCATCTTCCCTTTGTCAATGATTTAAAACTGTATAGCTCATCAGATGAGGAACTGAAAGCACAACTGCAAGTTGTCAACACTTTTTCAGATGATAAAAGAATGTCATTTAGTCTTGATAAATGTGCAAAAGCATCCTGTAAAGCAGGAAAACTGCAGCACCAAGAAAACATCAGTTTGGGACAAGAATATGATATAAAAGAACTTGAGCAAGAGGGAGTGTATACATATTTGGGAATTTATAAAGGATCAACAATAAAACATGAACAAATGCGAATAAAACTTAGTAAGAAATACTTTAGAAGACTTAAATTAATCCTGAAAACAGCATTGACATCTAGGAACAAAATCTAAGCTATAAACCAATTTGCTCTTTCTGTCCTAAGTTACAGTTTTGGAGTGATTGACTAGCTACGAAATGTGTTGGACAGTTTAGATAGGAAAAAAGAAGGATTCTTCACGCTCACAAAATGATTTATAAAAGTCCAGTGCATACCAAGATTATATATTTCCTGTTTCGAAGGAGGGATGGGCCTCCTTGAAACTGATTACATGTGTAGATCTGCAATCATGGGACTCCACGCATATCTGCTGTCTTCACAAGACCCAAATGTTGTGAAAGTTTTGAAACATGAGGAGAATAAATCTAAGATGAATTATCTGCTTAATCTAGCAGAAGAATATCAGAGTCAAGCAGGAATGGAAATGAAATCAGAAGTAGATGAAAATCAGGCAGCAACTGAATGTGCCAAACAACAAAAGAAAGAACATAAGTTAAAGGACTAGATGATAAGACAAGCAATGTGGAAAATGCATAAATATTGTTGCAAGTATAGAAAACTTCTGGAAGAACTTCATGTCGATCAGGAATGAACTCAGGAATGGTTGAGAAGAGGTGAATTCAAACCAAGAGATTGAAAGGTTAATATTGTAGGCCCTGGAAAGAGGCTACATACACACTGGTTTACAAAGTCCATTGAACATGTGGGAGAAACAGACAAATGTAGGTTTTGTAAAACTGAATTGCAAACAGTCGCATACCTCATTGCTGGTTTTGACATACTAATGTCAGGAGGACTGTATACTTAAAGGCTTAATAATGTGGCAAGACTGTTGCACAGGGGATTGTGAAAACATTATGATATTGAAGTGGCTGAAAAACACTGGAAACATGAGCCACAAAGCATCAAAGAAAATGATGAAGTCTACATGGCATGGGATCACCCATTACCAACAGTTCAAAAGATAGATGCTAGAAAACCAGATATACAGTAGTGGTCCATGAAAAGAAGACAAAAGTAGCATTGATTATTAAAATCACCACATCCAGTGACTACTGTGTCTTGTGTACAGAGAGACAGAAAGTAATAAAATATCAGGATCTGCAGGCAGAAACAAGAGGAATGTGGAAGAAAGATACCCAGACAGTTCCAATAGTAGAAGGAGCAATGGGTCTTACAAAAAGAATCTACAATCATATTTACATATGTTTTATTTATTTATTTATTGACATTTGTTTACTGGGAAAGTCTACTGGGCTGAGCAGAGCCCATTTTCGGTGGAGGCCCTGGGAGAAAAGCTCCAATGCACAAATACAACAAGGTAATGTCAGTACAGAGGTGGCTACAACAAGGTAGTTAAAATATTTGCAAGAATAACTACAATGCAAACATAGGCAATAAAATGATACAGTTTGCAACACTACACAATTTAGGAATAAAATGAAACAAAAGACAAATAAAACAGGTAAATTTAAATGAAGCAAAATCAGCAAGTTCAAACAATAGTAAAATATCAGGGAGAAAAATCAAGGTCTATCAGTGTGGAGCAGCTGTAGGTTCTATATTTGGTATCAAATGAGGAGAGAAGATAAGCAAATGGAGAGAAAAGGAAGAAAGAAGTTACGTGACATTAAAGTTACTAGTTAGTATGCTTAAGGTGAAGTATAAAAGATTTAGTGATGGTTGATAGGGCATCAAGGACCATTCAGCTGTGGATAAGTATGGATTAGGTGGTAAGATAGTTAAGAGGAGCTATACTGGGTCTGAGTTTAGGGGAAAGAGTTAGCTGATAGCACTAGACATGGTGGAACAGTTGCAGATCCAGTTGGAGAGAAGGTGTTTTTGGTGGGCAGTTTTGAATTTGATGGGATGTTGTTCAGAGCAGATGGAGGGAGGGAGATTATTCCAAAGTCTGGCCATAGTCCAGTAGTATTGGAGTTTGCCTACTGGTAGGTTAGGTTTGTGGAATTGCAGTAGGTTTTGATTTTCTGAGCATAATGACCTAGAGGGGGAATAAGGGATAAATAAGGAGCTCAGTGCTGAGCAGTCTTATGGTTTGTAAATTAGTCTGTGAGAGGTAGTTAGTTGAAGGTGTAGTAGGAAATGTGGCAATTCGAGCCAGTGGAGATTTCTCAAGGCTATACAGTGATGGGCTGAATGACGACAGTTAGAAGGACATTTGGCAATATTGTTGTAGCAGGATTCTAATTTTAGTTTTAGAGAGGACTGCAGATTAGTTAATAAGGGAGCACCATAGGTTAGAGAAGGAAGAAGATAGGAGAGTGGTACAGCTTGTTTAGTTGAAGGGGAGAGGTATTTATTATGCCTGTAGAGGAGGCCAAGTTTTTTGTGGGTTTTTGAGATGTTGGGTTGGATATGTAAATCAAAGTTTAGATTGTCGTCTATTATGACCACTAAGAGTTTAGTACTTGCTACGAGTTAAATTTTTATTGAATTCAGTGTGAGAATGTTAAAATCTTGAGTATTGATAGAGGTATTTTTTTTTTAGGGGTGAACAATATAAGTCTGTTCTTTTTTTTTTTTTGGCATTTAAGGACAGATGATTTTGGTGGAGCCAAGATTCAGCAGTAGAGAAAGCAGTTTGGGTCATTTGTTGAAGCATATCAGGGTTGGTTGCAGAGCAGACTATGGGTGAGTCATCTGCATACTGGACTAGAGAAAAGTGTGGTATAGCTTGATGTAGGTTGTTAATGAATATATTAAATAGAAGAGGACCAAGAACTGAACCTTGTGGGATGCCAGTAGGCTTATGGAGGAAGGGAGAAACAGAGTACTCCATTTGATGGCATGCTGTCTATTGGAGTGACAGCTTTTAAACCAGTTAATAGATTGAAAAGACAGCCCTAGGGAAGGAGGTTCAGAGAGAAGGATAGAAAGGGGTATAGTATCAAATGCTTTAGATAGCTCTAGAAATAGAACAGATGCTGTGTGACCAGAGTCATGGATTTTGTTAATGGTATCTCAGAGGGTTATTTTTGCAGTAGAGGTACTGTGCCCAGGACAGAATCCATGTTGAGTTGGGGAGAGGATGTTGTTATTTAAAAGGTAGTGGACTAGCTGTTTTTGAATACATTTTTCAAGCATTTTAGATATAGGGGAAAGAAGAGTGATAGGTCGGAAGTTAGAGATATCAGAGGAAGGGCTCCCTTTATGAAGGGTAGGATAATTACTGCTTTTTTCCATAAAGACGGAACATACGATTCTTGAATCAATCTGTTGATTAGAATGCTGATAGGATAAGCTACTGTGTCAGTGGTAATCTTAAGGAATGTGGCAGGAATTGTGCCAGCTGAGTTGGAGTAGGATTTTAACAATACATGTAACCCCATATGAATTGCAGAAGGAGTCATTACTGGGCACATTGTGGGTGCTGCGAAGAGCACTTTTGGCTGATATGAACAATTGAAACAATACTAATTTCATGAACTTTAATCGTACTTTGACTTAGCAATGAGGTCCATTCACATTGTGGTATTAGCAACCCAAAAGATGTGGAGAAATTAAAAAAGGAGATACCATTATATCTATTATTTACTGGAGTGTATAAATATGGGGAGATTCCTCAAGACTGGACCTGTCTTTTAATGGAAAGTGGAATAGGACAAACCTAGAGTCATACAGCCCTTTAAGTCCACTTTCCTGTTGTGGAAAAGTAATGGAGAAGGTAATATTGGATAAGCTATTGTCAGAACTGGAAAGGTTGTGACTATGAACTGTATAGCAGCATGCATATGTTGAACATAGATCTATTACCACCTGTAACGTGATTGTCTATAACAGTACAATAACAGCTATTAATGAAAATGTGTGCTGTGATGTAATTTATATAGATTTAACTTCAACATTTGACAGGGTCATACACAAAACAATGATTAATAAATTAGAACAACTAGGTATTGATGTACTATTGATAATATGGATAGCTGCATTGCTTACAAATAGGACATGGCAAGGATCACACAGCAACTGGACAAGTGAAATTCTTAGTTACAGCCAGGGTGTTGCACAGGGCTCTGTCCTTGGCCCTTACATGTTTACATTGTATCTTTCAGACCTATCTTGTTCATCTGAGGTGTTCTACAGTCTGTATGGAGATTATTTGAAACTGGGTACACTGATTACCTGCGTTGCAGACAAGGCATGTCTGCAAACTAACTTGACTAAATTGACTATTTGGGCACAGGAGGATAATATGTTGATAAATACATCAAAAACTAAGCACCTGAGATTTGGACCACATAAACTGAAATGTGAATATTTAATACAGCACACATTGATTAAAACTGTAGATTCGTTAAAGGACCTGGGTATATGGAAAAATCCAGCTTTGAGTTTTTCTAAACATATCAACCAATTGGTTAATGATAGTTATAGAGCGATAAGAGTATATAAAAATATATATAAAGTCTAGGAATTCAGAAATGATGAAGTCATTGTTTGTTAGCTACATTACACCCAAACTTAAATATGGAGTAACAATATGGAAATCTTATAAGAAAACAAGCATGAGTAAACTGGAAAGAAAATGGCAAAATATACCAAGGGCATCCATGGATGTAAAAATTTAAGTTATTTTGAAAGACTAAAATATCTGAATGTGTACAGTGTGACTTATAGATATTTAAGAGGAGATCTTTTTCAGGTATAGAGGGTATTTAGAGGCAATTACCTCTGGGAATATTTGGGGTTATAAAAAGTAGTAGAGAGCCATCAGACAATCTATGTAAAATATTCTATAGGAATAAAAAGTGTACTAATGTCTCTCTCAGAGAGAGTAGCTTATAAATGGAACAGTCTACCGAATTACATTAAAACAAATACTAGTTTAGATATTTTTAAGAACAGCCTGGACACTTAACAACTGTTTTTGTATATTGTCAGCCTAGAAGGGCATTAATGCCCATGCTTGAAATATTTGTGTGTATGTATATATAGAAAAACATGTTTCCCCATTAAAAATAAATAAATTATATATATATATATATATATATATATATATATATATATATATATATATATGTGTGTGTGTGTGTGTGTGTGTGTGTGTGTGTGTGTGTGTATATATATATATATATATATATATATATATATATATATATATGTGTGTGTATATATATATATATATATATATATATATATATATAAAAACATACTTGCCAGTGAAAATTTGGAAGTATGACTAAATGTTCGATATAAAGTAATATTACAAATTATAGTAGTATACTAAATATGTAATCATTCTGTTACCTAAATTGGTTAGAACTTCCCCATCCACTAGCATTTACACGACTTCTTTCCACCTGTAAAATTATACAGCATTTATCTGCTTGTCCAGCACTAAATAACATTCTATACAAATATGTTCCCAATTGGTCATTATGATCATTGACCAAAAACTCCTGTCTGACTACAAACCAGTCATATCTGCAGGACAATGTCTATACTCATACCTTGTTGCTAATGTCTGAAACTGCTTACCTGTATCCAACATGTCAAAACCCTCCCTCTCATCCTTCCAAACCATACTGAAAGACAGTGTAGCCAAAAGCTGGCTCTGTTCTTGCTCACCACCAGGGTATACTGTATCCCTAAATGTAAACAAGCACTTATTCATACCTTACACCTCCTTACTCTCCCTTCTTTGATTACTTCATTACCTGTATCATTTTCTCTCCCGTCTTACTGTCTAAATATACCATAAGCATGCATTTCTCTCACTTCATATTGTAATGCCTGTTTGTATTGTACTAGCTTACCTTTCATTTCTCTACAAACTGGCTAAAATTTTGCTAAATATTTAATCATTGTCATATAGCTTGTATGTATTCATAATCAATGTTTTCATATTATGTCTAATTTGGTATAATTATATACAGTATATAAATGAAGATTTTTTTTGTATTATTTTAGAAGATTGTAAAATTATTGTTCTTAAAATGCTTTGTGCTGTTTTGGAGCTTTTGTCCCAGGGCCTCCACTGAAAATGGACTCTAACACAGTCAGACACTCATGATAATCAAATGTCAATAAATGTTAATAAATAAATACATTTTTTGTTGAGATATCCACTCCAAACTCAGATAAATGAACTCCAACCTTATTGAACCAAATAGGGTCTTTGTTATATAAATCTCAATATTCAACTATGGAAATATTCAGTGCAGAAGCAGCTCTTAAAACTCTGTAGTTAACTAATTGTCCAGCTTTCTCAATGGCCAAATAAACTTTCCAAATTAACATAGGAATGATCACATACCAGACTACTAACATGTAAGGGAAGCTGTGCTTAATTGTCATTGAATCACTGAGTATTTAATATATTACATGCCTGATGGGAGTAATATGGAATGTTATTCCAACCAACATGTAAAAGAGTATGACAACATTCTATTTGTTGTAGAAAATAAAGTGAGATTTTAAAGAAATTGGCTCCATCTCAGATCTGGAACTCCTTTTCTAATTATTTCATTTTTGTTGCCATCTAGTCCAGAGTTTCTGCCATTTTCTTGAATTCCCACACTGCAATAGGTTTGGGAGACATAAGAACATCAAGTGGTGAGAACTGTCCTTTTTTGTAAATAAAATAAAATTTGATGAGATTAATTGGTGCTGGACTGCCATATATAACTTAAGTAAGAGTTAGAAGACCACCTGCTCAGCTTCTTGAGTAACTCAGCGGATTGTCACAAGGCACCTATATCAGAAGCTTGACAAATTCTGAAGGGGTGGGAATAGGAAGGAATGCCTAGGTGAAAGGCCACTGTAAGCTGTTTAATAAGATTATTGTTAGCAAGGAAGTAACCATCCTTAGAAACAAAAACTAAATAGCTGGAATTTAATGATTGTATAAGTTTCTAAAAGGTCCTTCCCCATGCCAGTGATTAGCTTTGTGCAAAGAAACTTGCTGACTGAGACCTAGCTGCTCTGTTTTTGATCTGGATATCCAGATTAAAATTGCATCCTGAGTGAAAGTTACTCCAGGTCACTTGAGGGTACCAGTCCATTCACTGACTCGGGAGACACCATAGTATAGCTAAGTAAAGAGTGTGGCCCAGAGGCAATAATTGTAATATGAATCAGATGTGGTATGTAGACCTTGCAGGATAGTTCTCAACAATGCTAAACCTATGGAACCTCTTTTGTCAAAATGTTAACCTTTTATAACAGTCCAGACTTTAAAAATGCTGCCCACCATCCAGCCCTTAGTAATGTCAAGAATGTCAAATATTTTGGAAAATAAGCTTAAATCAGGTAAATTAACTTTGAATGATGATGGTGATGGACCCAATATACTGCAATGATGTAAATACTGTAATATGATGTGGAAAGACCAATGACACTCATGGGTTTCTAAACTGTGAAGGAAGTAAATAAAATGATTAACTGATGTGGTATGTGCTGATGGACCAAGACTTCCAATGATGTGGTATGTGCTGATGGACCAAGACTTCCAATGATGTGGTATGTGCTGATGGACCAAGATTTCCAATGATGTGGTATGTGCTGATGAACCAAGACTTCCAATGATGTGGTATGTGCTGATGGACCAAGACTTCCAATGATGTGGTATGTGCTGATGGACCAAGACTTCCAATGATGTGGTATGTGCTGATGGACCAAGACTTCCAATGATGTGGTATGTGCTGATGGACCAAGACTTCCAATGATGTGGTATGTGCTGATGGACCAAGACATCCAATGATGTGGTATGTGCTGATGGACCAAGACTTCCAAAACCAAGAAGCTGTTATGATTCTCTGATCATCCAAACTTCTTGAATAAATGGGTGGGAAGTATGTCTTTATGTGGAGCGATAGTTATTCATTTCTGGACCTGCACTTGGGAAAGTAGATATGCTATAACACTTTAGATCCAGGAATATGTTCTGCAGTGAAAGGCATTTTGATCTTAAGAGGAAGGAGAAAAAAACATTTTAACAGAAAATTAACTAAAACATTTCTGGAGGAGTTTTTTTAGCACTTAAACTACTGCTTTATTTTAACACAAACTGGAAAAATCTCCAGAAATGTAATGTCTGTCTTCCTTTGCTAGGATTAATTGTTGGGCCAAAGAACAGAAAACCAATCTTCGTTGAAGTAACCAGCCATGCCAAATTTGTAAGATGCATCTCTGAAAAGTTGGGGGGTTTGATTTTGTACCCATCTATCTTGTCAAAAGGAGAACATCATTGAAGTCTCTAAGCAAACTAGCCATTGATCTGAGATCTTCAATAACTCTTTTGTTGATCCTAAATCTGTGATGTTTTTGCATCCTCCTCGTAAAAGGTCTGCTGTTGCTATGATGAAAGTCCTACGGGGGACTATGGCTCTACATGGAAAATTCCAATGTCCCATATTATGGTTAGCCTCTAAGAGGAAAGGAAGTTGTTTATTGCTTCTGAGATTTTTGACAGGCAGATGACAACATCCTAGGGTAGCATCGGTCTCAATGCCCAAGAATATCAGCACTTTGAATTGCCCCTCAATTTTAGACTGAGCAAAGAGGTCTCCTAAATACCTACACAAATTGGCAAAAAAGTGGAGGGCTTATCTTGTTGAAGTTCCACCTTCACCCGCAATTAAAAAATCATTCAGGTACTGCACCCCTTGGTGTGAAGGGTTTCTCTTTTCCAGCATCAATAAAGGGCTCTGCTAAAGCATTGAAAATAGCACAGGCTAAAAAGCACCCTACTGACATAGCTGTGCAGACAAAAGAAATACACACTGTTAAATTCTAATTGCCCTGTAGTCTTGAGGGCAAATGGTTAATAGCCGAAAAGCAGATTGTATGTCTACTTTTGCTATCCACTGGTTGATTTCTTTAATGATAGTCACCACATCATCAAGCAATGAATAGTGCACTCTTGAGTTTGTCTTGTCTACACTATCCTTTACTTGCTGCCCTTCTGGGTATGATAAATGATGAATTAGGTACTATTCTCCTGGCATCTTCATGGGAATTAAACATACAGGAGAAATCATGAATAGTTCAAATTGGGGAGATTAATGTGGTCCTGTAATCCATCCTTTAATGCATTCTTTGAAAATGAGGGATTGGACTATGGATTATTTTCCTGTTAATGATTTTAAATTCCTGGATTGTGTATGTATGCATGCATGTATTTTGTGTTTGATCTTGTTGAAAAGCCAAGAAGGAAACTTTTGATGAGAAAATAACTATTGACTGATCTGGGTAATACTTTTAAAGATTTTATGAATACCTGTTTTAAGACAAAGACAAAAATAAGGTTCCAAGTACTGGTAAAGGTCACTGGCAGAAGAGCAAGTATCCAAGCATAAAAATTGGCCAGACCACCACAGCTCACAAATATAAGTACTTTGTTTATTTAAAATAAAATACCTGTTTTAATGTTGGAATGGTTCCATGAAGAATAACTTAAATCTGTGCAAATATCAAGGGTATACTGGAACCACAAGAAGAAAAAAATGTTCTGCCTCGGTCTGAGAGTGATTTTAGGTTGAATTGTATTCAAACTTGAGACTGGAATTTGTTAAACTATTGAAGTCCTTGATCCAACATTTTATGCTGAAATGCCTCCAACCACAGATATAGGGAAATCTACTTGCAGGCCATTGACAACTGTCAGAATTAAAATCTCAGGCATTTTTTTTTTTTTTTTATGATCACTTAATCTTCTTCTTGGCTGTGATCAGATTTGATTTTATCCACCATGAAACTAAGCCTAGTTGCTGTATATCTGGTTTCCCATTTTAATTGGGTGTCTTTGGCTTTTAATTCTCAAAAATATTAATCATAATGGAACCAGGACATGCCCACTTTTCAAATGTAAGCCTCCTCTATGAGAAAGTAAGCTAGATGGGTAGGCAAAGTGGAGGTGCTTTTAGTACTGCCATGTAATATATAAAACCAACAACCCAGTTATTCCATGACTCTTTTAGCAATCTCTTGGGTTCACATTTGCCTATTGCCACTAGAGCTAATACTAAACTTTGGAGCCTTTTAATTCAGTGATTCTTTGGACTATTTTACCTTCAACGAGGTCAAAAATATCTAAAAAGTCTCCTTTCTAATTGTTTTTCTTTGAGTGATTGAGAAATATGGCCAGTGATGTCCATGCCATAAGACTTATCTTCTTGTTGAATATTTTTTGCATTGCTATCACCATGAGTGTGTGTTGCTGAGAATATGGTCATAGACTCAGTAGAGTACACTGTCAGCAATAATGGGGATGATGCAGCCTTAGGCATATCTGAGGATTTACACTGTGAGCAGGACCTTGCCTTCATTATCTAATACTAAGACTGTGAGGCTAATACTGATCCTAACCACAGTTTATACTAGACTTACCCTACCTTCCTCATTAAGCACTCAACTATTTGCCCTTCCTGAATTTGCCCTTGTCTACTTGTAATTCCTGTAGATTCCATACCTTGAGAAATATACTGAATTTGTTCATGGAGTCCTGTAGAAGAGCTTCTTTCCTGGTTTTCATTCTATTTTTGCAGAAGTTTCAGGCGCATTTAACTTAGGTGAAAGACTCTTCTGAATTAGAGCTGAAGAATCAAATGTTTGTTTATTATGTTCTGCTGAAATTTCTTCACATAACAGTCTAACTTCCTCCAAAATGTAATACCACCTCTTTTTGACATCCTAGACTGGAATCATGGCAGCATTCCTAAAAAGGAAAGCTAATGAGCATGCTATTAATTCCATGATTTACTGCTTAAAATGCCCAAAATGATTGTTTATATATATAAACATGAGTATATGTCTGGGATGGCTTGTAAATTAATGTAATTTTCATAACTGTCTTAAAATATTTTTTATATATTTGTATGTTAAGGAGACTTGAAAAGATATGAAGGGGTATAGAACCTGGAACCCTAATTATGTGAAACTGAACAAGGTTATACCGGGGTATTGGCTTATTTAATTGCTTGAAAAATACCTATATGGGTAAATTAATACTGTGGCTTTAAAAGAAAAAAGCTGGTGGAGTGGAGGGTCAATGATGGGCTTTGGGCTTGGGAAGGTATGTACTTACAGGAGGTTGATTTTAAAGGTAGCAGTCTGATGTAATACAATTTTGATATTGATTTGTTACTTTTTCTGACTATTGTTAGTTGTGTTATTATTATTACTGTTAATTAAAACAAAATGAAAAACCCACTGGAAAGCCTAAAGTAGAAGACACAAGAAAGGGTGAGAAAGACAGGGATCATACAGTCCAGGAAGCCAAACCTACACACAAGTACATTCCCTTTCCTTTTTTTAAGTAAGCAAATAGGGCATGACCAAGAGAGGGCAGGAAGAGAAAATACCACAGGAGAGACTAAAAGACAATCAAAGCTAGAGCCTATGGAATGCAGAAAGCTGACTTGCATTGGGTGTGGTATTGAAACTGCCAGCCAGACTAAGACAAGCGGTGGCACAATTCACGTGATCACAAGAACTGAAGCAGAAGCCCAATGACAATGAAGGAGACCCTACCAAGTGTTGTGGCTGCAAGGAAGGCATAAGAAAAAAAAAAAGCACTGCCTGATGAGAGACTGCTGTCATTTACAAATCTAAATCCTTTGTTTCTGCAAAAACAATGACATGAAGAATAGGGTGACAGAGAAAGGAAATTGGGGTGAAAAGAAGAGAAGGAACTAGAGATAACAGTGAGGGCCATGATGTAAAGGGTGGGGTTGGGGGGCAAAGCAAAACCGCATAAACCAGGGCAGATGACCATACGAGGAGAGATAAGGAAGCCATGCAGACACTGGACAAATGAAACAGCCATGTTGCAGAAGGGTGAACCAGGCTACAGTTATATCAATTATATATATATATATATATATATATATATATATATATATATATATATATATATATATATATATATATAGGAAGAATGTATCTAGAAATTATATATAGTGATATAGGGAGGAAGTTATGTATGAATGAGTGGAGTAAGAAAGTTTTGTGGAGACACACAGATAATCTCATTCTTGTTAAAAGTGCAATATGGTATAATGTCAGAGATTAAAAGCTCGAAAGCTCACAATAAAGGACCAAAAACCAGGAAATGAAATACCAGGTCCGCCAACGGAGGCAATAAATATTTTAAATATACATGTAAACCATTTGCCACGATAGGTACCCATACTACCGTGCCATGGTACATAAATATTCAATTCAGTGGTATTCACAAAGCACATTGCACTTTATAAACCAGATGAAACAAATAAAAATTTTTAAAAGTTTTCTTTTGTACAAATACATAATAAATAGCTTTACACCATTATATGCTAATTGCCATGGTTTTAAGCTTATAATAATAATTTTAAACTTGTTTCTAATCTCTTTTAAATAATGTTTTTTTAAATGTATTTTATTAACGTAAGCAATCAGAAAATGCTGTTTAATTGTGTACAAATTTTTAACTTGGCATGTGATCAATTAACACAGCTACTTAAGCAGTCGCTTAAGGCTGCATAATGTTATTGATTTGATAAAGCCTGGAAGGTATCCGGGCGAAAGCGCTTGTATTTGATTGTGGATTTACAGCTTTGCTTTCTTCATTTTTCAAATAAAGACGATCTTTTTACTGCCTGTTGAATTATTGCCTCCGCTGGCGGACCTAGAGATTAAAAGCTCTTTTTGTTTAAAGGATACCAGTGTGAAGAAGAGCAATTTTCCTTGCATCCTCCATGTAGGGTGCACCCCTATCAACCCTTACTTGCATATTCCCTCTCTGTGGTTACCTCTGAGAAAGACCAATCATTTAATAAAATATTTAAAAAAAATCCAGATTCTGCAATGTCATTTTTTTGTGGATGTCTCAGAACTCATTTATACAGGCCCATTCCCCAGTGGCCCACATCCATGCTGGATCTACCAGCATCCTTCTATACCTTGGAGTTGCCCTGGTCTTGCAGAGGCTGTTCCTGTCAGTCTGTGCTATTGTCTGCTGTATTTATTTTTATGCCCCCCCCCCCACATTCAGTGGTTGCATCCAAGAGCATCTCCTCTGTCTAAACCATGACTCCCCTTAGCAATCATAACCATTGAATAGCCTTCCCTCACTATTACTACCATTTGACCATTTGCCAAGCCACTAATCAAACATAGTTGGTGCCTAAATAGGACTTTATCCCTCTATGCCACTGGAGCAGCTCTTTTGCCTGGCAGTTTGAGCTCAAATATAATATTACAACATGTAGTTACAGGCATTCAATGAGCAAAACACACATTATGGGATTATACTATAACAACAAAAATGAGCATGTCTGCATTAAACGGCTGAAGGTAACCTATATACTGATTGTCTCTCGCACACACACACACACACACACACACACACACACACACACACACACACACACACACACACACACACTTCTATGCATGATTTATGAAACATTGAATGCTCTAAAGAAAAAAATACAAAATGATTGAAACAGCAAATTCCCATTCCTAATTTTACCACAATTAAGCATGTAAAGCAGCTGGCATGCTGAAAAACAAGTTAGTCACAGCATTTGATCTTACAGACTGCAACCCTATAATGATCAGAAAACATGGCAGTGGATGCAAGACACACACACACACACACACACACACACACACACACACACACACACATTGAAAAAAAAACTCATGCTTATGTAGTAAATTGCAAGCTAAAATATTAGGCCATTTGGTTTTGCATTCCCAAATAAAGCAAGTGTGTAAGTTCCAATCAGGTATTCCAGATTACAGTCTGATTTATAGCCAACAAGAAGGTCTTAGGCTGCAGGCTTCATGTATGCCTATCTCTCAGCTCCAAGTTCAACTGTTTCCATAGGTTTCTTTCAAGGTAGTTGGCCTTTCCCAGGCCCTACATTTGGCTCTAGTTTAGGTAGTTTTTCCAATTAGGATCCATAATTTACACTCTACAGATTAACCATGACTGGGTCTTTCTCTGCTGTACTAAAATGTTAACTAGTTAATGTTAAGTACAAATTGTATTTGTAAAGTTCATGAAGTTAATGGTGGTTTTAAATGACAAAAATATATATGCTTTCAGAATAATATTAGGAATTTTTTTAAGTCTTCAAATATGCTAAGGAAGATTTAGATTGTGTCATAAACTATAACTAACACAGTTGGAGTGACCAGACCAGGAGATTACATTGTTTTTTTTGCCTTTTAGAATGAACATAGTCGTTAGGTTTTTTTTACTTCTTGTAGCTTTCCTGCCAATTGAAATCTGATATTTTATCTGCCTGCCTCTAAATATGCCTTTGTCCATTAAAATTTGTGGTTAAAATGTTGACTTTTTACTAGGGCTCCATATTTTTATGTTCTCGCTCTTCCTCCCAAAAGAAAATCCAGTTCAATATTATTCTTTATCAAGTTAGTCTCTGGCTTATTGGACAGCTTCGTACTGCATTGGTGAAGTAATGGGGATGAAAATCTGCTAGATAAGATATTATCCCAGACCTTTTACTAGCCGTTAAGAAATAATTGCTGATATCATAGTCAATTAGTCAATTTCAACATCATTGAAATACAGACGTGATGAACTTGGTAGAATACTGATACGGGACCATTGCATTGTCTCCTTGTGTAAGTTCATGCTTCCTCAATAGCATGGTTTTCTTTGATTCATATAAGTAGAGTAGAAAGAGATACAGATTTGTATTCTTTGGCAGTAAGAAAATCACTCTCACTTCTCCTTTTTGCATAAAAAAATAATTGAGCTTGCAAAGCTGTTAAACTTCTGTAACTGGGTAGTGCAGATGGTAAAAGCCCTAGCTCTTAAAAAGTGATAAATCTGAAGAAGATAATTTTGCCCTAGATGAAACAGGGTGTAGGCCATCATTATCAAAGCTTAGCAGCAAAAATGCCTTCCATTTTCTAACGAGCCTTCTGTAAAAATCTCAGGGTGCTAATCTTTTATTGATGATATAAATAGCTATGATGCAATTAAGCTTAGTGAGGCATTGACCTTTCATAAACATAGTCAGGATAGCCTGTGTGGCATAGAGTAATAAACTACTGACTATGTAACTAGCTTACCATAGATCAGTTAGTAACATTGGCACTGGAGGAACTGGTTGACAATAGAGAGAAATGGCAAGGAAGAGGCTGATCATGACTTCCTTGAGAAGAGAGGGGGTATATTTTTACAGAAGCACACTTCAACTCCATATACCAGTGGAGATCAGAGAGTGATAGAGTCTGGTAGAGTCAGCTGCTTTCATGCATGGTGGGGCTATGGCGTTTGATCACTTATCTGCCTTGCGTGCCTTCCATTTGTGTCCTTTGCAAAGTCATCTACTTCATCGAAGTACCACACTGACAGTATGCCTCTAAGAGATGACTCAGTTGTTCAGGATATGGGAACTTATGTGAGGGTGGCCTAATGGTTAAGGTGTTTGCCTTACAAACACAAGGTGCAGGGTTTGAGTGTGACAATAGCTTAGTACTAACCTATGAATCTCTATGAATCTCTATGAACCTATGAAAAGCATATCTGTCAACCTCTTAACTCAAGAAATCTGGATAAAATCTAAAATAATAGGGGGTTAAAGTCCAACAAATAAGGACAGATTTTGCATATTGCTCTTATAAACTTATAAAGTTGATAGAATAACAGAATTTGTGTTAGTATGCATTGAAACTCAAATGTATGTCATTATTTAATGACTTCGGTCTCTGGTGTTTTGTCAGAAAATCACAAATGTTATGCAAGAAGAGATCAAAAATATGAGGCAAAAATCTGGGCAATTGAGAGGTAAGTTGGACAGTTGCCTGTCTTGCAACCAGCATGTGACCATTCTCATGAGAATGTCCTTCTACATTGCACAGGTTCTAAACAAATGGATTGTGTCTATTTCTATAGGTGCCTTTGTCACCATTTACTTAGACCACATTAGGCCAATCATTAAGTATAATGCCCCCTTTGACATATATCTGTCTGGACTTATGCAACAGCTGGAATGGCCAAAGAAATACTTTACTAAAAAGATACATGGCCTAAACAATATGTCCTACATGGACTGACTCAAGGACCTGTCATTTTATTATTTTTATTTATTTAACATTTGTTAAGGAAAGTCCGACTTGGAATGAAGCCAATTTTCAGCAGAGGCCCGGGGATAAACACTCTAGATGTATGTCTTTGTAACGTGGGAGGAAACCGGAGCACCCGGAGGAAACTCACACGAATGCAGGGAGAACGTGCACCCCAGCCGAGAATCGAACCGGAGAACCTCTTGCTGTGAGGCGACAACACTACTGCTGCATCACTGCGCCAGCCAATTATATATTAGAATGTATCATTATACTCAGTATCTTACAAACTGCTAAGAGGTGACCTTTGTCTGGCATATGAGTCATCCTCTAAGTACTGATGAATTCACTGTACATTGGCAAGTCATAGTACAAGATAACATTCTTCTACAGCAGATACCCAATCCACGTAAAACACACTCTTTCCAGTCCATATTCAAGTGCAACTTGGATCTATGGATGGGAAACAGACTTTACCCCAGTACAGTCCCCTGTACTACTAATGGGCAAAGACAGCTCTTAAATGTATTATCCCATGTATGGATTCTCTCAAATTATCTGTGGTAGTGTCCACTATGGGATGGGTTAGGCCAATCTCTAAACAAATGGGATAGGTTAATTTGGGCATTAAAAAGAAAAATTGGATAAGCTTAAAATCACTGGCAAGGTTAGCTAGTCTAGTACTTACTTAGAGCCCAATGAACCTTGGAAGAGAATACAAAATCCCCAGGTAGCCATGTTGATATCTGCTACAGCATGATTGGTTCATGCCTATTTAGGGGAATAAATTGGAGAAGCCATGAACTCAGCTATTTTTGTCAGTAGGCATAGGGTGGAGGGTGTCAGAAAATAAAATAACATAAAAATAAGAGAAATGATGAAAGTGACCACTGAAATATGCAAGATTTACGAAGGCTAATGGTTCTAAACTTTAATTTCCCCATACTATGACGGAACTGATTCTTTTATGTATACCTTGCTGTTGTTACCTCTTCTGTACTTTATTTCCAGTTCTTGATTGAAAAGAACCAAATGATCAGATGGTCATTAAATTATAAAATAAATAATTAAAAATAAAATAAAATAAGTAAAGTATACTATATCATTCTTCTGTTCTATTACGGTTGTGTTAACTGCTAAAATGAACATCAGAAACATACAGATTGATAATAAATGGCACAGCATCAGAGTGACGGAATGATTCTCTCTTATTAATAAGTCTAAGAATAAAGTTTGGTATGTCATGGTTGCTATGTTTATAGCTATAAAAAGGTTTTGATCCTTTAAAGGATAATTACCATTTAGGATGAAAAGCTTAGCAGGTGCAGATCAGAGTTTTATGCTTGTGTGTGTGTGTGTGTGTGTGTGTGTGTGTGTGTGTGTGTGTGTGTGTGTGTGTGTGTGTGTGCACGCGTGCATGTGTGCATGTACATGTGTAACCAGTATACATCCAAAACTGGTAAAGGGCAAGCAAAGCATAATAAGACACATGCTGTATGTTTGTTACATGATTGTTTTCTTTATATAGGGTTATATGATCTTTTAGTTTGCCGTCCACTGTATACAAATTTGTAGCATGTGATGGATGCAAGAATAGTTAAGAAATGTTATTTCAGTCTAATGTTTTAAATGTACTTATGTATTAATGTTATGCTTTTTAGATTTTTTATTTCAATACGTTATCGTTTCTGGCTTAGTTTAATGAATAATGCATTTCTGCATTTTATCTTAACATATCAGCACTTATGCATTTGGATTTAGCGGCCTTATTTATTTCTAATACTGTATAAAATATGTCTCTACTAGAAAACTGAACCTTCAGAGGTTATTCTGAAATAGCCACAATGTTTCTTTCTAAGCATCACCATGTATTACTGAGTAGAAATTGCATACGGGAGCGTATTTCTAGGATAGCAACATTTGTGACATTAATGTTACTCAGTGAAGTATGTAGTGAGAAACTGTTTCTCCATGCTGCTGCAAAGAATACCACATACTGTATCAGAAGCAGTTTCCTCTTCTGTCTTCCTTCTATTTCCCATCTTAAAAGACCACACTCTCTCTCTGGCCATCAGTTCAGATAACATATGGAGTTATAACACTGATGCATGTGTATATTTATACTAATGTAACCTTCTAATATGGTTTCATTAGCAAGAAAACTTCATATTGCTTTTAGAGATAGTTGTTTATAGCCTTGACAGGAAGTAATTAAGAATTTGTTGGAACGCATTCCTTCAGAAAGACCATCTGGATCAAGTTGATTTGTATGCATAATGTAACTGAAAGGGACCACTTTGTAATATTTGCTCAATTTTTCTTGAATACTGAGTAGCTATGTCACATAAATTATTATGTGCAATTTGCATATAATGCAGATTATGAGATATACTCCACTAAAGGGGAGGGTCACAAAGTCATGCAAATCTTATTGCAGGGAGGGATATGTAATTATGTACTTCTCTGACTGCCTTGTAACACAATATAATTACATGCTTCTGTGAAATACTGTTATTGTCACTGTGCCTTATAATAAGACTGGCCTTAATTATTGGAAGAGTATATATGTGAAGATGTAATTATTTATTTATTATTTGATTGATTACCATAGAAGTCCATCTGGGCCAAGCCCCTTTTCGGCAAATGCCCAAGGAGGAAGACTCCACAATACATCCATTTGCACAGGCAGTTAGCATTAGTTAACATTAAACAAACATTTACAGCGTTGAGCCACATATAATTCAGTGGTTGACCACCATGTTAAATACACTGTACAGTATTTATAGCAAGCCATGGCCATGCAGATGTGCAGAACATTAAGCATTAAATTTGCAGTTTATAGTGACACTTGGACATTTCAGTACACAGGCAGCAGTTGAGCTATATGCATTCAAACAGTTAATCAATTGAGACCTGTAAATGGAAGACAGTATAAGATTGATTTGACTGTATAAGAACACATAAATGTGTTTTCCTTCTTAATTAACAAAAAGTGCATCACTCTAGTGTGATTTTAACAAAATTATAGGTATTTAATAATGCTTGGTTTGTCAACTTTGCTCAATTTTTTGTCAGGACTGTGAATGTTTTATGATCTTAGTTTAAAGTAGCTGCTTCATAAATAGCAGCATAATAACTCTGGCTGATACATATCTTGTACACTACATTAGTTTTGCTTTTGTCATCACAAATTTGCATACCTGAGACTGGACGGTGATATGAATGCAGTAGACTTCCTCCATTTCATGAATGCAGAATCTCTTGTTTTTCATTTGAGGGTGTTACTGTTTGCTATGACTGCTGTATTTTTTTTTTCAAATCCATGTCTACCAAATGATACTAGGTGCATGGGTTTTGTTGGAAGTGAAGTAGTATGCTGATTGCCGACAACTAGTTTTTGCTTAATTTTCCTGGTGCTTTCAGTAAAGATATTCATCACAACATTGTATCCTTTGCAGTCATTCATCTACTTAATATAGTTACAAAGGGATCTAATAAACATTTACTATTCGGAATGTTTCCTAAAATATTGATTAGAGAAGATAACATGCCATCTAGTATATGTTTATTAAATTATTTTTTAACTTAAATTGTCTTTAACTTGGTTTGCATTACATTTTCTGTTAAGCATTTAACCTGAAAGCCCCCAGATTCCTATGCAGCAGGCACAGTCCAACAACGTTTTACAAGTACCCTTTCCTTTCTGTATGTTCTGCTGCATTGGTTACTAAAAATGTAAGCCAGATGGGGACAGATTTTATTTTGTTCATTATTTGTTATACTTGATTAGTGCTTAATGAAGGCAGTTTATAAATAATGAAACAGTGGGGACATTAAGATGCCATTTCTTTACTGGATAGAATGAAATCCTAGTAATGAGAAGAAAAGTACATTTACTGGAAAATTCCATTAAAATGGGGATTAGACCTCTGTCTAGAAGTCGCAACACTGCAGTGACTTTAGGTGTCTACTAATTACTATACCTCTCTTTTAGATTAATACAGAAACTAGTTAAATATATGTGTATAGTAAATTACATAAAAAAGACCTTTCCTGCTCTCATAATGCTAAAAATGGAAAACTGTTTGTTATCTAATCATATTGGTTACAGATAATTGGGGTTCTGAATGAGAAGTAATTAAAGCTCTTTTACCATTACTGAGAAAAATATATTCTTGTTCTTGTGGCCAGAAAAGGGCATTGTAAAAAATGTAAGTTATCAAGCTTCTTGAATGTGCAGAATAAGCAGCATTACAAAGTATTGATTCACACTGAGTCTGCATAGTCTCATCTGATTTCAATATTGATTAGTATAAAACCTAATCAGGGAGTTTTGGCATTATGCATATTGCTAATAGCGAGAACACAGCAATCCTTCATTTCTCAGAATCACTTATAAAGGAATAGCTCTAATCACTGATCTTTAGTGATTTATTAACTGATAATTTGTCTACAATAAATGTAATCTATTGGAGTTTATAGCAGTCAGAATGAACATTTCTGTGTGCTTACTGTATATCACTACCCCTATTTTGTGAGACAATTTGCCCAGTTTAAATATGACAGGCTTATAATATCATGGCTTGGGTAATGATTTAATAAACTAAATAGCCCCAGTCATCATATTTCTATTATTTATTATTACCTGAATTTTATAATACATTGGATCTGTTACTTGTAAAATAGTAAATAAGCAAAGTCTGCTAATTCTCCATCTTATTGAGAAAAAAAACTCATAAAAGATTTCTCTCAAATACAGAAAGCTAATGATCATAATTTCTTAGATATATACTTAGTGATCAATTTAATTAATAAATAAGTTAAATAAAAGAAATGTTTAAAGCTGGAATGGCAAGGGAAAAGTAGGAGAGAAACAGAAAATCAAGCAGTTATAAGGAAGCTTTATCATGGGTGGGATATTCTGCAAAGACAAAGTGGACATATGTTACTAACACTGCAACAGATTACAGAGCTGTTGTAGTATGCAAAAGATTGAACTGAAGCAGATTGCAAAATTTAATTAGAACTGCTCCACTGAAAACAAGGTTTAAAATGCTTCTCATTTATCATTTAAAATGTGCTACATTTTTAAGGGCTGCTATGGGCCGGAGTAATTAATGCTGCCACTGGGGTACTATTACTGCAAAAGAGCACACCTAGGCTTTTCTTTTAGATAGATTTGAACAATGCACTCAGAAATAAATGCATAGGAACAATTTGGACATCATCTTTCTGAAAGAAAAAAACTGAAAGAAGTAATGCATTGTTCACATTGTTCAGCTCTTAGGTAAAATGATAACAAATTCTGTACTGGAAAGTTACCTGCTTGGAAGGAAAAAACAACCAGATTTAGTAGTGACAATGGGTTTCACCCTCAACAGCTCCCCAACTTTATCAATATAGCAAATTCAGACACTGTCTAAGATGTGTATCATGTGTTTTTAGAACATTGTCAGATAGCCTGAGAGCTTTCCATCATTTGAAAAGCAGTCATCCAATAAGTGTAAACACTGTCTCTAACAACAGGTACTCATATGAGTGCCTTTATCTGATAATATGTAACTTCATTGGTTTGAATGTTGAAGTTATTATCTATAGATATCAAAGAAACCTGAGTGATGTTAACCCTATTTTGTTATTTTGTACTACCCATTTATAAGTCAAGAATATTTTTGAAGGGAGTAATGTGAATTTTTTTTCTGTTTGCTAGAAGAAGCTTATTTCATAATAGTGAACACACTTCTATAGTGAATCTGTCATTCTGTTTCATTAATGATATTTATTGTTAGTAGTACATTATTGTTAGAAGTACATTTCTTGATCTCCAGTTAGCACCCCACCAATGTGTTCGATCCATCGCCATATCAAATAGACATTTATTTATACATCAAAGAGGAGTTATCTACAAAAAATAATATATTAACTGTCTCAGAATTTTTTCTGAATGGCTCAAGTTTTCCTGCCATGCAACATTCATAGAAAAGAATCATTATGTTTTTTCAAGTTGTTTCAAATTATTCTTTAAAGATGGCAAACATGTTCAGATCAGTGAGATGTAAAGTGTTAGACTGATTCTCTTCCAATAACTAGCCATGCATTTTAGGACAAGATGAACTACAGAAAAAAGCTTTTCTGACATTGTTGGATGCACAGTTATCAATGCTTAGATTACAGTGCTGCAAGGGAACTTCCAGTAGTTTAGACATTTTAGTTAAGTGAGCAAGAATTTATTCTCAAGATAGCGCTAGGCTAATTGTGCTCTTGAGAAACACAGAAGGAGAACAAATTACACAGTAGGCCTTGATAATGGTGACATTTTATTTTCTTGAGCTTTTGAAGTTATAAAGTTGGAATATATTTGCCAGTCCTTGCCTTACCATAGAACAATGTAAAACATGCGATGTTTAAGTTTTGCAACCTCTTTGAGGATCTGTATTTTATGGGAATGTGTGTTAAATAAGGAGCCACTACTAGTTTTAGTTTATAGAACTTTGCCTGTGAAGGGCAGTTTAAGGTACTCCACATGGTGCAATATATGTCTTCTTGAAAAGAAGAAGTTTATAATTGTTATACATAATGTTTATAGGAGAAAACCCATCAGTGAATACAAAGTATGCAGCTGTAATGAGATAAATGTAAAATGGAAAGAAAAGATCTTCATAAAGTGGACTGAGTACTGTATAACCTTCTGCCACACAAGGAACCTGTAATTAAGAGAAGCTGATTGAATAAAGTATAGCTGGTTTGCACCTTTGCACCCTTTCTCTCTTACTTAAGTACCAACTCTACTCTTACAATTCCATATGATAGGGCAGTGGGGTCAGATTATGCCCCCTACTATTGTCTGATAGTGAAATTGCTAGGCTTGTAAACAACCAACATTCATTTTACTTCTGTTTTGTTTGTTCTTTACTTTTAAACAACAATCCTCAAAGTGAACAATTTAATTACTTGATTTGTTTAGCAAGTATTCATTTGTCTGTGAATACATAACTTTGCACTATTAGTATCAACTGAACAGCTACTGGTAACTGTCATAGTCTCCTTATAATGTATATTTACCGACTGTAGTTTTGTCCCTCTTCTGGAGTACTAGTGTTTCTGACATCATTGAAATATAATCCAGTGATTCACATTCTCCACTATCACCATACCTGTATGGTACATTCATCTTAATCTCAATTCCAAAAGTGTAATTCCTATGGTGACATAAATGTCCTAATTTAATGGTGATTTATTTAAACACCTTTATTAAATTATCACTTAATATATTGGCAAACATACATTAGTAGAAAAGAAAACAAACCATATTAACATTGTTTTCCATTTACATACATTATATATTAAATATGTCTCCTTTATTTATAACTAATATTAGTCCAGCATTACATAAATTGCTGTGGTCAGCCTTCCCCTTAAACCTCACTCTTCTACCTCCTAAACATTATTATGCATGTATTATTTCCCCAAATTCAATTTATTTCTATGTAAGTTGAAACTTCCCTTTTCTAGAACTCTCTCTCTTTAAGTTCTCTTGTGAGTAAGTACAGGGCTGGCTGCCCTCATGGGTCATTTTAAGCCTATCCAATGTCCTTTTGAATGGAAAAAATCTAAGCCTGTACCTTGTAATGTTATTTAAATACTTTACCATTACAAATGCACCATACTCTGACGTTTTCCATTGCACGATACCCCCAAACTGCTTGGTTGCCACAATTAACTTATATACAAAGCCACTTAGTGTCTATTAAAAGATGGTAACATTTGGTTTAAATGGGCAAATGTGTTTTATGTCTTCTGGATGAGGCACAAGAGCTGACAAATGAAGCTTCACACTAATACAACCATTTAATCTAGTACCGCCGTGGAAGAAATCCCAATACTTAGATTATTAATGATAGTGAAACACAGTAGCTTGCAATGTATTCAAAGCATCTTTTGCATTACCATATAGCGAGGCACAGAACCAGGAGTGCAATGCTGCCTGGCTGCCCATGAATTTTTATTGGCTTATTTATTGATTGTTTTACATTTATTTTAATTACAATCAGACTTCTTCTTGTTTAACTAATTATGTCAATAATTATTAATTAAGTAATTAATTAATTATAATACTATTTCTTTTATCACTTTTGCAATATTCAATGCTTCAAATATAATTGGCATAGATTTTGATTTCCATTTAACAGTAATTAATTTTTTGGCAAAAAAACAGAATTAAACTTAAAGTCTTATTATATATTGACAATTCAGTTCATGTGTCTCCGCTCAGACAAATCATTTCCTTAATACAGACTTTTGCTCACCCAGTACAGGCATTTGCTCACCCAATATTTTTGACTGAGTACCCTGTAGGGATTTTTTTTAAATCTGCCAACTCATTAAACTCCTAAAACATATGTTCCCAGTTATCTCATTCTACCCCATCAGACTTCCAAAATTTGAAATCTACCTGAGGAAAAAATATTTGAAGTCTGCTTGGGATATAACAATACCAATGCAAACACTTGAAAGTCCAAATCCTAAATCTTTTGGAATTTGTTGTATAAGAAAATAAATAATAATAATAAATTTCTCTCCAGACCACTCTGTCAGAAATGCAACAAATTGTCAAAACTAAAGAAATGATTTTTTGAGCTGTGATACAAAATCAGAAATGCCTAGACATAGTAAGGTCTTGTTGCGTTTAATTCTGGTGGCTGTCAAAAAAGCAACAAAATGGAAATCAAAGTCTTAACTCAACCATACTAGAAGCAGTAAATATAGTAACAGAGGTAAAGGAACTGGACGCAGGAACTTTAGGAAAAGGTTGTAGTAAATTCCATGCAAAAAAGGGAATTATGGGAACAATACATGCATAATAATGTTTCAGAGGAGGAATGAGTTTTAAAGAAAGGTAGGAATTTAATAACCTGTGCAATATTTGATGGGTATTGACTGTAAAGAGGACTATATGTGATGCATAATGTTTGGAGCTGAAAATATGTCAAAGTGGTTTGTAAATGTATGATTGCCTGCTAGTGATAATGCAATAATGATTTTTCTTGCTAAAAATAAACCACATTTAGAGAATCACGCTATTACTTGAGTGACAATCAAGATGTTGCCCTTCACATGGTTTCACCTTAGTTTAAAACAACAGTTGAAGAAAGATTCTTGTCTAAACTTAGATTAGCAATCTGGAATCATCTTCCTACAAAGATTTAACAATAAAACTCTCCATTTACTGCAAAATCTCAGGTATGACCTGATCAAACAGGACTGCCTACACATACTTTCAAGACAATAGAGAGAAAACTACCACTATGTACCCATGTTTTGTTAGTTCTAAAGTTGCTACTGATATTTGGAAATGTCATCTGATTTTTTCATTTATGTATATTGTGTATATATTGTATAACCCTTTCCCTTGTATATTTTGTTTCTATATAGATATACTGTGCTTTCTACTGAACATATATAATGATATTTTTTTTTGTTCTATTTATGCTGATTTAATTCAAATTGTATATAAGTCGTTTGCTGTTTTTCTTGTATCACTATAAAATGTAAAATGTATACTGATTTTTGTGTCTTGTATTTTAGCTGTCTACTGATAGCTTGGGCTGCAGCTCAATGGTCTTTTGACTTTTAAAAGTTCGACTGTCATATGGTCGACACCAAATGATCAAACTTTTAAAAGTTTGAAAATGTAAAAAAAATAAATAAACCAAAGAAAAAAAACTACCTGAATGGTTTAAACAGGGGGGAAAGCTCCCCACACCCCCGCTCTTTAAATATACCAACTGCGAGATTGCACTACAGTGCAGAAAAAGGAAATCTTCCCATTCCACACTGTACGTTGAAACATTCGAAAAGTTTGATCATATGGTGTCGACCGTATTACGTTTGAACTTTTAAGAGTTTGACAACGTGATATAGACCCGGATAACTACATAAAGAAATAAATGTATAAAACACTGCTTTATAATGTAATTATTGATCATTTTTACTTCTCACAATACTCCATCTTTAAATTGATCTTGAGCTTCTATTACTATTTAGTCTACTTCTTTCAAAATGAAAATGTAGTATAATGTTCTTTAATAAAATTTCCTTGGTTACTTCATGAGAACAAAGGACTGTTTTATGGAAACACTTGGACTATAGGATCCAGAACACTAAAACAATGCATCACAACCGTTATGCAGAACTTCCAGAAATGGGTAACATGATGGTTATTGGTATAGTGATTTTACAAATGGTTTTATGAAGTTGTCGGCTAAAACATAAAACAAGATGTAGCAGGTTAGATAGCACAATTTTTTCGGTGTGATTCGATTTATACATACTACTCTGCTTCTGAGTGAAATCACAACATTTTTAATATATATTAATAACAGATAGGCTGAAGACAGCATAGCAAAGTATGCATTAATACAGTTATAAAACATATACTGTATTAGAATAGATGTATGCTTAGCCTGGTAGAACATGTATTAGCAATCTGGTAAAAATACGGAGATAGTTAATCAAAGATTTATGGAATCAAATGGATAGCAATAATTTAGGATATGTGGTCAAATGTCTTTACAGTGATCTAACATAAAGAAGTTTGAATTAATTTCACTACAAGAAACATGCACTTGTCAGGTCAAATCCTAATATACCCTACCATTTAGAGGTCCAGCCTTCTGCACTCCCACATAAAATGTAATCAACCCCTAAATCACTGCAGCCCATAGCTAAAGAAAAATCACACCTATCATCAACCCTCATCAAAAAACACTTTTTGCGAGGTAAAATGCCAGACATTATAATTCCAGATTGTATTGCGTTGTATAGTTTTTCCCAGAATTGGGAGTAAGAGTGGTGTGGTGGGGGTATTATTTTAATAAGAAATTACTGTGGAGTTCACTTCAACAATCAAAGGCCCATTTATGCTATGATGCAGTTTTAGTCCTTCAAAACAAATGTAATCAATGTTCACTTAACATAAGTAAACACCGGCAGTTAATGTTTCAAAATCTTTAACCCACTTATTAGTTTGGAAAGTTGAAAATGTTTTTTGAACTGCTAAGGACAATGATAAAAACCACTGAAGAGAACAATAATTTACAATATGCTAATATGAACATGAAATATGGCTATTCAGCAGAACTGCAGGCCTGATTCTTTTGCAAAGGTTACTGTATGATAACTGTGACACTGCATCACTGCATCCGCATCAGTAGGGAAATGCATATTTTAGTATAACATTTGTTATATTTAAAAGCATTCCTCCTCCCTAATAGCTGACTCTAAGCAAAACTGGTAACAATGCTCTGAAGTTATTGTCAATATTTTCATCTTTGCATAAGTATGATCTTTTTCTTGTTCTGCCAAGTAGCTGCTGTAACTCCAGTTTGACAGTGGCACAGTGGATAGCATTGTCTCCTCACAGCAAGAGGTTTCCTCAGTTTGATTCTTAGCTGCAGTGCCTTCTGTGTGGAGTCTGCATATCCTCCTTTTGTTTGTGTGGGCTTCCTGTGAGTGCTCCAGTTTACTCCAGTGTTCTAAAGGCATGCAGTAGGTGGATTAGCCACTCTGAATTGGCCATAGATGTGAGCATGCAGTGTGGAAGAAGTACTGTGGCAGGACTAGCCACCTGCTGGTGTAAACCTAGGATCTAGTGACACACTGACCCCGTGTGCAAAAATGGGAAAAATGGGTTGTGGATGGATGGATGGATGGATGGATGGATGGAAGGATGGATGGAAACTGAATTATCTTTGTATTGAGCAACATTCTACCTTCACCAAGGAAGATGCCATAGTATGAACAGAAAATTCTAGATTTTAATAAATGGCTTAGTTTCTGGTATCACTCCTGGGAGATCCAATATGTATTAGCCTGAGAGGACATAGTTAACTGATCACTTTGCTTTGCTAAGGATGGTCTATACTCGTTCCACCCTGGGCTTTTCGATATTGGCCAAAACTTTATTTACCCCTATAATGTTTTGCAGACAATGTCAAAATGAGAAAAAAAAAAAAAAAGATTCTAAGCAACCTGAAGCTGTGACTTCTCAATGCTAGGAACGTAAACAAGCAACTCCATACCCTACAAGCTCTCATCACTCTGGAGAATGTGGACATCTGTTCCATTACTGAGACTTGGTTTAAATCTATAGATAGCACTCTAGTAGAGCAAGGATACAGTACCTTCCACACATTTATTCCAACAATAGCACAGGCAGGACCTAAAAGGTGTCTTGATCTACATTAGCAGAAAATATAACTCTAGCTTGATTAAACAGGATAATGCTCTGGTGTTTTCAATTCTCCATAGACAAAGGTCCTTACCATGTCATGGTCAGCTACAGGTCACCCTCTATGACCCACAAAGTTCACAGCTCTTACATAGACCTACTAGAGTTGCTCACCATCCAACTAAATACCCTATTCATGGAATACACTGCCTCTATCTCACAAGCATGATGTTTTCTCTACTTTATTAACACAAACACCCTGAATCAGCTAGTGGAGAATACAACCAGAGGACCAAACAACCTGGACCTAGTAGTCATCAGCATGGGAGATTATTGAATGGACCATTTGTCAATTCTTCATTGGTGAGGTCGGACCACAAAGCCATTTCCTTTGAAATAAAAATTAACTAGAAAACCCAACTAAACATTTAACATTTAGGAACTATTGTAAAGAAAACTACATCTTATTAAATGATAGTTTGTCAAAATTCACTGCTTCCCCAAAACCTAAAAGCACAGCTACCTATGAATTATTCAGAGAAACTCCTTACAAACATGTAAATGGCTGCATTGAAGCTGCCTTACCAAGCAGATGTAAACCCAAATTTAATACGGAAAGCAAACCCCATTGATGGAATTCTTACCTTAACAGGATATATAACAAAAGAAAAAAAACTTCTTGACCAAACTCGGAAAGATCAACTCTCATAGAGGCAAGATCTGTCTGATTCAAATTAACAAGGAACTAAGTTGTTTATTAAAGTCCCAAAAGAAGAGTTATGAGGTCAGGAAAGCCTTTCACGCTAGAGACAATCATAAGGTCTTTTTAAGCCATGTCAACGACCTTACAGATAACACTCAGTGTGCAGAACTTGTCAAAAATGGCACATCTTTCACTGAAAAGTAAGACATAACTCTTGACTTCACCTCCCCTTGTAGTAGCACCCTCAAACAATCATTAGGGTGCAGGTCCTGTTGGCACGAGCTAAAGCCTAAACACTGCTTCTGTTGGTCCTAACAATATGCCTTGGTGCCTTCTAAATAGCCTAAAACATGATATAGTAGGAGCACTTGAGGCACTTTTGGACTACAGCATCAGAACAGGTTATGTGCCAGATGAATGGCAGGCCACAATGGTCATCTCTCTTCATAAGGGTGGAACATCAACCAATCACAGGAACAGAGCCATCAGTCTGACAAGTTCAAAATGCAAAGCCATGGAATGAATTATCATGGAAGTGATCAATAAGGACATTTGCAGCCTACAGACACTGAACCCATCCAAGTTTGGTTTTATTAAGGGGGAGGTCTTGCCTACTCCAACTGGTAGACTTCTTTGAGATGGTCACCAAGTCTATGGATGAGGGGGAAATGGTGCATACTAGCTACCTTTACCTGGCCAAGGTGTTCAATGCAATACCCCATTCAGCTATTATTGACAAACTCAGAACTAGGCATAAATCCCTACATGACTCACTGGATTGCTGGCTGGCTAACAGATAGGATCCAAGAAATCAGGACAAGTGAGATCACCTCCACCAGGAGTCCACTACTCTTTGACATCTACTTCTTGGAAGTCTAGGCTAATAATAAAGGCCTCTGTTTCACCAAGTTCAGACATAACTGTAAATTGGGAGCTATTACAGATACCTCCCATGGCTTTGGCATCCAGTCTGACAGTCTGACACAAGCAAATGATCAGTGCCTAAGCCACAGATTAGAATTCATCACAAAGAAATGCATTATATTGTCCTTGGCAAACTATCCAACCAAGTTAATTACTCAATTGATAAAACACTCTTAAGTCTGTAATTAGGGATCTGGGAACATATGATGACCAACACATCACTAAGATTGTATGAAAACGATTCTGTATTCCCTAACTCATAAGCAAGGACATGACATTCAGGTTCAAAAAAGTTATACTACTACTCTCCTCAGCCCTTATCAGACCCATCATTTAGTTCATTGCCCCCTTTGGCATGTAACTAACCAGGCACTTGCAAGGACTGGAATGTCCTCAAAGGTTCCTCACCAAGACAATCCAGGTTATAAATAATATGTCCTACACAGATCACCTGAAGGCCATATTTCTGTACTCAGTCTCCTACACAGGTTACTGAGAAGTGATCTATGCCTAGCATATAAGGCATCCTCAGATCCACCTGTGATGGATCTCTTGCATATTTGCAAAACAGACAGAACCAGAAATACTAGATCCATGGACCTGAACATTGCTTGTGACATAAACAGGACATGCTGAGGAGACTGATGTGTGTCTCAAGGGATCACTGCCTATGGAATAAGCTCCCATTCACTATGAAGGAGAGTTTATTCCTGACGCTATTTAAACAAAACCTTGAACACTGGATAGGAAATCACAAATTCACTCCAGATATGACTCACAAATCTCTGATTGGCAGAGGTCAACAGTAAGTAAATTTTATCCCCACTAGCATACACCTTTCCCCACATAATCCTTAGCTACCTCCTTACTAACATATCCTAATATAAAGGGTTCTGAGGTATTCAGGAACAAAACTGGGTTAGGTCGCATGATTAAGCTTATAAAGAACCCCAGTAGCCATTAGTCTATTTATAAACCTATGAACCTATGAATTTAATTAAAGAAACTTTCATGATAGGACTGGCTGCTTATGTAGTTGTGGATTCTACTATAAAACACACACTTTATGAATGCTGATGTGTTTAAAGGGTGAAAAAAATGCCTGAAATGCAGAAAAGCAAAAAAAATCTACTGCACCCCCAAACATATATATATATCAACTCCACAGTGGTACCAACTTAAAGAAGGGATGATTCAATGCTGCTGCACACCTAGAAACTGCACTAGTAGTGACTTCCTATGGGAAACAGTATTCAACATTGTGCATTTCTTCATGCTATGGATGTTCAACCAGTTTTACCTCAAGACACCATAGAGGATCCACAGTTACAATGATTAGCAGACCAAGATGTTTTAGACATAGCACTGCAATGACCAGCCAGCGTAGCCATAATAAAGATCCCAGCCTTTTTAAACATTTTAAAATAATTTAGTGTTATATTGATAGTAATATCAATGATAATAATAATCATAATAATAATAATATTTTACTCTAGTAATGTTCCTTAGAAAGCATTCAAAGAAAAACTTTAAAGAAATTGTAGGACTTAGAACCTTTCTTGGAAAAGTCAGTCTGCTTGCACTGCGGTAAAGCTTAGCTTACACACTGTATTTGGCGGCAGGATGACCATTTCCTGAGGATTTCCATGCTCACCTGCTGTGCCCCTTCCCTTCATGTCTCACGCCACTCAGTATTACTTTTTCTTTATAAGACTCACTGTGATTGGTGGGTTTGCGGCAGAATAATATTCTTGGCCAGGATGAGTACGCCATATATTATAACTTGTTTCTCTACAGATAGACAATATAACTGTAAATGTTTTCCAGTATACAGCATTATATACCAGACATGGCTTTTTGGCTAGAGTTTGTCAGTGTTGTCAAATATGGAGTTAGTCCTGTGTAATGCAGTGTATACACTATTCTTTGCAGTCCTATAAGGAAGTCCTTAAGCATGTGGCAGAAATTGATATAAATAGGCAATATTTGCTTGCTTGTAGTTTTATGAAGCTTTAGTGAATTTTGTACTTGGTAACTCTTGAGACATGTATTGTGTGTCTGACTCTTAGATTTGCATTATGGACTGTAGAGAAAAGTTGTAAAAGTGCTTGTTGCACAACTACAAATCACTTCTGTGGAAACTGCAAAGTCTTAGCTCCCCAAATGCATCTGTTATAAAACCTGAATGAGGCACTTTTCTAGTATAGAATACACATGCCTAATTAATCCTACTCAAGTGTGTGGTATGGATAAGTAATCTCATTTATTGAGAGAAGTGAAACAATGCCGTAATTAATAGTACCCTTGCTGCTTTTCAGTCACAATCAACAGCAACATGCAGAACTGAAACGTCATCCATATAATAACTGGAGAAATGACACCAACAAATCAATTTAATTCAGTTTTAGTTTCAGAGGACATTGACCTGTAAAAACACAAGTAAAGTACTGAAACCTGTCAAATATTTCCCACTGGCATCCTGCAGAAAAAGAAGCATGTAAACGTATCCCTTACTGGTATTCCATCAGCTTTATCCTTCTACCAGCACATGGGTAAATATTAGATGACTAAATCAGGTGGTACTATAGGTAATCAAGTAATGTAATACCGTTTTGTCCCCACAGTGACCTGGATATGAACAAGTAGATGCATGTAGTAAACAAATACAATGTTAATAATTATGTTTCTCTTTATATTAAGTGAAACCAGGTAAATTCCACCCCTAACTTAGAGCATAACCAAATACTGATAAAGAATGCTAATAAACTTTAACTTATTATCACCACATATTATGTTGCAAATCAATAAAATTCATTGGCAGTACATTGTGTTATCTTGTTATTTGCTGAAGAAATCAGGCTAATTACATGAGAGCTAAAGCAAATGAATGTGAATAATCCTCAGCAGTACATTATGTGTATCTATATCACAGCTATAATCAGGGCTCATTCAAAAATTATGTTCACGTAATCATTAATTCTTAGACAGTTTGCTGTGCAAAACATGGGGCACAGTGTATCTTTAAAACCATGCGATATTTCTCTTTGTGTGCCTATCTTCAACCTGTAAAATTCAGAGATTATATCTTATCATTATTAAACATTAAATAAATTCAATACATGGCAGCATATTTGCTAGAATGTGTGCCGAATGTGTTCCAGCAGAGCGACATGCTTTGTGACTACTGCACATGCTATAATGGGGCCCCTCTTAAGTGAATGCACAGTTAAGAGCTTAGCATCCCTTCTTTTGCATCTCCTCTTTTGCATGTACTTCCTAAACTGTACTCTACATGACCTTGATTAGTAGATTTGTATATAACACTTTGTGCATATTAAGTATTGATATGAGCAAATAAAGCCTTACAGGAGTTATCCAACACATTTCCAATGATAATCCACCAATCCCAAATCATATAATAGTATCTTAATTATCATTTGTGTAAGCTATACACAATTATATACATTAACACTGTTAGCACACCAGAGTCATAATTAAAATGTGCTTTGACGTGCCTGTTTAAGCTTATTTTCAATTATCATAAGAAGTTTGATCTCACAGTGTAAATATATCAAAATGAATTGCTTTAATCTGCAGTTAGCACTTCTAGCTGCTATGTTTCTCAGATTTAAATTTCTGTGGTGAACTGAAATGCAGATTAAACTAGAGACAAAAGATGCTGACAGTGGGAGAAGTATCTTTTGGTAAGCTCACCTCTCTTCTGGCATTTATCATATCTGCCCTGCCATCTCTACTAACTTTTGAAATGATTAGCAGATACAACACAATTCTTTAGGTTTACATGCATGTATATGTGTGTACTTAGTGCCCATAAGTAGTTTCCATTTTTTTTTTAACTTTTGGAGTTGTTGTGCACTTTTCTGAATCTTTCCTGAATAAAATATTGTTTATAATTTTATATTTTTTATACGTTTATATATATATATATATATTTTTAAACTGGGAAGTCCGAGTCCTCCGTGCTTTTGGCCCTGCATCTAGACTGCTGCTCTCATTCCCGCTGCTCCCAAGGTGGTTATTTTCCCCTTCTTCACTGCCAAATAGAATATCCTTCCCTTCAAAAGAGAAGACAGCGGTGGACAGTCTGCTCGATACTATCTAAGCTTACTGTGACCTTACTCTCCCCAAAGAGACTCAGTCTGCTCCCAAGGTGGTTATTTTCCCCTTCTTCACTGCCAAATAGAATATCCTTCCCTTCAAAAGAGAAGACAGCGGTGGAGAGTCTGCTCGATACTATCTAAGCTTACTGTGACCTTACTCTCCCCAAAGAGACTCAGTGTATGGTATCTGTTTTACATGTTTTACTAGTAGCTTCTCCCTTACTTGTGCTTCACCCTACCTGGCTCACATGAGAGCAGCCTACCTCTGGTCACTGCACTGGCCCCCCCAACCTCTTCCTTGGGTGTAATAATTACAATCCACCTCTATCCTATCTCCATATCCCGTACCTCTTAGTTGTACCTCCTATACTTTAGTGCAGTCTCCCTCCTTTTCCCACTAGGTGGCAGCACCCTCTTAATAATAAGCCCTGCAACTAACCTCCCTCTTATTTCCCCTCAATCCAACTCTACCCAGACAGTGTCCCTGCCCTCACCAAGTTTAGCTGTAATTCCTTTCCTTTTCTCACTTCTATTCAGCCACTGCCCTTACCAAGAATAGCCATAACTTCATCCCACTACATAGATACACTTGTTCTAGACAATGTCCATCTCGTCACTAAGACTGCTGTTATTTTACCTCTCCACTCTGTCTACGTTTTGTATCTCAAAAAAACATACTCTATTTCCCTCCTTTTAAAAAGACAAATAGAGTAGCTTTTCCTTCCCCAACAAAACTTAAGAAACTAAGCTTCTAAAGGTTACACTCTCTTACCTGCACCCCCAGTTGTAGCTCTCCTTCTTGCTGATCACTGATTGTTTCTGGCCATTCCCACCTTCTTTGTTCTTCCTGCTCCGTTCGCCCTGCGGGCTCACTCCACTCCCCTGCCCTGCCCCCATTTCCCAACCGCCACCAGTACCTCTAAACTTATATCTTTCCTAACAGTCCCTCCCTCCTTTTCCTACCAATCAGATTACTCCACTCCATTAGTCCCTCCCTCATCTTTGACCAATCAGGTTTGACATTATCCCCCTCCCTCTTTCTTCACCACACTAACACTTTAACTGTCACTTACCTTCTAATTCCTTATAACTCATTTCTCCTTTTACCCTGCTTAGCCTTCCATCAAAAGTCCTTTTCTTCTCCCACCTCATCTTACTTCTGTCATTGCTATACCACTTAACCTCCTTCACTACCTTTTATGTGCCCTCTCCTCCTCTTTCGCCCCAAAACCAGCCCACATCCCACTTTCACAATATCTCAGCCTCTTTAATCATTTCCCACCCTCTACTTCCCTTCAAAATAAAATTACTTCCAATCCCTAATAATATCCATAGACTTAAAGCAAACCTCTACCAATGTTTCCTATACAAACCTAATAAATTTACCACCTATTATACTCTCCTGCATTTAGCTGGTGATATTCACCCCAATCCAGGTCCTTATTGATCACCTACTAATCCCCCTTCTAATCTCTCTCCAACAAATCTGCCCAGCTCCAAAAATAAACATACTAATAAAAATCTCAAGTTCCTCACTTTTAATGCACAATGCTTAAAACATAAATTCACACTCTTCCATGCCTGACTTACCCATAACTCCCCAGACATAGTGGCTATCTCTGAAACCTGGCTAAAACCTCACATCAAAGACTCCGAATTCCTACCTCCTGGATATCATTCCCTCCGATCTGACCACACTAACAAAAGAGGAGGAGGAGTTGCTTTAATTTACTCTAACCTCCTGACTATGACCCCATACCCTAACTCCACCCCATCCTTTAATAATGCAGAACTAGTCATTGGCATACTTCAAATGAACAGCCACAAAAGCATCTGCATTATTTCACTCTATATTACTCCTGGTAATAATGCTAACAGATTGGAAGACATCCTCTCCTGGTCCTCTTCTAACATCAAACTGGAAACCTTTATTCTGGGAGATGTTAACATTGACTGGGGTAAAATCAATAATCCTAATCCCTCTATTAACATCAATCTATTCAACTTCACTCAACTTACTAACTCCATTACTAGACCTAACAAAAACAACCCCCCTGGCACCATACTCGACTGGATACTTGTGTCCCATCCTAACAAAATTATTTCATCTGTTATAATTCCTGACCCTTTAGGAGACCACCTCCCTGCCTTCTCTAATCGAGCCACTCCCACTTCCCCCCACTCTCACTACTTCATTCAAACACGTAACCTAACCAACTTTAATCAAGATTATTTCTCTAGCTCCCTTAAGCTAACTAATTGGAACCCCCTAAAAACACTGCCACTAGATGAAGCCGTTGAATATTTCAATTCTACGTTCTTAACTATCCTTAACTCCCAAGCTCCAATAAGAAAAAAAAGAATCAGAACTAAACCCACCCCTTGGCTCTCCAAAGAAACAAAAAAGATTATGCACCAAAGAGACAAATCCTGGAAAGCATACCTTAAACACAAACTGCCTGAAATCTTCCTTCAGTTTAAACAATTGAGAAACCTGACCAAAAAACTAGTCATCAGAGATAAAAAGTCTTACTACATCAAATTACAAGAAAACCATACAAGGAATCCAAAACAATTCTGGAACTCCATTAACTCCCTCCTTACACCAGGTACTAAAAGCAACCCATGTCCTGACACCAGCAAATCTGACCCTGAATTGCCTCACTATTCAATTACTTCTTCACATCTTCCATTGCTGACCTAACCAAGACTTTTAACAACAACCCACTCTCCCATATCAATCTTTCTCTCCCTTCCCACCCCACCCCACTTTTGAATTTAAACCTGTTCCTACCAACCTAATAAGGAAACTTCTCTATAAACTCAAACCTTGCTCAAATGCTCCTGATAACATCCCTTCCTCCTTCCTAAAGATAGCTTCTAACTCCATTGCTATACCCATCAGCATCCTAATAAACAGGTCTCTATATGAATCCTATGTACCCAAACTCTGGCGTTCTGCTTTCATTCTTCCACTACACAAAGGTGGCAAGAACTGTAATGTCTCTAATTTCCATCCCATTGCCATCCTCTCCCCCATTTCCAAAATCCTAGAAAAGTGTATACACCTGCAACTCTTGCCTTTCCTTACTGAACACCAATTGTTCTCCCCCACCCAACATGGCTTCCGCCCTGGACACAGTACCACCACTGCCCTTCTCTCTTTCCTTCATTCTGTGAACTCTGCCCGTGACTCCGGCAATTTAGTTTCATCTGTTCTACTAGATCTATCTAAAGCCTTTGACACCATCTCCCACTCCCTCCTTCTAAACCATCTCTCTAATCTCAACCTTAGCCAAAATGCTCTTTCCTGGTTCACCAGCTACCTCTCAAACAGGTCCCAAGCTGTGAAATGGGGCCATGCTACATCTACCTTCCTTCCTACACCTACCGGAGTTCCTCAAGGTTCCATTCTTGGCCCATTACTATTCAACATCTTTATTAATGACTTCCATAAAGCCATCCCCAACACCACAATTGTTCAATACACTGATGATTCCACTCTTATCTGCCATGCCCCTAACCAAACAGATCTCCAAGCTCTAACCCAGACTACATTTTCTACCACTGAAAACTGGATGTTCCAAAATCACCTCTCTCTTAATGCCAACAAAACTAAGATCCTCCTCTTTCCACCCTCCAAATCCTCACCACTAGACAAACACTCCTTTTGTATCACCAGCCTTTCCAACTCCACTACTGAAATAGTAACCTCCACCAAACTTCTCGGTGTCATAATTGATGACCAGCTCAAATTCAATAATCATATCCAGCTAAACATCAAAAAAACACACATAAAACTTGGCTTATTGTACAGAAATAACCACTTTCTTTCTCCTTCCACTAGGCTAACCCTTGCCTCTACTTACCTCCTTCCCTCTCTACTTTATGGTGCTCCTCTGCTCACTAATATTTCATCCAGTCTCATCTCCAAACTGGAACAATGCTACAACAAAATATCCAAATTTGCTACCAATGCCAAGTCCATCACTAATCACTGCTCCCCCCTCCACTCTCTAAATTGGCTTGAACTCCCTAATCAACTTACCTTTCTCCAACTCTCCATTGCCTATAAACTACTGTTCCATCCAACCAACTGTCCTGCTCTGTCAAACATTCTTCTACCCTATAACCCCCCCTAGACCCCTTAGATCTTCTCACCAAAACCTGATCACTGTACAAAAACCTAAATGCCCAGCTGGCCAAATGCTTTCATCCTTCACACTTGCTAAAAAATGGAATGCCCTACCCACCTCTCTAAGATCCTGCAACAACCTAGATAACTTCAAAGGCCGAATTCATTCTCACCTCTATCTTAATAAAATCTGCAACTGCACTCCAACCTACACCTATCAAATCATCCTCCTCCTTCTCTCTTGACTAACCCCCATTCTCAATTAAACTCTCTTTCGCCTCTCCTAAAATACTAGCTGTATAAGCTACTCATATATTATCTTTACTAGATGAATTAGTTACTAAGTAACCCTAGGCTGACCATCTTTTTCTCCTCTTCTCTTCTATATTCCTAATTGCATGAGCAACTAAAGTTATCTCCTCCTGCTTTCTTCATCCCAGAATATTTTACTTCACTTTTCTTTTGTGCTGAAACCTAACTAAATCTGTTAATAGTTTGCTATGTTTTGCCATTCGGACAAAACTATTGTAGACTGTTCGTAAAATCCTGTTAATCATTGTAAATTATTGTACTACTGTAGACTGTTCTTAAAATCCTGTTTAATCTTTGTAAATTATTTTTGTCTTAACTCTTTTGTAATAAATACTGTTGTTTTTGTGGAGCTTTTCTCCCCGGGCCTCCACTGAAAACGGGCCCCAAAGCCCAGTGGACCTCCCCGGTAATCAAACTGAAATAAATAAATAAATAACTATATGATTTTGTAATAATACACTAATCTCTATTTTAATGGAATGGAGTTTGCATATTTTGTTCTTTTGAAATAATCAGACACATTCCCTGAGTTCTCCTCAATGTACACTGAGAGCAAAACATGAACGTACTAATAAATATCACAAATATTTAACTCAGGTGATATAAATATGTGTGATATTTACCAGTACTTTCATGTTTTTGATTGCTTGCTTGTTTTTTCTCATTGTATGTCTAAGAGAATTCCAAATTTATTTGGTATTTGATTTTATTTCTCTTGCTAGTACAGTGTC
>NC_056735.1:546918550-546923550 GCF_019279795.1 Protopterus annectens
TCTATCCTCCCTCTCATTCACACACACATATATTCTGTCTTAGTCCTGCTGACCTTCATTCCTCTTCTCTCTAGAGCATATCTCCATCTCTTCAGGGTTTCCTGCACCTGTTCCCTACTCTCACTACAGATCACAATGTCATCTGCCATTGCCATCTGCCATATGCCAGCATATATTTATATTCAACCTAAAGCTACTACAATGGAGCTTTAGAAAGTTTTGGAAGAAATAATCGACTTTGAGCAGGGAATATTACTTATAGATAGGGATTGAAATTTGACTTGCAACAATGATGGTGTATCGGGGGGGGACAAATGGGAAAATATAACAAAAGATGGTAGATGTTTGAAGAACTTTATGAAAATATTTAGTACTGAAGATGTAAATTCAGTAGTAGGAGCTCAAAGAGAATTTACATATTATTCCTCAAGGTACTAAGGCATGAACATGTGCATTCAATTGAAAGTTTTGATACTCATTCAATAACCATTTCAGATGATGCACTAATAGTAACCAAGATAAAAATGTAGGATAATGAAATAAAAATGATACACTGTCACTTCACCACCTATCTGTTAAACAGAGAGAAAGTTAATAAATGGGTAGTAGAAATTACTTGGGAGTAATTAAGGAGGATCGATATTTCTTCAGAAAATATGTATAGGAATAGGGATAAAATGAAATTGGAGTTTAAAAATAGGGTAGAAATGAAAGAAAAAGAGACATGTATCCCCCCCGATACACCATCATTGTTGCAAGTCAAATTTCAATCCCTATGTATAAGTAATATTCCGTGCTGAAAGTCGATTATTTCTCCCAAAACTTTCTTAAGCTGTATTGTAGTAACTTTAGGTGGAATATAAATATATTCACTTAACATAAGTAAATATTGATAATTAATTTTTCAAAATGTGTTAGCCCACTTATTAGTTTGGAATGTCGAAAATGTTTTTTTTTAACTTCTACGGACAGTGAAGGCAACCACTGAACAGAAGAATAATTTGCAGTACGCAAACATGAAAAGTAAATGTGTATATTCAGCAGAATTACAGATCTGATTCTTTTGCAGAGGTTATTTTATGATGACTGTGACACTGCCATGGCATCACTAAAGAAAGGCATTTTTTAGTATAAAAGGAATTTTCTTGTCTGAAGTCACTGTCAGTATTTTCATCTTTGGATAAATATGATGTTTTTTCTAGCTCTGCCAAGTAGCTATTGCATATCCAATTTCTCCAGAGATAACCTGGATTCTCTTTGCATTGAACAGCATTCTACCTTTAAGAGAAGTAATGCTACAGTATGAATAGAAAATGATAATTGGCTTAGTTTCTGGTGTCACTTCAGGGGGATCTAATATTTCTCAGTATGGGAAGACATAGCTAAAAGACCACATTGCATTGCTAAGGATGGTCTGCACTTGTCCCCCTTGTGGATATTGTCTTAAACTTTTTCTAGCCCTTTCAGCTTTTTTTAGACAACATCAAAATGACAGAGCTACCAATATAACACCAATAAAAACCCTCTAAGCAACCTTAAAGTGATACTGCTCAATGCTAGGGCCCTAAACAAGAAATGCTGCACCCTGCAACCTCTTCTCACTCTGGAGAATGTGGACAGGTGTGGTGTTACTGAGACTTGTTTTAAAGCCATAGAAAGTATTTCACTTAGTGCAAGGCTGAAGTGCTTTCCACACATTTATTCCAACAGCAGCACAGGCAGGACCTAAAGGTGAAGGTATGTATATTTGCATTGGCAACAAATACAACTCCAACTTTATTAAACAGGATGAAGCCTCTAACTCACAGGCACATTTCCTGGACTTTATTAACACAGATAGTGTGCACTCTGACCAGAGGATCAAGCAGCCTGGACCTAGTACTCACCCATGTGATAGAGCATTGAACCCACCCTGTGTCAAATCCTCATTGGTGAGATTGGACCACAAAGTTGTTTCCTTTGAAATAAAAACAGCCAGGAAAACTCCACTAAAGCCATAAAAGTTAAGAACTATTCCAAAGCAAACTACATCCTATTAAGCATAGTTTGTCAAAATTCACTGCTCCCCTCAAAATCTGAAAGCACACGCGCTTATGCAGAATTATTCATAGAACCCCTTTACAAACACGTAAATGGCTAAATTGAGGCTATCATACCTGGCAGAAGTAAGCCCAACTTTAACACCAAAAACCCCGCTGATGGAATGTTTACCTTAACAGAGTATGCAACAAAAGAAATAAAAATCTTGGCCAAAATCAGAAAGAGCAACTCTCATAGACACAAGATTTCTCTGATAAAATTGAACAATGAACTAAGAGATCTCGTAAAGTCAAAAAAGGCCAGTTATGAGGTCAGGATAGCCTCCTAGGCTAAGGACAATCACAAGGCCTTCTTAAGCTATGTCAAGAACCTTGCAGGTATCACTCAGCTGTATGCAGGACTGGTCGATAATGGCACAACGTTCACTGACAATGTTGACATAGAGCTAACTTCACCACCCCATCCCTATTTCCCCCTGTCAAATCCCCTATAGCTTATTCCCCAAAAAAACACATGGAGCAGGTCTTGACAGTGTTTGCTAAGGCCAAAAACACTGCTTCAGTTGGCCCTGATAATATCTGTGGTTGCCTCCTAAATAGCCTAAAATATGACCTAGCAGAATAACTTGAGGCACATTTGAATTGCAGCCTCAGAATAGGTTATGTGCCAGGTGAATAGAGGGCAACAATGGTCATCCCTCTTCATAAGGTTGTACCATCAATCAACCTTGGGAACTAAAGTACCATCAGTCTGACAAGGCTAATATGCAAAGCCATTGAACGAATAGTCATGAAAATGATCAACAATGGCATTTGCAACCTACAGACACTGAACCCATCCCAGTTTGGTTTTTTTAAGGGAATGTTTTGCCTACAACATCTGGTAGGCTTCTGTAAGATGGTCAGAAATGCTATGGATGAGAGGAAAATGGTGCATAATTCCCACCTTTTACTGGCCAAGGCATTTGATACAATACCCCCCACAACTATTATTGACACACTTAGAACTTAACATAGGTCCTTATATAACTCACTGGATTGTTGGCTGGCTTGCAGATAGTATGCAAGAAGTCATGATAACTGAAATCACCTTCACCAGGAAACTAGTCATCAGCCGAGTACCCCCAGGTCAGCATGTTGAGCGAGCTCCTGTTTGGCATCTACTTCTCAGATGTCAAGGCTAATGACCTAGGCCTGTGTCTCACCAAGTTCACAGAAGACTGTAAACTGTGAGTTATCATTGACACTGGCATCATACAAGAGGGACTGATGCAAGCAAGTGACCAGTGCCAAAACCACAAACTAAAACACAGTGCAGAGAAAAGCATTATGTTACTTGTTGGGAAATCATCCACCAAAGCTAATTACATTTATTAATGTATTTATTTATTTTATTTTTTATTTTACATTTGTTGACCGGGATAGTCCGACTGGATGTATGTCCATTTTCAGCCAAGGCCGGGAGAAAAGCTCCACTTTAAGACAAATTACAAGACGGAAATCTTGACCATATGCAATGCAGAAAATGTCAGAGAGGTGTAAAACATTTCAAATACAGGAACATTTATATAGTACTGTTACAGTAACATACCAACATACCCGACTAAATAAGTTAAACATTTTGAGTAAAAGGATTAATAAAACTTTTTTTTTTTTTTTAGGGTAACATTATTTATAAAGTTTACCAAACCTTAGAAGGTGAGCTACTACAGTAGGAATTAATAGAGAATATCATAGTACCTGAAATAACATGTTAAAGATTGATAGTAAAGAATGGTCCTTCTAGGGGAGAAAGTGTCAGTCAGGATTTGTGACCGGGCAAAGTCATTGGGCTTTAAGGAAGATTCTTAATTGCTTCTTGAAAAGTGGGGTAGAAGAAAGGGCTGTTAGTTCAATTGGAAGAGTGTTTCAAGAGTTACCAATAGAGTTTGAGAACAAGCTATCTCCAGATTTGTTGTTGGAATTTAGGGTAGCTACTAGTACCTTATTAGCTGATTGAAGGGTTGTTAGATTTTTATATGGGCAGATGAGGGTAGAGAGTATGAGTGTATCTGTGGGATGGTGTAAGATCTTGTGTATAGTAGTAAGTTGCTGGAAAAGAATCTGGCTTTGCAATTCCAGCCATCCTAGCAATTTAAGATCTTGGCAGTGGTGGGTTTGAAAAGGGGCACCAGTGGCAAATCCAGCTATGTTATTATAGGCTGTTTCCAACTTATGAAGATTATTTTTGGATAAGTTGGTATAGATTGGGGATGCATAGAGAAGGGAGGAGAATTAAGTGAATTCGGGCAATAGCAGTCCTAGCTAGAGGTGTGAGATAGGGTTTAAGTCTCTAGGAGAAACCAAGTTTTTTATTAACTGATTTAATGGTTAGGTTGATATGTGTGTCAAAGTTTAGATTATGATCAATTGTTACACCTAAAAGTTTGGTGGTTGTGTTCGGAGTTATTGCAGTACCATTATTAGATGTAATTGTGAAGTTGATAGCAGGAGAGAATAGTACCAATTTAGCTTTTTGGGGGTTAAGGAGGAGACAGCATTGATGGAAGCAGTTTTCAACTAAGGTAAATACTGCTTGGTTGCTTGAATGAAGTTCAGCAGGTGAGGAGGCTGAACATATTAATGTCGAGTTGTATGCAGGTGGTTTGTGGAAGGGATATTTTCAGATCATTTATGAAAATAGTGAAGAGGAGGGGTCCCAGAATAGAGCCTTGTGGGACTCCAAGAGTTATAGGGAGAAGAGTAGATAGTTTATTTTCCCAGAGGACTGCTTGTTGTCTATTTCCTAGATAGGACTTGAACCAATTAACTGTCTGGGTATCTAGTGAAAGTGATTTGAGTGAGTGAATTGAGTGAATCTAGTCAACTGGAAAAACATCCTTTAGAGCTGACCCGGTAGTTAGGGATCTGGGAACATATGTAGACAGTAATCTGACCTTTAACCAACACTTAGACATAGTA
>NC_056735.1:546928550-546943550 GCF_019279795.1 Protopterus annectens
ATAGACCACGTGCCTCACTTAGAAAGGCTCTTTTATGTGTAGTTTTAGTTTGAGAATATATTTCACCATAAATCCTTCCTTGCTGTAGTAAATATGCCATTCTCCTAGATTTTGTTGATTCCCTTGAGTTACTTAAAATTCACTGTCAAGTACAGCCTCTGTCTTTACTTAAAATGTATGAATGTTAGAATTGTGTCTGTTTTTATGTGTTGCACTTTGTGTCTTGCTGAGTTATATCTGATGCCTTTTCATCTACCTCCATACTCTCTGTACACCTGCATATTAGATGCAGCCCCAGTCGGATTAACAACTTCCTGCTTTCATTTAGTAGTGACAGTCATTATATATTTATTTAATAATTATTGTTATAAACATAATATCTGTAAGGTCACCATAAATTTCTGGCAGTCCAACCAGTAGATCAAGGACAGAGTAACTATCTCCTCAAGGTTCAAGAATCAGAGTTGACACCATTTAGTGTTTTTATCCTGGTAGCTACCTTTGCCCAACCACATCAGCAACTGTGTTACAGTTCCACATTAACAAGTATAGTCCCCCAAAAAAAAGATAGTCAGTTTGCCCTCACCCACATTTAGAGAAAGGATGTGTCAGTTGACTGATACCAAGCTCATCAAATGCAGTCTCACTTGACAACTTAGTTGTCAAAACTATATTATATTAATGCGCTTATTGAATTTGGGTGAAGACTTCCTCAGAACCCCATCTTCCCAATCAATTAGCCTATAATCATAAACGTCACTGTGGTAACAGCACTATGGGATAAGAAGAAGCACCACCTGCAGTAACCATCTTAAAAGAATTAGAAGTTTCACTAAATTTGCTAAAAATGCAAATTTGTACATGTGGCTATTAAAGAATTGCATTGCTTCCGGTTATAAAAGATCCAAGTGGATTAATTATTTTCAAAATTTGTTTATTCCTGTCTTGAGAAAATGGTCACGTAATCGTATTGTTTCACACACCCCAGAATTTCTCAGTATTACATTAAAATAACTCCATTGATAGTGGTTCCAACATGCAGGGGGATGAAACCTTGACCTCATCCTGGAGGGCCTAAAATCAACTAGCAAACTGGATGCTGGAGTAGGTTCTGAGAGAAAGCAGGAGAGTCCAGATGATACCGGATTGTCTTTCTTCTTGGAGGCAGTGAATTATGTCACATAACCGGCACATTCTAGAGACAGTTGTCTATGGCATGCTGCATGAGGACAGAGGACATGCTTTTTTTTTTTTTTTATTTCTTGTATCTTTTTATGATAGCCTTCAGAATGCATATACTGAAGTATACATGCACACAAGGATTGTGAACCAGTTCCTGTATGCAGGTCAGGCACACAGGAAAAACTTTAGTCTAGAAAGTAAAAATACAATGAAGGCTGCCTGGATGGCAGAATCTGTTCACATTTCACCTGGTGAGTAATGGAAGGAACTAGCAAGACAAGTAGTTGGGCAGGGGTAGATGGATGGCAGATGGAGTGGTATAAAAGAGCACATAAAAAGATACTCTGACTTCCTTTCTGTGACTAATGGCCATATAATCAAAATTGTCTGAACATCAACAAGACAAAACCAATCTAAGATAAGCATTCTTTGAAAGGGGGACGCATAATTCCCATTCTTTTATATACCAACCCTGCAGTTGCACTACAGTGGCAACAAAGGGAAAAAATCTGTAAAAATTGGGACTAACGGCTATATAGTGGCAGAAGTTATTTCTTATTAGGAAAAGCTGTCAATAAATTGCAGCTTATTCAATTGTGATTGACAAGCTGCAGCCTTATCCACTTCATACTCAACTACCTGTAGTTCAGCTAAAAAAAAAAAATGCACTGTGGGAAACAGAATAGTCACTGTAGTGTTTCACAGTCTACAAAATGTGAGAATTATAAAAGGGTTTAATGGCAAGAGATTGAGCTCTGAAAGAAATGTATCCTCCAGATCTTCATATGCATATGTATGTCTGTACATATCTCCATGTGTGTGTGTGTGTGTGTGTGTGTGTGTGTGTGTGTGTGTGTGTGTGTGTGTGTGTACATGTGTGTATGTATGTATGTATATATATATGTGTGTGTGTGTGTGTGTGTGTGTGTGTGTGTGTGTGTGTGTGTGTGTGTGTGTGTGTGTGTTGTCATGTGGTGTATGTGTATAACATGTAAGGAATATTTTACATATTTTTAGGGCCACCTTTACTAAAAATTATGTAAGTTAATTATTTCATCTCTAGGTCACCTTCAATCAGTTTATGAATAACAAGCAACAACAATGACAGATCTCATGTAAGTGTTAAATGACAATCTAATCTCATGGCACATCATGGATGGCACACTGAACTACTCAAAGTAGTCATCAGGGAAATATGTGCTAACATAATCGCAGTGGCACAATGAGCAGAATCATGACTTCAAAGGAAAAGGTTTGATTCTCAGCTGAGATGCCTTATGCGCTGAGTCTGTTTGTTCCTCATGCTCATGTATGGTAGATGTTCTCCTGGCACTCCAATTTCTTTCCAACAACATAAGGTATGCAAAGTGGCAGATCTGAATTGTCTTCACATGTGTATGTGATATGGAAGAAAGGCATGGCAATCTGTTTCCATTCCTTATTGCTTTGTAAGTTATGTGAATGACAGTGGCTGTTCACCGTTTCATCATAGGAGTCAGACATGACTTTTAAACATGGATGCATGGAATGTTCTCTGACATCTGAAGTGCTTACAGTATATCTTCTGGCAACATTAAGAATGTATTCACTTTTAGTTCAAAGTGAGTTTCTACATATAAACCATGCCAGTTTCTGTGGAACCTTCTAAGCAATGAGGAAGACCATGATGACATTTATAAAAATTAAGAACTTAAATAGATTGGTGCATGCAAGTAACCATCAAGTTTTGGAAATTTAAAGTGACTGGAAAGTGACAAGGAACGGCTTAAGATGCATTAGATAACAGGCTGAAATGTAAACATAAATCTCTTAGAGAACAAATGTTCTCCAACAAGGTCTTAATGTATAGGTATCACCCAGTAACCGACAAATCCAGTACTTCATGACAAAGTATTAAACTGCCATGAAGCAGGGATTGAAAAAGACAAATTGGAAGCATGTTTTGACACTTGCTAAATGTGGTTGTGCTGTTTGAGGGTAAAGTAAAAAAAAAATTAGTAGAAAAAAAAGTAGTGTGTGTGTGTGTGTGTGTGTGTGTGTGTATGTGTATGTGTGTGTCTGTGTATGTGTGTGTGTCTTATTGTGTCAGAGAGAGACCCCAGCATTCAAGAGGAAAAGACACCCACACACATACAGTACTCAAAAGGCTCAGTGCATAATGTTTAACTTTTTTGATCAAGAATTCTGGAAAAGATGAGAAAAACAGGGAAAGATTTAAAATCAGGGTCAGTTTTCAATTATAACCCTAATTAATTTAATAAATGCAATAAAGTTATTTTCATCAGCATGCTTTTTCTGAACAATGAGGGGTGTGAAAGTATAATTTATTTTTATTATTTTCTGCATTTGTTTACCAAGATAGACAGGGCAAACAGCTACACCTTTTCAAGGGAGGCCCAGGAAGAAAAGCTCCATAAAAATGCCAGCATTACATAAACACAATAGTAAACAGATTTATACAAGTAATGAAGAAATATAAACATTTAACAACAGTACCATTAATTAATAGCATCATCATCTAAAGAGCTGCGAAACATATTTAGAAAAGAACTTGGTAGAAGGAGAGAAAATGAAGAACTGGAGGATTAGTATTAAGAGTTGAGAGAGTAAATGTTTTAGGAGATATAAGAAAAGGGAAAAGTCGATCACAAGGAACAGATTTCGGAACAATAACGAAGGGTACAGCTCTTGGAAAAAATAGGCGATAGAATGGGCAGGACGTTTATAATCTAGGAGTTGTGCGTGTACAGAGCCAGGTATTTTTTAGTTATTCTCTAGTTTCTGCCTGATGTTTACTTTGTTTCTTAGAGAAAGAAAGAGAGAGAGAAGGACAGAGTTCCAAATTTTGGCAAAGAAAGATGAGTACAGAGTCGCCGGCTGAGTTGTTTGGTTTTGTAAGAATTAATAACATTTTGTCAGTGGATCTCAACTGTCTACTTAGGTTTTAACACTGCAGAATATTTTTCAAACTAGGGCATTTGTCTGGATAATAGATGCATTTATGGGAAGTGACTAGGTAGAAGACTGTAAGGTAATGCCTTAGCTTTAACCACTGACGTTTTTTAAGGGCAAACTGTGGCATGTCCTATAATGATGATCTGAGGCAAATTTTGCCACCTTGTTGTAGCACTGTTCTAAGAGTGAGAGTTGAGTGATTGTAGGTTAATCAAGATGTGAAACAGCATTATGTAGTGTAAGGCGTCAAAAGAGACTGAGCAATGCATATCCGGGCATTATCTCTGGGTTATTATTTGATTATTTAGAGTGCACCTAGTTTTCGGTGGGTCTTTCTTACTGTTGTTTTATGTGATGATCATATTTTAAGCTTTTTTCAGTAGTGACTCCTAGACAGTTAGTTTAACTTAACCAGTTCTATGTAGGTGTTGTTAGAAGAAGTGATTTTGAAACTATCTTTGCAGTCTGTTGAATACTCTGTGATAAATAGGATCAGTGTTCCTTTTTTAGGGTTAAGGAGCAGCTATACATTAGATAATTAGGCCTCTATGCTGGTGAAAGAATCTAGGGCAAATGATTTTAATTTATCTATGCTTTTAGCAAAACATTTGTTTGTTGAATTTTCTGTGTACTGCATGATAGTGGTTTGTTTAGAAGCCAGAAAGAAATCATTAATGAATATATTAAACAGCAGGGGGGCTATAATGGATCCTTGAGTGGCATCCACTGCAATTGAAAGGGAAAAAAAAGAGGTTTAATGCCATTTTATTGCCTGTTACCTATTTGAGAGGTAGCTGGAGAACCAAGAGACTGATGTTTCATATATTCTTAGGCAAGCTATTTTTAAGCAATTTCTGGTTGGATACCATGTTGAAAGCGTTGCTAAATCTAGGAAAAGTGCTAAGACTGAGTTCCCAGAGATTTTATATTGGTTAACAGATGTTATAAAGCTAAGGAGAGCTGCATATGTACTATGAAATGACTGAGACTGTGGTGTGTAGGGGAAAGGAGGACATTTTCAGTGAGAAAGCTGAGGAGTTCAGACTGGATACACTTCTCCAGAATTTTTGAGAGTACAGACATTATGACTATAGGCCTGAGGTTTGAGAGCTTATCTGAGTTTCCACGTTTATGATGAGGAAGAATATAGCACCTTTCCCATATGGTTGGAACATAGCTTTCAGTGATGGAGTAGTTGATTAGAATAGACAGAGGAAAAACTGGGGTATCATCATCAGCAGCAGCAGCATTTAAGTGGTCAGATAGTCTATTATCAGGGTATGGGTGGGAGGCTTTAAGGTTTGCAATAGTATGTAGAAGTCGGGATTGGTTTGAGTGTTTTGGAATCTAACAAGGGAGGAGAGGAACAGGTCTGCCTGTGCTGAAGGTCTAAGAAGAGTGGTTCCTGTTTGAATGACTAGTGAATTTGATTTGCTGGCTATGCTGACAGTATGTTGAGTTGAAGTAGGCAAAGCTTCTGCTGGTGTACTGGCATTTAACAACTAGTTGATTGTAGTCCTAAACACTTTGGGATTGTTATAATTTGCTGCCTATATATTAATACAGTATTTTTTATCAGTTCTGATTTGATTTTTAGGTGGAGCTTCTTATAATGTTTATAGCATTGATGCACATTTATGATTTTAACTTGCTTCACATTTTTTCCAGGTTATGTCTTCTGTGAACAATTTAATAGTTTCTCAAAGCCAAGGTGCTAGATTCATTTTGATTCTTTTGGTTTTTATTGGGGTCATGCATTTAATATGCTAATGAATACGTAGATGAACAGAGCTACAGGTTCTTCAACTTAAAGGGTTTGAAAGACCTAAATTCTGCTTGTGCCATAAACAGGACATGTTGGAGAGACAGATATGTTTCTAAGATAATTTTTATTCTCTGAAACAAGCTCACCATCCATTTAAAGCAGAGTTCTGCCTAACTCTGTTGAAATACAACTTCGACCAATGCATGGGTAATTGGAAGTTTACCATTTACCTGGCACTTATGTATCTGATTGACAGAGGCAGTTAGGAAATAATCTTCTCTGTAATTTAAATTTGTAGGTTATATTTATATGGTTAGATTTATAAATAGCACTAGTGGTCATTAACCTAGTAAACGATTATGAACATATGAACCCATGAAAAGCCCACCAGTTGACTTTGGTTTTAGTGATGTGATGAACTGATCTTTACTAAAGGAAGATAAGTTATGACCAAGGCTGTACCAATGCTCTTTTTGGTTAGGTTTATGATGCCACATTGAGAAGATGAGTAGATGATCACTTAAGGTATTGAGTAAGGCACCTGTAAAGAGGATTTGGTGACATTAGACAGAATCCAAAGTAAGGTAGAGGCTCAACCAATTTTTTGTTGTACCTTGTGGGAGTTTAAATATTTGAGTGAAACCATGTAGATTAATCACATTAGAGGGACTGTTACTGTCAGTAATTAGCCAATCAATATTTAGGTTTCTTTTTTTCCGTACATTTCATGTCATCCTTCCATCACCAAAAATTATGACAAAGTATAAAGAAAAGATGACTGGCTTTAACAATTGATATTCTAAGTGGATCCAGTATGTATCAGCAAGGGATGAGATGCTTGACATCAGTACGTGCTTCAGCAAGAACTGTTTGAACCTTTCATTCCAATTTTTCTGCATACTGTTAAAAGCTATTGCTACTTCATTGTACCTATTTTATGTGTGGTCCAGCTGATGGACCTCCCAGTCTAACTTCCAAGACAAACAGATCACTGGACCATATCAAAGTCAATCTACTTAACACTAGAAGTCTAAAAACAAATGGCCAGACCTTGAAACTCCCTGCATTTGCAGAGCATCCATGTATGGGTTGTTACAGATACATGGTTTTAGAGCCCATGGTGCCCCCCCCACCCCAGTCCGTAGATTTTGTGCTTAACACTTGCTTAAACCAGATGGAAACTTTGACGGCTTATCCATGTTTGTTTTAGAGACCACTTCATCTTGATGCAGATACCAAGAGACCCACATAGTTTAGAGATATTCAAATCACATTAAATAAGAGCAGCCATCATAGCATAGCCCCTTCTGTAAATCATACATTCCCAAATATTCTTCATTAACTCCCCATAAGTGGGAAAGCTGTTATCCAAAGTGGGTTTAGCTACCAGAGATTAACTGGGGGACCTACACCACCAATGTAGGATACGCACAAACATTCTTAGATTTTATAAACAAGAACTCCCTGGACCAAATAGTTACAGAACACTTGAGGACAGAGTATAATTGACCTAGTCATAACAAGTATCTGTAAGTACCACTTCCAAGGTACACAATTGCTGATTAAGTCATACTAAACTATTAGCCTTCTACAGCAAAATCTTTAGACCATTTTAAATAAATTTGTTTTTACTTATTATTTATTTTACATTTTTTCGTTTTTACTTATTATTTATTTTACATTTTTTTACTTATTATTTATTTTACATTTTTTGTTTTTACTTATTATTTATTTTACGTTTTTTGCTTTTACTTATTATTTATTTTACATTTGTTTACCAGGAAAGTCCAATGGCACGCATGCCCATTTCCAGCAGAAGCCATGCGTGAAATGCTCAACTTAACTTAATTGCATTAAGTACAATGTAGAGAAAATACAAGATAGATAAAGAAAACACAGGATGCATACATTTTAAAATACATAAAGAAGATGCAATATAGTGAAAACAGGATGCATGCACATTAAAAAAGGTAAAGAAGATATAATTTTTATAGTTATTTTAAGGTAGTTTTGTATATACACAATTACCTTATGAGAATATCATGGAATATCCCGAATATCATGGAATTCAAGGAATTTAAATGTCCAAATCTTCTATACTATTATGATGAAGTCTACATATTCTATTATAATGGTATTGTGGATTTTTTAATGCTATAAAGATTAATGCTGACAAATTCTTCTCAAACCTGGACAATTGTATGAATCTGGCAGTTCTAACTAGAGCTAAATGAATAGTGAAGTTTACAAGGTAAACAGAGTGTTAGTCCACAGGAGTTAATACACTATATAATAAAAGGAAATTTCTTAACTTGTATAGCAGAAAAAAAATCCACATGAAGGAAGATATCATACAACTAGATATGAATCAAAAAAAGGACATCAGAAAAACAAAGGCATCCCATGAATTCTGACTAGGTAAAAATCCAAAGACAACTACAAATCTTTTTTGTAGTTATGTCAGGAAAATAAGAAATAACACTCATCATTTCTCAGAGCTTATTGATAATGGTACTACCTATTATAGTCTAGTGGATCTTACCAAGATACTGGTAAATACATTTAGTGTGAACTTCACCCCAGAGAAACCTTTTCCAAGCCCACTTATTCCTAATGGAATCAAGTCACCAGTCATCACAAATAAGCAATTATGGAAGGTTCTCTCAAAAAGGAAGATGGCAGATCTATGAAGCCTTTCAACATAAGTGGTTGCCTAATTAATAGCTCTAAAAAAACACTAGTCGACTCATTTCACAACGTCTTTAATCTGCGTCTATCCACATGGCTTTATGCCAAACATGTGGAACAAAGTTATTGTGATGCCATACAACAATGCAGGTGCAGCCACTGACCTAGTTGCTACCTAACATTCTGCAGAGCCTTATATGCAAAGTTGTGGCACATATAATTCACCTAATTAACTATGATATCAAAAGTCTTTATCAGACTTAACACCCCAACCCCCACAGTTTGGCATTGTCAAGGGTAGATCTTGTCCAATGAACTTGTGACCTTTTTTAAGAGGTTACTTATGCCATAGACCCTGGACAAGCTGTCCATGCAGAGCACAAGGCATATTATATCATAACACATGCAGTTATAAAAAACAAGCTGAAGGAGCTCCTCTTTGACCTGCATGTGGCTAGATGGATAGCTGTCTGGCTTAGGGAAGGACTCAAACAGTATGAGTAGGGGTTAAAGGTGACCAGTGGTGTTCTACAGGGATCAGTGTTTAAAAGCATGCTGTTTGGTATCCACGTCTCAGGTCTAAATTTATCAATTGAGGATCACTGGTTCACAAAGACCATGGATAATTTATAGCTGAGAAACATTGTCTATTCCAACTCTGATCTACAGGCACTCCAAACAGAATTTACACTTGTCAGTAGCTGGTGTGCAAACAATGGACTGAGACTCAGCACCAAAAGATGCAATATGATAGCATTTCTAAACACTCACTAGCTCCTCCTTATAGTTTATCTCTTTAAAATGAAAAGGAAGTGACCCACCTAGGCACTTGGGGGGATAGCTCTCCTCATATATGACTACCACATTGCAAAAATGTTAGGAAACCCTTTTAACTTGCACTGCTCATAACAAAAAATATTTCTTGCTGATTAAAAGAACTCTTCAACTCTTTGTACTCTGCACTGACTAGACCCACTTTTGAGTACAATATCCCCTTTGGCATGTACCTTACTAAGGTAATCAAGCAACTGTAAAGACCTTAGATATTTGTAAATTAAAATATGACGTCTTTAAAATATCTAAGTAGCCAAGAATGATTGGACGCTTTATCTGTATATTCAGTTTCATAAAGACTCCTTAGGTGTGATCTGTGTATTGCTTATAGAATTATTAGTGATACAGTAATTGAAGAATTCTTACACATCCTAAGTCAAAAAGTCAATGTAACTATAAGGAAAGGGATGTAAAGCTTCTTCAATATATAAATAAGACAAGATGGAGGGATACATTTGGATTACATTAGGAACAAACTTGCTCTCCAAGTTAAACACATTGTCTGCCTTTAAAAAGGAGCTGAACTACTTAATGCATGTTTATAATTTTAATTCTGCCATAATATACACCCTGGGAATCACTTCTGTAGCTCTGCTTGACAGGGGCACAGGAAAATAACTTTCTTGGGTGGCGTTAGCCAAGGAACCTTGTTGGCTAGGCTTACTTAGGCCCTTGGGCCAATAGGCTAGTACCTACCTATGAACCTATGAACTAGTCTGACCATCTTTGAAATGGAAGGCAAGGCCTAAGGTTGGATACTGGAAAATAAGGCATGACCTCTTGGCTTATTTGCTTTGTAAATTCCATGATCCCAAGATCCTGTTACACATTGATAAGAATCAGTCATCTGAAATATACTCAGTGAAGAAAATAGCTGTACTCTATGAATACATTTGTGTTTCTGTGTATGTGTGCGTGTATATGTGCGTGTGTGTGAGCATAAATTACATATTTTGGATGTAAAATACTTCTTCAAAACCACCAGCAATTGTATATGCTGCAGCAAGTTTGTAACATTAGGGAAAATAAACTATTTTGCATAAACAAATATCCATAATAATTGCATAGTAATAAAAAAGCTATGTTCCAGTGTTCTAGTAAATGTTTCTTAACATTTTCTCCATCCTTGGTGATTTAAGTGTTCTGTTGTTCTGTAGATTTCAATAATTTGTGCAGAGTCTTTCTGCTCATCAAGGAAAACTGTAATGCAGTTCAGTTTTTGCTTAAAAAATGCCTTTTTGTGTGTCCTGCTAATAAAGAAAGTTATTAAGTGATCTTATTTGTGGTCTTGTGAAAGTCTTAGCCAGAATAATAAGTGGTCTGTAAGTTACTGATATATGTTCACATGCTTCAGTATTGTATCAGACTAGAGAAACCATTATGGTATAATACCTTCCTTTATCTTTGTATCACTTCTCCAGCTCTGAAGCCTGTGCTGTACGTTGATGTGTTAAGTATGATGTACGAGGGGTGGCTAACTACAGGACATCATCTTAATGATCCTTTTTTATATTTACAGATGAAAGCATAACAAAACAGATGTCTTTCTTCTTTACTCCAGATCATACATTAAAAAGTAGTCTATCTGATACCATTCCTCAATGAAATACTGACAAGATGCACAATGTTTAAATAGGAACAATTCCATCAGACCCTGACACACTGTGATGACCCGGCACAGTATGATATGAGTGCGCTTGTGCATGTATATATATGTGTGTGTGTGTGTGTGTGTGTGTGTGTGTGTGTGTGTGTGTGTGTGTGTGTGTGTGTGTGTGTGTATGTATATGTGTGTATATGTATGTATATGCATGTATATATATATATATATATATATATATATATATATATATATATATGTGTGTGTGTATGTATATATATATATATATATACATATATATATATATGTATACATATGGATTCACTTCATAACATTGAAATATCAAAATACTGAAACTCAAAACACTGAAAACTTCATAATACTGAAACCAAAATACTGAAAGCTCAAAATACTGAATACTCAAAATACTGAAACTCAAAATACTGAAAACACATATTATGCGTAAACTCAGCTTAAACAACATAAATCATAACAATTTCTACCAAATATATGCAGGGGGCAAGCCCCTGCACTATGGGGGCTGCGCCCCCCACACCCCCTGCTAATTAAATATATCAACTCCAAGATTGCACATAGTGTAGTTAAGTATATACACATAAATATATATATATATATCAATGTGTGTATGTATCTATGTGCATGTGTTTATTCTAAGCTGCAGTAGTGGAATTGCCAGAATTATAGCTTACTCAGATTCAGTTTGCTAACATCAGTGGGTTCACTAATTGCTAGGGTCTACACATATCATATCATGTAAAGATACAACTATAACAGCAGGTTATTTCTCTAATTGTTAATTATCTTTAACAAATTGTTTCCCTATAATCAAATATCTCTTTTCATAGGTAATGAAGACAGTTTTGGTCCTAAGTGAGTTGAATAGTTTCTTAGCTGCATCTCTGTGTAAGAAGAGTTATCTCATTAAGAGATCTTCAAATTCAGAAGATATCTCTTTTGGGTTACATGTTGTAGACCATGTCCCATGTACATTTTGCAAAAGACAGATAGTAAAGCCCATGTCACTTATACACTAGTCTACTGTAACAAAAATAAATGATTGCAGCTTAGTTACATCAAATGAGCATTAACAAATAGAGGAGCACATTGCATCTGGTGCTGCTGTTGTTTCTGCAAACATAACTGGGATTGTAACCGCTCATCCTGATGAGCATCTGTTAAATGCTGTGCACAAAAGATAAAAGCATATGTTGCCCACTAATTGGTTTAGGGTTTGATGATAATGAAAATCTAAGTTTGACTATTTTATTTAATCTTGTCTCAGGATTTGGGTCACTTTCTGCACAGATATCTTTTATGAATGACCCTCATCAGTTTGAACTTGTCCTGGAATATACTCATGGTGATAAAGTTTACTGCTTTGATGAAAATGCAGGAGTGAATTCACTTTCTGTACTAAGTGAATACAGTCATGTTAACCTGATTATACAGTGTCTGACATACTTATTTTTATTGTTATTTCTTGTTTGCACGCGCATGTGTGTCTGTGTGTGTGTGTGTGTGTGTGTGTGTGTGTGTGTGTGTGTGTGTGTGTGTGTGTGTATGTGTTTGTGTGTGTATCAGTATCCAGAAGCATTCTATCCCTGATCTATTATTGTACTGATGTGTGTATTTATGATTATATTTTTGACATGAAACTTGGAATTGGGAGTCTAGTCTCAGACTTAAAATTGTGGAAGGTAAGACTGTCTTTTCCTCAAAGTGAAAATCTGGTTTCGCCAGGTACATTTACAGTATGTAAGTAATGTAGCAGTGCAGCTATAGTAGACATAATAATCAATATGAGAATGTTAGACATCTGATGGTATTTTGGACCTCTTCAAGAAATCTGGTGGAATGCTTCAGATTTTCTGAATTTTCTTACACAGAAAGATAAATAACACACTTCCACTACATGCTGCAAAAGATACCAATCACCACTTTTCCTGAAACCAATACCATTCCCAAGTCTGCTGCACTATGACATGATGGATGTTTTATAAAATGAAAAAATGTCAACACAAGCACCCTGTGTGGAATAATGTTTATAAATCAGCAACAATGCAGTACTTATGGTTGACATGACAGCAGTGGTTTTTATTCAAACATATAAATGGATTCTGGTGGTACTGCTAGGGTGCAGGAGGTCTGAGTGCCCCAGAGATTAAATACTTTACCTAAAGAATGAGACAGAGAGCGAGAGAGAGATAAAGGGTCCTGTGTGTTTGTGTAAGTTAGCTCACCTATTCAGCAGTGGATGATATAATGTTTGCAAGTGATTTTAGGGCAGAAATGTGATATCATGGGCATTCGATAACTCTGAATAAAGAAAACAAAATTCTACCCACAAAAATTATTTTCTGAAGTGCATATTTACTTTCTTGTTAACTGTCTGTTTAGTTGTTTTACTGTTTATGTTGTTGCTTTATGCTTAATAGTGTCACTAAACAATGTTTTAAGCTGTACAGAACTGATTACAATGTCAGATGTACTTCTCAAACCTGTAGTATGCAACATTTGTCCCCTATGTCTTATACCATAATTATGTCAAAAATGTAGAGGCATTCTGTTACACCTTGTGTGCAAATTAAGACATTAGACTACCTGACAAAATAAATCATTCCCTGAAAATACATACATGTTTTGTGAGAAGGAGTGAAAACAGCCAATAAAGAAAAGTGAATGTATATATTTACTAACTGAAAATGAATAAAGATATACTGAGCCAAGGTGCATTTCAAAGCAAATGCAGAACAGCAAATACATACAATCCGTGGTGTAAAAATGGAGCAGTAAGCAATGCAGAATAACAAATGACATAAATAAAGCATGTTAGATTGTAAGATGTAACATATTTTTGTGGAAAAATGGATCTTTCCTAACTGCATATATGATTATGAAAGTCTTTGTTTAACTGTCAGCACAGTATCTTTAGTTAATTCTGCATCAAGGTTCAGGAGATTGGCATGCTTTAGCATTTCTTACAGTCTGGATTTCTGTAATTTTCCATTTTTGTATAAAAATCTATCGTAAGAAGGCCTATAACAAATGAAAACGTTTGTTGCGGTAGGTCATTTCAGTGCTTTGTGGCTGGGCTGGGAAATTCATGTTAATGAAATAGCATCATTAAACTTAATAAATAGAGAAATAAAAACAATGTTCATTTAAGTATGAGGTCTTCCTTACTGTAATTTCAACTTTACAACTTCAGGGAATAAGGTTCATTCCTGATCTCCACTCACTGCCATTCTATGAGATGTATGTTTTTCATATATTTGTGTAGGTTTCCTCTTCTGTTATTACCTCAGTTTCCTGCCAGGTCCACAGAACAAGCTGAGCACAGGTGGTCCATCACACTTCCCATTATACCTTATACTTGTACCCAACATTATTGCTGAGTAGTGTTAGTAAATGTTCTTTTAACTTATCCAATTAACATTAAACTATATTCAGAATTAATTATGACACTGATCAGTAATATGATTTATTTACATTGCAATAATTAGAAAATCTAGATTCTATCAAATGGTGAAAACTGCAAGGTAATAAAGGAGCAGGCATATAGCTGAAATGTTTTTACTACATGCTGTTCACCAACTTCATTGGTTATGACTAGTGACCAGGGACATTTTAGCAATGATTCTTTCCTTTTTGTTTTGTTAAGGTAGTGTGTGTGTGTATGTGTGTGTGTGTGTGTGTGTGCGCGTGTGTGTGCGTGTGGATGTGTGCACATGCACGTGCGCGCGCGCGCGCGTGTGTGTGTGTGTGTGTGTGTGTGTGTGTGTGTGTGTGTGTGTGTGTGTGGGTGTTTGTGTGTATGTGTGTGTGTGTGTATGTATGAGGGTGTGTGCGTGTTTGTGTGTGTGCGTATGTATGAGTGTGTGTGTGTGTGTGTGTGTGTGTGTGTGTGTGTGTGTGTGTGTGTGTGTGTGTGTCTGTGTGCGCATGCGTGTGTGTG
>NC_056735.1:546948550-547108550 GCF_019279795.1 Protopterus annectens
TCCAGTTGTTACAACTAAAATGTCAGTTTTATGATACTGTATTGTCGTAAAGAAACCTGTGGGTTTGTTTTATTTTTAACGACAAATGTTTTTTTAATTATTTAATTTTGTTATTAAGTGATTAGAGGATTTTATTGGCTGATTTAAATAACAGCTGACATATATATACAACACATTTAGAACTATTAACCATTTCTGAAGAAGTGAATACTGGCGAAAATGTGTTTGGAAATTGTGGCAGCATTATTTTTTGTTTGGTTCTGCTTGTGCGGTGATTTTACGTGTGGAGTGTCATTAAACTTTCACTTGCTGATTTCTTGTGCCTTTCCTTTGGTGTACAATGAAAGTTCTTTAACCTGTTTGGTGGTTTTCTTTGCAGTGTATCATTCTATTTTGTTGTGCGAGCCCAGTCTTTTGCCGTCTGCCTCATTCATGCTTGGGTTGTGGCCCATCGCTCCTTGCTTTATTCTTTGGGCATGCCTTTGACTTGCAGCGTGACATTACTTGTGACATTTATTGGTAACTACACTGGGGCTTGGGCTTGCGGACTGTGTCGTGCAATGCAAAGGTTGGATCTGTATTGCAGTCATGCTATTCTGAAAAGTGTAGTGCTGAAGGCAGAGCAGGCAGAGGACATCTGCTTTGGTTCTTGGTGGGGTGTCATTTCTTTTGCTCTCCAGAAGTTGTGACAGTGGTGACACACCTAATAACATTAAAGGAGTTTGATCCTTATGCAAGATCTTGCAGAACTTATGTTATACAGCAGAATAATGCCACTAGCAGTGAAATGTTATGGAGACATTGAGGTGTAAGCTGTATGCTGAGCTGAAATCCTGGGTAAGTGTGGAGCATCATGTGGATGGGAGGGTTGTGGGATCGTCTAGCCACTTTGACTCATAGCATTCAAAAAAAAGGGGGATGCTTCACATAAATGCTTCTGGGGTGTTTTGAAATCTAGATTGCAGTACTTTGCTGATGGTGGATTGGCTCCATGTGTTGACAAATTGGAGGTTCATATTTGTTCATTGCCTTGTGGAGCATTTGAGTACTTGGGCAGATGTTTGTAATTGGGAGAGGTATGTAGCCATTTTATGTGAGGAGCAGTGATGGTGTGTGTGGTGATGGATACTGTGGATTGCAATTTGTGTCATGTCCTTGGTGGCCTCATTTGCTGAGTCATCTTGTAAAGCATAATGTGACTGAAAGAATGAGTGAACATTTTGGAATCGGATAGGGTTTGTAGGTGGCAGGGGGCAATGTGGTGGTGGTTGGTTCCTTGTTGCTCGATCGTGTGCTTCTTCCAGAGTGTTTGGATTTTACTTGTGGGGCACTGAATTGCTTGCTTGGTCTGTTCCACATGGCATTCATTTTTTCGAGATATTCAGGGGGAGGATGACAAGACTGATATCACTGATGGGCTGGAAGGTGAGTTTGTGTGTGATGCATCTCAACTGTACAGATTTGTGTAGAATTTAGTGGCAAATCATTAAAGATAGAAGTTAGGAAAGGACAGATATTTGAGTTTCTGACTTCATACCCTTCTGAGATTCATGATAATGCAAACATATCTATTTTATCAACTTTTTAAGTTTGTAAGAGCAATAGTTAAATTGTCCCTGATTTTAGGGCCTTTGTCGCAATTTTCTTTATGGCTTGTCTAGATCCCTTGCTTTACGAGGTTGAGGTGTAGTGTGTATGCTTTGTAGCTGGTGTTTGAGAGGAGATGTCTTTTTTTTATCATGTTTGTTTAGGCTCCTGGCATGGTTTATGGGCAGTGCTTGTGGGTATGTTCTGTCTCGTGGCAGCGGCTGATTCCTGGGGCTATGGGATGCCCGTGAGTGAGTACCGTTAGTTGTACATGTGCACAGCATGACTGTGGGAGGTTTGGAATAAGTATTAGCGGCACCATGCTAAAGGAACATGGTTCATACCTCTCAAATGTATTTTTTTTTTTTTGCAGAATGTACAGATTTTTTCCTTATAATTTGGTCTGTTTTGCAAATTAGTGGCAACTTATTAAAGACTTAATTCAGTTCATGCTTCTTCCAGCTGATCTGCAGTGATCTTGAGGGTGTTGGAGTTCAAATTATTGGTTGGCTCTTTTCTGGTGTCTGCTTTTGGGTCCTAAGTCTACATAGTGGAACATTTGGAACCTTGAATTGCTTCTTGGTCTTTTCTTGGTGGCTTGCTGCTCACACGGGTGGTACCTAAAGTCATCCAAAAGTGTGTACAGGGTTGGGGTTGAGAGTGGTCCGTGTGTGCCCTTTGCTTGTAAACTCTGGAGAACTAAAAGCATACAGGGGAGGCTGATTTGGGTTGAATGGGACACATGGTGGGAGGAGTGTAGACATTCCCTAGGGAAGACCGGAAAGGAACTTTATGTTGAGTGCAGATTGTTTTCCTGAACAGAGGGGTTTTTAGGCAATGAGAAGTACAGTTTTGGCATCAAGGCCCTAGGGTTCCTTTGCATGGCACACGGGTATGATTTGCAAGCATGTTCTTCAGTAGTTGACAGTGTCATATACAGGACACTGATTAATAAATTAGTACAACTACATATTGATGTACTCCCGATAGGATGGATGGCTGACAAATAGGACATGGCAAGTATCATACATCAACTGGATAGGAAAAATTCTTGGTTAGTCAGGGTGTCTCACAGGGCTTTACATCTCTTATTGTTCTACAGTCTATATGCAGATGACCTGAAATTGGGTAAACTGATTACATGGGTTACAGATGAGGTATGTCTGAAAAATAACTTGGCTAAATTGATCTTTTGGGTACAGGAGGATAATACGATGATAAATATGTAAGGAGAGTACATCAAAAGCTAAGCATATGAGGTTTGGTAGGCATAAACTGATATGGGTTATTTAATACAGTACACAGTAATTGAAGCTGTAGACTCAATTATGGATCTGGATATATGGGTAGATTCACCTATGACCTTTCTAATCAGATCAACTAATTGGTTGATGAGAGTTATAGAACTATAGGTGGTATAGGCGGCAGAGAATATGTATAAAGTCAGGTAGTCAAAATAGGGATGTCATGGTTTGGTAGTTACATTAGACCTAAACTTGACTGTGGAATAACAATATGAAAACCCTATAACAAAACAAGCAGGATTAAATGGGAAAGAGTACAATGGATATATACCAAGGGTATCCATGGATGTAAAATTTAAGTTATTATGGAAGACCATGATACCAGAGTATAGTTCCTACACTGGACAGCGTTTTAATGCAGACAGTAAGGGGGTGGGTATAGTATCTGTGTACTCACTGGGTAAGGGGTTTGATTCCCAGCTTTAATTGGCATTGTACCTAATCCTATTTTAAAACGTGGGGGATCTGTAGGGCATTGGTGTTGCAGCTTGTCTGATCGAATGTGCTCGGAACTGTGAGTGTGCTTGGAGCTGTGAATCTTCTTCTTGTTATTTTGGGCCTGAGTATCTGATTAGGAGCTCCTTAATTGGCTGGTTTGAGATGGATACCTGCCAATTATGCAATTTCATGACAGCAATGTGTTTAATTCATTTTCTTTAGAGGTGGGAAAGAGCAGTTTGGACATCAGTCAGTGACCTGAAGAAAGTGGGTCAACGGTGGAAGTAGAGATACTGGTGGCTGTCTCCATTGATAGAATGGTGCACAGAAGTGCTCAAGTGGGGGAGCATGAAGTAAGTAACAACCGTGGGCCTGCTGAAGTTGTTAGATGTAATTTCTGATGGGTTGGATGTTTTAGTGATGGGAGTGGTGCTCAAGGAGGTCATATGGAAGATGTTACTTGTGGTTCTTTAGGGTATGTATGTTGTATTTGGTGCGGTTTTGGTAAGGTGTAGGCAAGAGAAGAGGTTGTATCTTAGCATCTGGGTTAGGCAGGGTTGGGTAAGTTTATGAGGGGTCTGGGGGTGGTTGCAGGGGGGATGGGCGCACAGACGTCATAAGCAAAGGAAGTTAATAGGTTAATGGTTTAGGGCCCTTAAGTTGGTTATTTATCAATGTTTTAGTTATGGTTATTATGCAGTTTCATTTGGTAGATAGGGTAGGCTGCAGGGGATGTGGGGTTGAGGTGTGATAAACAGTATGAGGATAAGTTTGTTATTCTGCACTCGGGGGTGGTTTTCAGACTAATGGTTCTAAGGTTTTTCATAACCTAGCCATATTCAGGTAAGTGAGTTTTCACATCCAGAGTGCAATGCATATTGTCCTTGTACTAAGGGCATAGTGGTGGAGCCATAGGTGGAGTTTGTATCTCTGTTTGTTGTATAAGGCTGCACAGCAGGATTCAGGCCAGTTTTAATTTCTCTTTGTCTAGTCATTAATTTCATAGAGACCTCCGGTGTTGGTAGAAGAGTGATAATTTTAGCTATAAAATAAGACCTTGTTTTATTTCTTAGGAGATTTGTTGTACTATTACTATGGGAGTTGGGAGGCAATTTTATAGGATCTTTGGTAGGACATTTAATTTTCAGGGGTGTTTTCATCTGTTAGTGTCTGTATTTTATGCAGCTGATAAAATGAGATATGCCCTCGGTGGGGTATAATGGTCTTTAAGAATTTGGTTTATGCATGTGTGGAGTATTTACAGTCTTTTCTTTTACAGATCACTCTGAGTGCATATTGGGACTTGCAGAGTTGGTACTACTTGGGGGACAGAAGAAAGGTGGACTTAACAGGTGAGGGAAGAACCTGAGGAGGGTTTTGGCTGATGGTGCTGTATGACAGGAGGTCTCGGGTTGCCAGCAGTGCATTGAATGCAGAGTTGGTTTGTTATGTTTTTCTTCCCTGCAGTCACAAGGTAATGTCTTGTTTTGTTTTTATATTGGGCAGTACAATGGGTTTGCAATGTGGCATTGTGGTATACATTTGTCTCGCCATGGCTTCAGTGGTGGTGGGCTTAGTAGTGGGTCTAGTGGCTGGTCTGGTTCTTGGTATCATTGCGAGGCTTCCTGTGGTTGGGTGGTATGGTTTAATTACATCATGGCATAGTTTTGATAGTTGATGAGGTTATGGTTTGCTACTTTAGCATAGGTGAGGGGACAGTAGTTTGTTTTCAGTTGTTAGGTACCATTTCTGTTAGTTATGTATAGGGTTAGGAGGTAGTGACTTGGATCCAGCTTGGTTAGGGAGGATGGCTACAATGAATGATGTTTGACTTAGTGCCTTACTGGAGGTAAGATTACTGGAAGTTTGGTCAGAGAGAGGCCGAACAGCCTGGTCAGGCTGGTGGGAGGAGAAGAAGGACAGGCTTGCCCTCTTCTGTTCCCCTTCTGGTGTTGGATGTGCAATTCAATAAGTTGGGAATGAAAGTGAGCAGTTTCTCTGTTTGATAAGTTAATAAGCAAGCAGAGCTGCTTATTTGGATGGTGATGTGATTCAATAAATTGCAGGTGAGTGGGAACACTGCCTTGTTAGTGCAAAGATAAGTAAGCAAGTGGGGGACGCTGCTTATCAAAGGTGAGTGGTTACACTGCCCTTATGGTTATTTTATGTTTTCGTTCATGGAGGTTATTATCACCTGTGTCATGTTTTTGGTTGAAAATTATAACCATTGGTTAATAATCATATTTATGGAAGTTTAATAAAGGTCGTCAGATATCATTTGGTGTTGTGTGTTTATTGAAGTGGAGCAGGACAATTGAGGTTTGGAACAGGCCATTTTGCCCTGGGGTGACATCTAGTTGGGCTAGGTACATAGATTAGCAGGAATTAAGAGAATAAGGGGAATATAGGGTTAAATGGGATGGAGGGATGTTTAGGAAGAAATGAAGTAAGGCTAGGGAAGGGCTTAGTGAGTTTTGGTCAAGTGTAACTGAGGTAGGAGTTACATTTTTGCATGAACTTGCTAACCTTCCACCCTCCCTCTTTTTTAGTAGTGGGGGATTGTGGTTATTTCAGTGGGAAGGTGGAGAAGAGTGCAGGCTTGCTCTCTTCTGTTCCCCCTCTGGTGTTGGATGTGCAGTTCAATAAGTTGGGAAGGAAAGTGAGCAGTTGCTCTGTTGGATAAGTTAATAAGCAAGCAGAGCTGCTTATTTGGATGATGGTGTAATTAAATAAATTGAAGGTGAGCGGGAACGCTGCCTTGTTAGTGCAAAGATAAGTGAGCATGTGGGGGACGCTACTTATCAAGGGTGAGTGGTTACACTGCCCTTATGGTTATTTTATGTTTTCGTTCATGGAGGTTATTATCACCTGTGTTGTGTTTTTGGTTGAAATTTATAACTATTAGTTAACAATCATATTTATGGAAGTTTAATAAAGGTCATCAAATGTCAAAGTGGACCAGGACAAACAATTAATACATTTTTAAAAATAAATAATTAATAAATAAAATATAAACAATAATAATAAATATTATTAAATAATAATTAATAATTAATAGATAACATTCTGCATAGCATATATACTATGAAAAGCTCTCTTGCATCGATGCACCCCCCCACCCACATTCCCCTTTGTTATATGTTCTAACTCCTTGGTTGAGTGAAGTCAAGAGAAAACATCACACAATGTGTCAGTGCTGGTATGCAAACACAAATGTCTACAAATCTGGGGGTACAAAATAGAAGTGAGCACTACTAATCTACACAAAATCTTTCAAATTACTAGTCTAATAACTCCCCCAATCAGAAATGGTACCATAAAGGCCATCCCTACACTTCAAATGTTTTCAATGCAATTGCTTTTCAGTCAAAAGTACTTTGTCTTTCATAAGTCATAAGTGTTTCAGTCAAACATACTTGTACTACATATATAGATAGATATGTTTATCCAATGTATGTGTGTATCCACTGGCTGAATATACTAGTGTTCAAATCTAAAGTAATGTAACACCAGTGACTGAATCTCACTATGTCAAAATATATAACATGTAAAGAAAAAAAATCTACTGAAAAATTAAATACCTTATGGGAAGTAATAAGTGATGTCATAATGACTCTGTATCCCAAATAGAAGTAATTTAGTTGTGTATGTGTCACAGGAAATGAAGTAGTGAAAAAATATTCTGTAAAACATAAAATCCGCTATTTATCTGCTTATGGAAATTACTTGTAGATATAATCCCATAAGCTTATTGTACCAGTACAAATAAAACACTGTATTTAGAACAGTCACAATCGACATGGCACAGTGACATAGTCGATAGGGTTACTGCCTCACAGCAAAAGGTTCCGTCATTTGATTCTTAGCTGGGTTGCCTTTTACATGGACTCTGCATGTCCTCCATTTGTTTGCATGGGTTTCTTCTGGGTACTCTGGCTTCCTCCTATATTCTAAAAACATGTAGTAAGTGGATTGGACACTTTAAATTGAACACAGGTGTGAGTGTGGTGGGGAAGAACAACTGCAGGAGGGCTAGTCACCCAGTGGTGTAAAAATTGGCATTTTATGATTGTCACTCTTGAAGTGACACCCCAATTCCATGGTCAAAAATTGGAAAAAAAGTATTTTGCATGGATGGAATCATGCAAAACTATATTTGCTCTTTTAATCCCAGTTACCTAACATACATACTCAGCATTTTAGTGTGTTATCTCATAACATGTTTGTGTTATTTTACCAATACTATGTCTGTTCTGCCTTCAGTAAATGCGTAGAAAAATAATTGGTGCTTTCTTCAAAATATATTACGAATTACAAAGCAAAGTATTGAAATACTTCCATGATATAAGGACATCTTTACAAAATTATAATAATGAGGTCACTGTTGTTGGCTATATTTCACAATTGACCGTATTGTCAGATGTCACCTTAGCATCTCTCATAATAAACACAGATGCTTTTTAAAAGGAGCTGGATTGCAAGGGTTCAGTACACTAAGCTTCTTTTATAGACAGAATTGTACAGTTACCATGCATAATTCAAGTGGTTAAGTTCTACAGATGTCACGCTTAAAAGCAAACATATGTCTTAAATCATGAAAACTAGTCAAGTTATAAGGAAACATTCTTCTGTAGTAATCACTATCTGAGAAACCAGCAGCTATCTATACTTTTAGAGAATATCTCTAGAATGCCTGCTACAAATCTAATACCTTGTGCACAGTGGGTATCATTTTATTTATTTGAACTTTTTGGTGACATAATCTGTAGAGTGGAACTATGTAGTGGAAGCACCATAATTCATAAAGTAATAAACTTAAGATGGCATGTAGCCCTGTATTTTAATAAGTGTGCAAGTTATTGCCTTTACTGAAAAGCCCAATGAAAAAATATCAGCCTTTCTAACCATATAGAAATGTGTTGGAATTCCCTAAATCTGTAGATCTACTGGATCTGCTTTAACCGCCTCAGTGCTCACCCTGACCAAGATCTGTGGTCATTAAGGAGTTCAAGGACATTGACTCATCCTTTGATGTTACTAATCGGCTAGACACAGATATATTTGTTGCTGCTTTTGTTTGAAGTATTTTTAAATCATGGTTGAATTACATGGTGAAAGAATTGATATGACTGTATAATACTACATTTAACTGGAAACAATTGAAGTGAAACTGGAATTCAAGTCTTTATCTGTTAATTACACACACTTGTGCTGAACAGGTGCCAGTCCATCCATCATGGGGCAAGTATTTTGTACTTTTCAGAATGAATTCTGCAAACACTGTTTGGTTAATAAGGCTTTCTTAGATGTTAACAATATCCAAATATCCAAATAGTGTCTTCGATTAGAGTCTGTAGAAATTCTGGAGTGCTGGTTAACAATGAGAGTGCTGATAAAAATATCCAAAGTTTGTGCAGGTATATTATGATTCTCCTGAATAATATCCACTGAAACAGTCTTTTCCTCCTGAATAGTATAGATATTTGACCTGATTTCTGTACTCAGGCTTGAGTGTCTGTACTGCAAAAGAACCTTTTACATATCAGTCCAAAAGCTAACTTACTTTATGAAAAGCTGGATATTTAATCATTTCTGTATGTAATTCCGAAATAACTTATTGACTTCACTATCTGTATCTGAAGTATTTCTCAATAATACCAAATCCCTGTTCTCCACACCTCTTTAGCCTTGGTTCCCATGCCTTGTAGCATACAAACAAGATGTGTTTGTACTCAAATGTACAGAACATTATATTGTAATCAGTATTCTTGACTGAAGGTTATTTTCACTGATTTATTGAAACCTTATGTAAACTATGAATCCTGCTTTAATATGGCTGCATTTCTAGGCCTATGCAAAGAGAATACTGTATCTTAAATGACACCTAAGTGACCTAACCTAATATATGTATAGTAATTTTCTTTATTTCAAAAGTAGATATTTATGTTGCATAGCTGTTTTATGTTACCTACCCTGCAGTATGCAGAAATGAATGAAAGTGGCTCATCTGTAAATTATTGTATACATTTACTCAGGTTCTGGCATTTGGTCTTTAAGTTTGTTCACTGTGTAGAACTTTGTTTGCTCTCCATGAATTTTCTGTAGGAACCACAGTTTTCATTCTCCTCAACAAAACATGCTTGCAGCTTGGATATAGTAAATTGTCCATGTCTATATTATATTTAATATTATTTAATATTATTCTTGTTGCCTTGGTCATGGTGAGAAATTGTCCATTATGGAGCAGTGCACTTACCCACATAAGAAACAAACAAGCAAATAAATAATTACATTAATAGCAATCGGCTGAAGTGTGGGGAGTGCCTTCTGTGTGGAGTCTGCATGGCCTCCCCGCGGTTGGGTGGGCGTTAGAAAGACATGTGTAAATGGGCGTGCCTTCGTTGATGGTTGAATGTCGAGCTGGCACCTCGGTGTTCGTGAAAATCTACTGCCAGTCATTAGTGGACCGTAGTTTTGCTGTGGCGACCCCTAACCGGGAAAAGCCAAAAGACAACAACAACATTAATAGCAAGTATAATCAAAGTTAAATCCCTGCAGCTATACCTCAGGCTAAATTAGTGAAATTCATAACATGAAGATATAGATCTGTAATGTTTACTTGCATAATGTAGTCTTAATATGATGTCTGTCATAGTTTAATTTCTTATAAATTAGTCTGGCTTAAAGTCCAACATTATGTGCTTTTATTTCACGTCTGCTACAGTTTACCTGAAAAGAAGCAATGTGTTTATGATCTACTCAGCTATGAAAAGTTATAAACACAATAGATATACAAGGAGTCTGTCATCTTAGATCTTGACTGCTATCACAAAGCAGGTTTATTTCCACTGTAGACAGATCCTGCACTCACAGTTGCAAAATGCTTAAAAATCACTCCCTCAAGCTTAAGACAAAAGGTTTTAATGCTTGATCATGGTAAAATATAGACACCTCTGCTACAGATGTAGTAATGCATCAAAAATAACAAATGGCAGAAGAACCAAATCATATAAAATGCCGTTTAATATGATTCTTTCAGCTCCATTTATTGCCCACATGCTCCAAATTAAATGAGAATATATGACCCATGAATGCTTTCTATGGAGTTGTGGTATGCTCTAAATATTACTGGCAAGTGCTCAATTCTGGCTACATATAAACTATACTTTTAAGTTTTTTATACTTTTAAATTTGAAATGTAAGTATTTTAACAAGCTAATTGTACTATTTGTTGTTTAAGACTGTCTCCTGCTATACTTACAGTCTACTCTGACTTAAGAGCCCTCACTTATTGTTTTGTATTTTACATAGAGGTGCTTGAAGATAAAATAATGCATTTTATTTATTTTGTGTATTGGCAAAATATATTATTTTACTTATCACTAAAGGTGTCATAGGACCATAGAGGTTACTAGGCTATCTACCTGAAGGTCATTTCAAGCCTAGACATTTCATCCCAATGTAATACCATACAAAGTCTAGTCAGTACACAGGATTGTATTTAGTAATGACTGTCCATGTCCAGGAGGGTTGTGGGCACTATCCCTGGTAAGAATTTAAGGTGCCCCATCCACTTGTCCAGGTTCCTTTTGAACAGTGTCATAGAGGTGCTCTGCGTCACATGAATTGGCATCCTATTTCAAAGATGCGGCAGTCACTGGGTGACAAATGTGTCCCTCCAGCATGTCCTGTTCAAGTCGCACGCCATATTAATGTGTGTGTGTGTGTGTGTGTGTGTGTGTGTGTGTGTGTGTGTGTGTGTGTGTGTGTGTGTGTGTGTACATTGTTGTTTGTCTGCTGTCAATCAATACCTGAATCCTATCTCCCGGACATGCTACAAGAACACTATCACATCTAGGAACAGACAATCTGTTAAAAAAACCCAAGTAAACAAAACACTTCAGTTAAAACACAGACACACACACACACATTGTAAGCAAATCACTACATGTTTATATTCCACTAAAATCAGCAAATGCAAACTAAACAGCATATTACTGCTAAAGAGAAAATGAACAAAAAATAAGTGAACCCTCATTTTTTGTAGAATAGTGCAAAACCCATGCTACCTTCCTTTAACTAGATATGCCAACTCACAGTCACACAATACCAAGGAAGTAGTTAACGCTCTGATCTGTATTATGTCTTAATAATAATAATAATAATAATAATAATTAATTTTTGATGAAACTGTCAGTGCTGTTCTTTACTACTTATGCACTTAAATGTAAATGCCATTTGGTCCTATTACTTAGATTAGGAAGCAGTCATCCAAAGTGGCTTCCTTAAAACTACATGTCTCAGTTTTATGCCCTAACAGTGCTATAGGATAGCAGGGTACATATGGTATATAATACACAACCGCAACTGCAGCTTCCCAGCTATGACACCTTCCAAACTAAAAACACAGAATTGTGTGTGTGTGTGTGTGTGTGTGTGTGTGTGTATATATATATATATATATATATATATATATATATATATATATATATGTTTGTATGCATTGGTGTATTTGGCCTAAAATTCTAGTGTTTCACATCCTCCCCCATCAGTGCTAAAATTTCATTTCTCTCCTTATGATGCTTGCTTTTCAGAGACTCCCTGTCAACCACCCCCAAAAGCACATAAGCTAATTAACATTTTTGGTGTGCTGGACATGTGCTCCTCTGCTGTGCACTTTTTATTCTTTGATGGCAACTTGTATCAACACAGAAATGCACAGTATGGCATACATGTCTCTAGCCACTGCACAAGCTCATGTTGCTAAGTACAAGCCAACGATTATGAAAGGAGAACATTCTAATATGATATTCCATAATGTGCAATGAAAATAATGTCAAAATGTACCCAAATTTTCTGCAAAGATATTTAGAAGAAATGATTCTTACTCATTTTCTTGTGATGTGTACTTCTGAGATATTTTAAAATGATTAAGAGTGAGTTAATCATGCACAGCTTGTTTTATGGTACGTCTATATTAGTAAAGTATTACTACGTAACTATCACAAGGTTTTCATATCAGAAATAATACTTCAAAAGACAATCTGCATCTCAAACAGAAAAAAAATTAGAGTTACTCCTTTCAAGCATATTTCCTTGTAGACTTTGCTGTCCCTTTCATTATACACAATGAAATAGGGAACGTTTCCATTTACACCTCTCCTGTTTTTACGTACTGCCTGATATAAGTTTACATCAGAGTAAGGGGAGTATTCTGTCATGAACCCAGGTCTGATCTCTTTCTTCTCCACTTTGGTCCCTGCCTTTTTGAGACACCTCTATGGTACTTTTGCTGTCAACAGTAATCCTATCCAAAGAGCTAAAACATATCCTGGCACTCATTAAACAAACATACACAAGTCTTATGCAAATGTTTCTTGTGCGGTGTGTTGTGAAAGGCATCATGTTAATAAAAACAAATCTTGTATGTTTCTAATGACTGTTTTATTGTTTACTGCTTCAATTGACACTGTATTTTTTATCTGTCAAATAAATATGTATACAATATGAATGCAAAATAAAACATTCTTGGAAAAAAATGCATCCTGTAATGGAAATTTGTTGGTATAATGCAATTGTGTGCAGTGCCATTAAAATGTAGAAGATTAGCTAACAATACTTGCCAACAGTTTATTCTTGAATTAAATGTAAGGACAAATACAATGGGACTTAACATGCAGCTTCTGAGAAAGTCATAGTCACTGTGTTCTTAAGACTTGTCACTAGTACCAGAAAATTAACTATATCTATAAGGCCTGAAGGAGTAGAATAAGTCCTGCCCAGTAAAACATAGATGCACACACACACACACACACACACACACACACACATGTGCACGCGTGCGCACACACACACTCATGCATGCAAAGACCCACACACACACCCACATACACATGCACGCGCACATGCACACACACTCATGCACGCACAGATCCACGCACACACACACATGCACACACAAGGGCACACACACAGGCACACACACACACACACACACACACACACACACACACACACACACACACACACACACACACACAAACACACATATACACACACATATGCACACACACGCACTCCAGCAGATTTGTCTGACATGAATGAATGTGACAAACTCCTCTAACTGCATCCACCCCAACATAATTTCTTCATTTGTGCATCTTATGGTGTACTGACAGTATTTATCAGATAATGTACCTATATAATAAATCACAAAATGGAATAAGGAAAAAATCTAAGGGAAGAGTGAAAATCCAGGTATTCTGTGATTATCCTTGAAACATGAGCTCCCTCCCACACAGGTATATTGTGTGAACATTTGCTGTTCAAATACATGCTAAAAATGAAATTAACACCTTAAAGAAAATCAGTAGAGCATGTTCCAGAAAACACATTGCTCATTTACTTTGCTGTTCTGTGAAGGCAATAAAATTATACCACTCTGCATGGCCATTGAATCTAGACTCAAAGAAAGATATTACCTCACTGTATTTAGTTATCAACTACTGGAGTGACACAGAAGAAAGAAAACATGGGTTGTGTAGTGGTCTGGCCATGAACACACTGGACCTGCTTGCTTAGCTCATTACCTTTATATGACTGCAACATAACGTTTTGAAATTCTGTCTGCAGGTAGGGCCTTGTGTCTACAAGTACCAGTACTGATATTCACTCTGAATGTTGTCATGACATTACGAAGCATTAAGAAAGTAGGAATACTTAAACACCATACCTTTGACGGGATAAAGGATTGCACTTAAAATGCCCTTTCTCCTCCTTTTAGCCTGTATTCACACTGTTTTTAAGAATTAGAAGAGTATGACAGAGCCAAGTACCAGTCTGTAATGTCAAAAATGTAGACATGGGAATGGCCTTGGAGAGCTTCAGGGACACCTAGGACAGCCATTCGAACTAAATGAAAGGCATCTGGGGAAATCCGACTTTATGTGAGGATAGCTGTTGACCACTGACTTTGAATTCAACATTGATAAGGCACATTTGCAAAAATTTCTGATAATATGGCAGTAAATCTGCACTTGATAAGAGCATTAACAGCAATCTATATTGTTATATTTTAGTACTAAATAAGTTTGCAAAAAAAAAAATAAATCATTCCTGCCAAAGGCTCACTGTAATTGTCATGTTAATTGTGTGTACTTCAGCTGTCTTTATATGAATGAAGTTGTGTGAGCACATCTTACAGTTATCCTGAGGTCAGTGGTGGGTGAGGCGTGGTAAGAGGAATATTTTGTTACTAAATACTGTTATTTATGCTTTGTCTTCCCATGCTTTTGTATCACCACCAACAACAATTTTTGTCGTAAAATCAGAGTGCAGGGTCAAAGAGAAGTAGTGATACAGTTAAGTGCACTTTCTCTGCATCTTGCCAAGCAACTTTAGTTTAAGAGGTTTAATCAGAGAAGCAATTCTTTAGCTAAGAACGGCACAATGCACTGAAGTTTACTACTCAGTTTGTCGTGAATGGACATAGACATTACACAGTTTGATCACGTTCACACACTCTACACATCTGGAGTGTGCTGTAGGGGCTGTGGAATTCAAGCCAAGCTCTCTAAGTTTGCACATCAGTGCCCTGACCACTACATTATACTGCCTACAGTTACAGGATAGCAGCAGAACTGACCATAGCAAAAACATCAATGGCAACTGACTGTTCAATATCTATAGATGCCAAGTATGACTGAGAAAAGAACAATGAGATAGTCAAGTTCAGCAGAAAGTCCTTTTGGGATATGTTTAGACCCCAGTTTGTGGGAATGAATCAATCAAACAGAAAAATGAACAGTAGACAGACAACATTTGTTTTACTAAGTTTATAAAGAGATGCTTTTAAAAAGTATAGCAACACATATCACTTGTGTAATTTTAATTGGAAATAGTATTTCGAGAACCTGAAATGTGATAAACAGGTTATGCAGATTCAAAATCATATTCTTCTTAGTCATTCTCATTTTGCCTGCAAGATTAAAAATCATATTCTTCTTAGTCGTTCTCATTTTGCCTGCAAGATTCAAAATCATATTCTTCTTAGTCGTTCTCATTTTGCCTGCAAGATTCAAAATCATATTCTTCTTAGTCGTTCTCATTTTGCCTGCAAGATTCAAAATCATATTCTTCTTAGTCGTTCTCATTTTGCCTGCAAGATTCAAAATCATATTCTTCTTAGTCATTCTCATTTTGCCTGCACCAGTCAGTCTGAATATTATGTAGAATATGTTTTTTGATATACTGAAAATATGCAGTGAGACACCTTCAGGGTCAGAGCTTGCAGGGGTTTTAGTCTTAATACAAGGGGAAAGAAAACACATGATCATGGCAGAAAGTAGTGATTTATTTGGACTATATCAGAAGCTGCAGGCATGGAGTAGCTACAACGAGAGTGAGGGATTTTGCAACAGGATCCTGGTATTGCAATTTACTTGGTAAAGAAAGAAATGCAATATTCAAGATGATGCAATGGAGTTAAAAACAAAATAATACCATGGTCACCAAATTTCCATCTATTTAATAAAATAACATTACAAAATATCCAAAAATGTATTTCACTGCTCGAATGCTTTGCACTGCCCAGAATTCTGATGAAAAACTTGTATGCCTGTCTATTATTTGGATAACAGGGGTTCTTGATTTGAAATACACTGTAGCTTTATGTAAATATAACAAATAGGCTGAACCAGTTGTACTGCAGATGAATTTCAATTTAAAATTCTGGTGCTTTAGCTAGATGAATGCATGTGAGGCAAAACATATGCAGCTGAAAAGAAGATGATCACATATTGAGTTTTCAGTTCTATAGGTTTTTCCCTGACAAAGTCTTACAATAATTTCAAGCACAAAGAGAGACTTATTTGTATCCTCACACCAGGAGCTGAAGAATGTAAAGTGACTTGGAGTTATCTGTATCACCTGCTGTGCAAGAAACATGGCACCTGTATGATTCAAGCAACATTGAGGTTACCTTGCCTTATTTCTATATCCATGATCTGCTGTTGTGCTGTTAGGAAATAGTACAGAATATAGAAAAAAGCCCTAACATAATTAGTTCAAAATATAGAAAAAAACACTAACATAATGCTAGAGTAGATTAAGGAGTCGTGACGTGAATGAGACTTGTAAAAAATTCTATTGCCCTAGACCCAAAAAACATAAGTAGCAAAATTTTGGTTTCCTTATCCGTCAATGTTTGTATTGCAGCAAACGGAGTACCGTAAAAGAAAAAAAATCAGGCCAAACATCAATCCAATGCAGATTCAATGGGAATAAGCAAAAATTGTGGAAATGATGCTTCACTGTAGGTATCCATGAAAGAAACTGTGGAAATGATGCTTCACTGTAGGTAACCATGATAGCAAAATATAGTTTCAAAGAGTTCATCACAAGTAAGAAAACATTCTGTAATATATGTCTGGATAAATTATTTCATGACATGTTTAAAGGAAGAGTTAGAAGATGAAGTGTGTTGACTAAAGAAATTTCTGTAGATCATTTCATTCATTTTATGTTCTCTTACTGTCTCACAGTGGGGAGTGCTTTGCTGATGTTTTGTTGTGATTTTTAATATGTTTGTAAGTAGATCGTACTATGCATTATGTACTCTGGAGGATATATTCGGATGCAACTGCCTACTGATATCTTTTTCTTTCAAATTGTTCTTATAGCTCTTAAATAGTATTTTCTTCATGTAAAATAGAAATTCTCACTTTGCAAGGATATGTATGTCAAAAAATCAAATAACTAAAGCAATACATAATTATATTTACCATGTAAATAGACAAAAGGATTTAAATGCTAATGCTGTAAACTAGTTAATTACTTTTTTCCTAGATTAACTATTATAACTATTTGTAGCTTAATGTACAGTATTTTGCTGAACCAATTAATGCCTGTTATGTTTGAAGTTGCATTTATACTGTTCAGCCTGTTATGCTTCAGATTTTCTCTCAGTTTTCACATCTAGAATATTATTCACAGTGGGTAGGCATAATTCAGAAGCACATACAGTAGAATACTGACTCATTTTCCATGCTCTGTTTTCTCCCTCACATTATGAAAATTTATAAGATATAAGAAATTCAGTAGCAAATTATCTGAAATCATTTGATACCACATCAGTACAAATGACTTTCTAGAAAGTGATTGAAAATGAACTCTGTTCTAAGACAGTGCTAAGACTCGTTCTCACACATTTTAAAATATATACAGTATGTTCAAAAAACAGAGCTTTTCACATTGTTATGATTACTGTTGCAGTGGTTAAAATTTCACATTGTTATTTACACATGTTTAACAAAATAGATACAATTTTTGATACAAAATTCAAAAACATTTCTTATTGTACATTTTCATCAAGTTTTTCCGGCAATTATCTAAATTCTTATTTATATATTTCAATTTCTAATTTTTTTTTCCTGTTGAGTACCAAAGACCTGTCAACTCTTGGGTCAGTGCCTTCCAGAAGTGAGGGCAATCTCAGTAGAGTAGTAATTGGACCTGCATCCCATTTTTTGAGATCAGTCATTCAGGTACGGTATCAGCATATTGTTAAGTACCTGTAGATGTGAATGTGTGTGTGCCTTCTGTGGAAGGTTGGGCGCCGGGCTGGCAACTCGACACCATAAAACTCCACTGCCAATCAAGAGAAGACAGGTGATCCACTGTGGCGACCCCTAACCAGGAAAAGCCGAAAGAAGAAGAAGAAGATTGAGAATTTATTATTTTACAGAACTTATGTTTACTTTTAAATTGTGTCCTCATTACTACCATAATAAACAGGTAAAATCATTTTCACAATGCTGCAATCATACATTCTCATCAGCAGGATGACGGATGGGACTCTGATTTTTCTTAACAATGACCATTTATAATTTTAAAAATGGGAATGTATCTATTCAGAATTTCTGTTTGGACTTATTCCACATTACAATATTTTTTGGGCTAGTATACTACCCTTTTGTAACTGAAGTAGTAGTTATGTCCAAGGGACTGACTGTCCGTTGTGTAAATCAATAGTACATTTAATGATTTTTATCTTCCATTTCTAACCGATGATCTGGGGAGCACTGAATATGAGTTTACCAGGACATGTGATGTCAACACCATAACAGTGAAATGAGAGGAAAACAAATCTTGAAAGATCAGTAGTAGTCTTCACTGAGGATGACTAGAACTGAAGGAATGCATTCATGGTTAAATAGTTTTGTTCTCGGGTAAGCCCTCCATATTTTCATGGAGGTGACAATGCCCGTCAGGTACAAGGACAATGAAACTTAGAGGATACAGAGACATAGCCCCTAATACAGCAGCTTCAGGGTGTAGGAACAATTACTAGTATGAGCATTTACACTCATGCACATGCACACTGTCTGTACCCACTAACATATATCAGACCTTCCCCCTTATGTTAATGTCCATCATTAGTAATTTCCAGCAAAAATGTATACCCATTCTATCTGTGTAATGACTGGAATCAGAAGAATGATTCCATCTGTGTAATGACTGGCATCATAGGAACGATTCTGTGTAATCATTGGGATTATATGAATGATTCTGTCTGTGTAATGACTGGCATCATAGGAACAATTCTGTGTAATCATTGGGATTATAGATGATTCTATCTGTGTAATGACTGGCATCATAGGAACGATTCTGTGTAATCATTGGGATTATAGGAATGATTCTATCTGTGTAATGACTGGCATCATAGGAACGATTCTGTGTAATCATTGGAATTATATGAATGATTCTGTCTGTGTAATGACTGGCATCATAGGAACAATTCTGTGTAATCGTTGAGATTATAGATGATTCTATCTGTGTAATGACTGGCATCATAGGAACTATTCTGTGTAATCATTGGGATTATAGGAATGATTCTATCTGTGTAATGACTGGAATCATAGGAATGATTCTGTGCAATCATGGGATTATAGGAATGATTCTATCTGTGTAATCACTGGAATCATAGAAATTAAAAGGCAAGTGAGTGCAGAGAATACATGCTTCTTGCCAATGACACCCCTCATGTTGTACTCCCATGTCATAAGGACAAAACAGGTTTATCCATGGATGAATTTCTAAGAACCTATCCACTCACGTTTGATTTGAAGAACACAGTAGTGTCATTCTGGAAGATAGTAATACTTACAAAAAGGTAAATGCACATGATGTGAAGTATAGTTATCAAAAAGTGGATACAACATTATTTGATATGTTTAGCCAGGGAGAGTTAGATTATGAAAGTTATGAATATTTATTAGTAGAACATCCCAAATTAGCAACTTTTTTCGGTATTCCAAAATACAGGTAAACCAAGTTAACCCACCCTTTAGGCCTATTATTTCGGCTAGACATTCCAAGACTGAAAATATATCCATTTGGTTAGACTACATATTAAATCCAGTAGAACAGAAATCACAATTTTACTTGAGAGATTCATGGCATTTATTAGAAAATCTACGAAGTTTGAACGTGACATTGGAGTCTACAAAATTTGGTACTTTGGATGTTAAGTCTTTGTATACTTCAATAAATTTAGAACAAGGAAATGAATATTTAAGAGAATATTTGATTAAAAACACATCATTTGTAGTCTAATGGAGTTAGTTTTGAACAATAATTTTTTTAGATTCAATAAAAACATATATCAACAGATCTTGGGTGTGGCTATGGGAGCTAGAGTAGCTCCAGCCTTTGCAAATCTTGTAATGGCTAACTGGGAGTTGAAATTTCTAATTAAACACTTTCATTATTCCAAAGTGCAGGCTTACTATAGATTTATTGATGATTTGTTTTTTCTGTGGGCAGGTACACATGAAGAATTTTTAGAAATGGTAGAGGATTTAAATAATACTACAAACTTTTTGGAATTTAAAATAAGTGGGTTCGGTGAATGTATTTCATACTTGGATGTACACTTAAGTTTAAATAGAGAGAGAAATACATTTATTAGTAAAGTCCATAGAAAGGAAGTGTTTGCTAATCTGTATTTACATAAAGATAGTTTACACCCTATGCATATGAAGAAGGGTGTTATCAAAGGACAGATTATAAGATTAAGTAGATTGACTACAGACGATGATACATTTACAAAGGAAACATCATTTCTTGGGACATTATTTCTTCAAAGAGGTTACAATTTAGATTGGTTGAAGAAGATTGAAAATTAAGTTTTGGTATTAAGACAAGGTGTTGCTAAGCCATTTCTTAGGTCTGGAGACATTTGTATAAGTCCTGTATTGGAAGCTAGTACTTCCAACCACATTGATTACAAGATTGCTTTTCCTATACCTATAGTGAATGAGATGTGGTTTATTAAGGAAATTATAGTTAACGATTGGAAAGTTTTATTAGGTAACAGAGAATTGGTAGCAAAAATAGGCATAAAACCACAATTCACTTATAAGAAAGTGTTAAACATAAAGTCCATGGTAGAGTCTGATAATAAGAGGGTTAATACGACCACAAGAATGGTTAGTACCAAAAAGGGAACTTATGCTTGTAAAAACTGTAAGCAATGTAGATATATTAATAATAGTTCATTTGTGACTTTGAAACATGCAAATTATACTATATGGGCCAAAGATTATTTTAATTGTAATACTGAATTTGTTGTTTATATTGCTTGTTGCATATCATGTGATCATTATTATATAGGGAAAACCAAAAGAACATTAAAATGCAGAATTTATGAACAAAATTTGGCTATTAAAAATAAGGATAAAAACAATTGTTTGGCCAAACATGCCCTTGTTTGTATAGATTTTAAGAAGTTTGAGTTTTCAGTAGTGGAAAAGGTCAATGACATTTTATTTGGAGGGGATTTGAACAATATTCTTGAATGTAAAGAAACATTGTAGCAGTTGTTTTTAGGGGCAGATAGAGTACCAGGACTGAATGAGTCCATTAATTTGAAATGTTTTTTATCTAACAAATAGTTTTATTATGCAACTATTTAGACATATTTAGTGCTAGTCACATGTATGTTTATATATATAAGCGTATACTTGCATTTTTATAGATTGATTGACAAGTATTTCAAGTTATTTAAAGTAATGTAAATACTAATGTTTATTTATTATTTTGTAACGTGTTTGATGTCATTTCCTGTGATTTTAGTATAAAAGGGAGGATGGGTAAGTGTAATTCTTTTTTTCTGAGGAAGTTCACATAATAAATGAGTGAATGAAAGTGCTAAATCTATTCGTTTTCTAGTGGTCATTGGATTTAAACTTGAACACTGTTCGTTTTTGAGTTTCAGTTTGAAGTTTGCAGTTTTTGGTTCGGTTGGATGGCAGATAAAGTAACAAATATATCTCAACGTACAGCATGTAAGAGAACAAGTATAGGCACGGGGCCTCAAACTGTCCTTGTTCCTTTATGTATCAGAATAGATTTGTGTCAAAGGGGAAATTGTATTTCTGTAACTGACCTAATCAGTACTGTGTACAAAGGGACAACAATATTTTTGACCTAAGTGATATGCCTTTAGATATTTGTTGTATTAAAAGACTACTAATGCTACATGAAGTGATGACCCAAGAAGACTGTCCAGTTAAGTGACATGTTTATACTCACACAGTGGAAAAATGAAGAGTGAACTAATAAAATTCATGACTACAGCATGAAGATCAATAGCAGCTCAAAACCCTTAACCAGTGTGTGACATGCCTGGCCCAACATGCCATGCCTTGTATCTCAATGTCATTATAACTGCAGAACCAGTTATAAGAAAGGTAAATGTTATCAGGCTAAGCAAAACAACAAAGTGAATCATTATGTGTGCTATGGGCAGCAGATCAGCAATCGGGCACCAATCAGACAACATTTTACAATACCATTAGTTAATGTAAAAGATCCAGTAAGATCAGTTGTCAGAAATCACATTCATTTTGCTTTAATGGATGAGAAATGTCAAAGCACTGTGAGATCAGCAGAAATTTGGTGGTAGTAAATTTAAAAATCTCAGAAAGGTAATTGCTATGGCGTACTTATCATACTGAAACTGATCCTAAAATGCTATAATTTGTAGATAAGTCAAACTGTATGTACATTCTGTTATAGCTATAATTATGTACACTAGGATTCATTTTTTTAATTAGTTAAGAATGTGTTCATCTGAAGTAGTTAGGTTTAGGTACGAAATCTCTTGACTAATGAAGTTTGGAAACAGATGTAAGTTGTCGCGGGACATCTTTAGGGAGGGAACAGATGTAAGTTGTAATGGGACATCTTTGGTGGGGGAACAGATGTAAGTTGTCACGGGACATCTTTGGGGGGGGAACAGATGTAAGTTGTCACGGGACATCTTTGAGAAGGGATCAGATGTAAGTTGTCACGGGACAGCTTTGGGGAGGGAACAGATGTAAGTTGTCACGGGACATCTTTGGGGAGGCAACAGATGTAAGTTGTCACTGGACATATTTGGGGAGGGAACATATGTAAGTTGTCACGGGACATCTTTGGGGGGGGATTAAGCCATTAGAAAATAGTAAGTAATATGGTAGTGAGTTTGGAGGGGAGTGGGCAAGCAAGGGTTAAGCAGGTTGGAAGTTGATGGAGGAAGTGAGGTAGCATTGGGGGTGGGTCCTATAGGCTTTTGGGTTCGGTTTTAGTGTTTGAAATCACATTTGGTGTGATCTTGTTGCCCTCCCAGCCCTCCCTCTTTTATGGTATTACATGTTGCGTGGAGAAGAGGGACAGGCTTGCCCCTCTTCTGTTCCCCCTACGGCAGATAGTTAAGTGGAAGGACTGAAGGGGTAAATTTGATTGTGGAGGTGTTTGAATTGGTGGTCTTATTTGGTGATAAATGCTGAAGATGAGCTGGAATGCCTTGTTAGTGCATGGGTAACTGAGCAAGTGGGGGATGCTGCTTATCCTGGGGTGAGCGGTTACGCTGCCCTTATTGGTTATGTATTTCATGTTATTTTACAACATGGTTTATTTATGAAGGTTTGATTTGGTATTGTGTTCAATAAAGTTTCATGTTTGCATTTTATTTATGTGCACAATAAAGGTCATCAGAGGTCTTTGGGTGTTTGTGTGTTTTATTAAAGTGGAGCATGACAAACTGAATTCAAACTGAGAGTGTGTAATTAGAGTAAACCACTGTTCCATATCTTTTTGTACCGTGTGTCCCTTCACTCTTCCTGTGCTCTCAACAAAAAGTTATTAGACATAAGTAAGGATATTATTACTATTAGAATGAGATGAAGTATGCCGTTACTAAAAATCAGTGTGATTTGTGTTACTGAGAATCAAATAAATACCTTTGGTCCATGGCTTCAGTAGATATAATTCCACACTATGTAAAGACTAAGAATATAAGCAAGTACGATTTCAGCAACAAGAACTATAAAATCCACAGATAAGATTTCACGACAAAGAGTTGATTCTGAAGAATCCATGTAATCTAAAGCCTGTATAAAACCAATTAACTGGAAGAAAAAAGATTGCAGACAAAATATATCAGGGGTGCTGAGACCTGTTTCACTTCATATTTTTTATTTTTATTTTCCTTTTTTCCCCACTTGGCCAGTAGCTTCTTTTGAGGGGAGACCCAAGGTAACATCTACATGACTCTGGGAAGTTTGGCCAGGACATCTGGGAACTTTCCCTAATTTTGTAAATAGTTGTCATGGGATCTTTAACATCTACCTGAGCTACCACCAACTCTAACATATGGGGCCTCAGTTTAACATCTTATCCAAAGGACAGCACACTCATGAGTGAAAGAGTCAGCTTATCAGCAATCAACCAATCTGTTATGGGAATAGAACTCACAGCATTTTACACTGATGGTGACTGTGCTACCTGCTGCACCACTAACACTGACATTAGCTCTGTGCTTAAGAAAGTGGTTAAATGCATCTTATGTTGTTTATTTTTTTTTCTTTTTACAAATCCTGGATCATGGCTGAAAAAGATCATGTGACCAGTGCACTTTCCTGTAAAAAAAAGAGAAAGTTTATTCCACGAACAAATATCATTATTGTATGGTTGCATTCATAGGTTTAGAATTTGATGCAAGTCAGAATTAGGTTAAGGTAAATTTGTTTGATTAATATGGAGGTTGATCAAGGGAACTAGTTTTTATCAAGTTCATGGTGACAGAATGTCCTTGTCTTGATGAGTCTCATGTTACTTTGTTTTTCTACTTGTTCCACCTTATGAGCAATAGACATCCATAACCTACCTGACCCACATAGACAAGCCCTATCATACTCATATATTCACTATGCATCACAAACAACATTTAGAAAGGTATCAGACTTACAGCTGCATTGTAATATCCATTGCAGAGAGTTTAGAATCAAGAATAAAGAGCTTATCAAGTAATTCTTGAACAAAGTAATTAACTGATGTCAATGCAGCGATGAAATATTTGCTAACTTTTTTCGCTGTGTGTGTGTGTGTGTGTGTGTGTGTGTGTGTGTGTGTGTGTGTGTGTGTGTGAGAGAGAGAGAGAGAAAAGTAGAGATCTGAGAACTAATGCTCTGCTAGAAAAAGTTGACTGGAACTATGAAATTGCCAGTAGAGTTACTGTCTTTGCAATTTCTATGCTAGACCTTTGCAATGTCCCACATAGAAAAGCATCTGATGGAGTTAGGGGTTCTAAAGACAAACTGTCCATATTACTTCAGCTCTACCATCTGTTTGTTTTACTGTAGCATTTATGTCAACAGAGAGGTAATGACATCATCCCTCTCCTGCAGCTTGTCTTCATTTTCTTTGCTAGCTTTACCTTGTAGTGACAAGGATGTCAAGCACCAGGAGGCAGAAATCTATCAACCTTCACAGGAAAGCAGAATTTTGCATTTGAAGTTTTAAAAAAGTCTTCAGAACTGAATATTTTGCTGGGACACTAGAGGGCAGTTCTGGGGGGTTTATGTTAAACCTCTATAGATGGTATCTCTAGATACTTTGAAAGCATTATGATTTCACACTCTCACTGATTTACAGTATTGTGCTCATATTCCTTGGCATGATGGGAAATGCTTGTAACACGAAGGAAAGATATGTGGAATTTGATCTGAACTTAACTTTTGTGCAGACTGTGAAGACAACAGATTATCATTCTGTGAAAAGTGTAATATAGTTGCTGAAATGTACTGTCAATAAAACAGTTGTTTTGCATGAAATATTCCAATAGGATACCACCAGATGGAATTCAAAGTTTATTTCTACTGGAATTGATGATCAGATCAGATATCTGAAATCTCTTCGACCTTATGCAGTAAATCATGGCAACAAAAAGATAGTAATCAGCAGTGCAATCTCTGGTACTACTGCAGAGAGAGACAGGATGAATGAGTCAGGAACTCGGATGTTGCCTATCTCATGCCCCCTCAGTCGTGTCCTTTGTAGACTCAGTGATGCTAAACCTTACCCAGTGTCATTTGTTTGCCAGAATGGCTACAGATACAGAGACCTTTCAGCTTTCCCCATTTTGGATGAGCATGCCTATTTCTTGGTTTTCTTTACCCCTACACATGACCTACCTATTTTTTGGACTTATGTCTTTATTTTCTTCCTTGATTTACCTTTTCATACAATGTACTGAATCCTCCTCATCGCATGTGATTTTTCAAGATGTCTAGTACTTAGAAACACCCACTGCATGACTAATTGAGCCAATAATTAAAAATGCAAAAGTAAACACACATCTTACAGCTGCCTTTTTCTGAAGCAAAAAAATCAATGACCTTGTGCTTTAGAATTTAAACTCTGCAGATGTTACGCGGTCTCTTTGATAATATGCATATGCTTATATAATGTGCTTATTTTTCATTTTCTCCCTCTGTTTTTTAATCATGTTTGTGAGTAGTACCTTGCATTGCAGCTGTGCGTAGGAAGAGTGTTGTGCTATTTGGTGTTAAAGTTTTTTTTGCTAATTGGATATTCAGATAAGGGCATTTGCACTTATTTTCAATGTCTGCACGTTGAGAGGTAATGCTGATATACATGCTGCATGTCTGATTGACAAAATGTTGAAGATGTTTTTGATAATAATTCAGTGTATGTGCAGAACTAATCTTTTACTTTTTGTCTGTCTTTTTGACCTACACTTTAAAGGGACAGTACCGTTTCACTTCAAAACACATTGTTGCAAAGGAATGGGTTAGCAAATGAATTATGAACATAGTAGATCAAGCAATTAGGAAACCACTAATTTAACTTGCTCTTGGCATAAACTGGGTATTAACTGAACCACTTTATTCTCATATTGCTAAATCTTTCGCTTGTTATTTGTAATGGAGCTGCAACTATAAAAACTGCATTTGGGCAAAATCAGTTTTCTTGATAATCAAAAAAGATCTTATTTTGCTTTACTTACTGTCGGTTGCAAATTACTGTGGGGTATGTTTTCCATATTTAGGCTGATATAACTGATGGAAAGGCTCATATTTTTTTGTCATACCAGAAGTTACTACTGCATGCAACAGAATATGTCACATTGTTTAGGCAAAAATCGTACTATCAAGTTAATAGTCACAATGTCATTGCATTCCTCCATGATACACGTACACATGCATATTATAAGTGCTATTGGTGAAATAGCAATTGCCCCACAAAATGTATAGATGGAGTGGCTGATATTCTTTGAAGTTGTCTCACAATATTTTAAAACACACACTGCCCTCTGTTTGTAGTCAGTTCATATATCTTGTTTGAAACAATAAGTATAGTGAATATTATACTATGATTAATGACTTTAGCAGCCAGAATCTAATTTTAAACTAGATAGTATTTAGAAATATATCTGATTTCCTTGCATGCTAACCAAGCTGCAAGGCTAACTTGTTTATCTTGTATACTAAGGGACTACATTGTTCTCCATTTTCTAAATGTATTGTTGTATTTAGAAGTCTCAGCAGTCCGCATTCTGTCAAAATAACTTTTCAACAAATCAGGAACATTGTTAGTCATTGCATTCTGGATAACTGATTCCGGAGACAGACAATCTGAAAAAGCTCTGAGGCTTTAGTGCACTCAGTATTACTCTCTTTGTGTTGAGCAGACATGTGCTTTTAAAAGTAAGAGTCTTCTTTCAAGCTTCATGATCAATTTTGCTTTTTTTTTTTTTTTTTTTTTTTTTTACTTTTCTCCAAAAACCTGAAAAATTGCTGGAGTACAAAAACAACAAGGAATTTTGACCCAGATAATTTACTTGAGATAGTTTGAATCCATTTCTTACTGTTATAATATATACTACTTCAGATTGCTGTATTCAGATTTATTATTTTAAATCTATTATTCAGCTTATTTGAGTTATTTATGCCTACATTAAAGCCAATAACTTGATTGCTGCAATTACATGAAAATAGATTATCTGTATAGTTCATAGAATTTTTATCTCATTAAAATGAATTCCGTTGCTTTATTCATAAATAAAATGAAGTAGTTGAACATAATTGCTCAATTTTTCTAAAGCCTCCTTTAGCTGTTCTTATTCTTCTGATGGAGGTGGCACATATTATTAGATAAAGCATCACAGCTTATCTAAACAATTTTTACTATGACTCAGCATCTAGCAAAAAAACACATTGTACTCTTACATAACTGATAATTTCAATGAGATAAACTTCATACTAAATATTGTATTCATGCACTGTTAAACACTATAAGATGTATTAATTTATCTTATTGATCTTCTGTGTGCGTGTATATATATATATATATATATATATATATATATATATATATATATATATATATATATATATATATATATATGTATAGGATCCTAGCAGATTATTAAGCTGTCAGCCTGGAGGTCATTTCAAGTCTAGCCATTTCCTCCCAATGTAATACTATAGAAATGTTAGTTAATACCCAAGCTTGCATTTAATAATGACTGTCCATGTCCAGGAGGGTATTAGACGCTATTCCTGGTAAGAATTTACAGTGCCCCATCCATTCATCCAGATTCCTCTTGAACAGTGTCATAAAGTTGTTCTGTTTCACATGAATATGTAGCCTGTTCCAAGGATGCATCAGTCACTGGGAGATAAATATGTCCCTCTAGCATGTCCCATTTAAGTCACAAGCCATATTTAGGTCCCTGTAATGGGTGGCCCTAGTCCCATTTGATTTACAGATATGCAGTGAGTTCATTAGGTTTGAGTCTGAGATTGCTCTATAAACCAGGCATAAGTCTCCCCTAAAAAGTCTATAAGATACAGAGTAAAGTGACAAGGACTTTAGTCAGTCTGTGTACGGCACATTCTGAAGTCCCTTGATCTGCATTAGAAACCTCCGAGGTATCTCCAATTGCTGGAGATGCTTTGTATGGTAAATGCCAAATGGAGCATTTTACTCAATTATGGGCCCAATTAGTGTCAAGTATAGAGGGGTTATAACTTCTTTTGTTTTTGAGGTGATGCCTTTACTAATCAAGTGTGCTACATAGAAAGCCTTCCTTGCTACAGTAGACACATGGTGGTCGAAGTAGTTTACTATTAAAAAGTCAGTGTAGCATTGCACGCCTATGAGCTATTCGAACTACAGATGTTCAAATAGTTCATATGCTTGCCAGCCACGTAATCTAATGGAATATTTGCAAATGGTCTGTGCATTCGCAAACATAACATTCAGTTATGTACAGAGATTGCGGTACAGTGTGGTAAGGGAAATACATCCCTTTCCTCACTGTAGTGGGATCTCGGAGTTAGAATATATAGTTAGGGAGGTGCAGGGGGGCTTGCCCTTCTGCATAAATGGAATGTTAGGTTTCCTAGTTAGGGAGTTACGGGAAGGGTGGGATTGCTGTTAAGTGCCGAAAATGTCGCATTCGACATTTTCGGCATTAACAGCTGTTTTTCGATATTAGGGCCATTAGGTGATGTGTACTTTTGGCGAAACACTTCGCTCATTAGTACCATTTTTTTTTTCACTTTCGAGACTTTAATAGTAAACCAATCAAAGTTAAGGACATGGTCAACTTATGATCCCAGGTCCCTCACCACTTCATGGGAGCTTACGGTATTGTTGCTGATTTGATAGTGTGAAAGGACATTGTGCCAAAGGGAATGATGATGCATTTCTTTGCATCCAGTTTGAAACCACAGCTAAGACACCAGTTGTTGGTCTGTTTAAGACCCTCCTGACATCATTTGAAAATTTAATAATTGCACCCAGTTTGCCTTAGTTTTGACCTGAACATCTGAGAAGTATATACCAAACAGTAGAGGGCCCAGCACTGACCCCTGTTGCACATTGCTGGTGACAGGTCTGCTGGTTGATGTGGAGTCACCCACTTTGATAGTGTGCGCCCAGTTTGTGAGCCAGTTAGCAACCCATCTTACAACAAGGGGGTTTACATTCAGTTTGATAAATTTATCAGTAATGCCTGAGTGTGGAATTGTATTGAAAGCATTTGCTAAGTTGAGGTAAGCTGCTTGTACAAATTTGCCCTCATCAATGGCCCTGGTGACATTTTTGAAAACACAGACTGTTTGCTTTTGTATATATATATATATATAAATATATATATATATATATATATATATATATATATAAATATATGGCCGAGTAAGCAATGATGGCAATATGCATAAATATTAGGTAGTAATGATGCATGCAGTGTAGCAAAACCATTATCACTAAATTGCATGCCTTAAATACTTCAATTAAATATTAAATATACTACAGATGTTCGAATAGTTCATATGCGTGCCAGCCACATAATTGAACGGAATATTTGTGAATGGTCTGTGCATTCGTAAATATAAGGTTTGATTATGTACAGGGATCATGGTACAATATGGTAAGGGAAATAAATTCTTTTTCTCACAGAAGTGCGATCTTGGAGTTGGGAAATAGGGTTGGGGGTTAATTTAATTAATGTTTAATATTTAATTGAAGTATTTAAGGCATGTAACTTAGTTTTTTAATTGTATCTGATGAAGTTGAGGATGAAAACGTATTTCTAAGGACTATCGTTTATGTGTTGTGCTTTCTTACTGCATTAAAACTGTGTTAAGCCCATCTACTGTTTCCTACTGTTTCCTGTCTTCTGGAGTTCCATTGAGGTGTGGATAACTGTTTTCTAAGATTTCATGAGTGCATGATGTTGATGATATTGATATAGTCCTAGAAATTAAAGAATAGGAGTAGCAAAATCTTTGAAATGCAGATATATTTCCTCATTTAAATGATGTGGACTAGACCCTTAAATCATATACAAATTATTAAACAATTCTGAGGTTTCATATATTTTTTTAAGTTTTGTGCTTGACTTTTACTGGCTATTCAAGTAAATATCTCATTGCCTATTTAGTAATAAAAGGCGATATTTAATTACTTTTGTGTAAATGAGAATCTTTATAGTCTGGAAATGTGTGTAGCACACAAAAGTAATTATTACAATGTGGTTACACTGTCTGGGACATCTCAGTGAGTATTAGCTGTGTCCATTCATATGTTAGCATTTATTTTTGGACTATATCACTTCACTCAAATGAACTGAACTGAAAACAAAAATGAAATGAAAGTGGCTTCAATAAGCTGACATGCATCCTTTATTTTCTGTAGTCTTATTATGTTCCACAGTCTGCACAAGGCTCTTGGGTATCTTTCACCATCTTATGCAGAAATGTGTACATTAATTAAAATCATGATTAGAATAAGGTGAATAAAATAAATGGTAATATGACTCTGACTGTCCTGAGCATGTGACTTTACGATAAAATGTGAAGAAGGTTTTGTGGTAATAAAGCACATTATATAGGGAAAGAGGTCAGCCTCAGAATAGAAGAGCATAGATGAAGAAATGCATAGCCTGATATGAAACAGTGGAAAACTCAGAAAATAATGAAAACGTAATAAAAGTGCAAGAAAAAAGGTAAAAATAAAGATATGGATATCTCAGTTCATCAAACAGCCTAAAGGGATTGATTATAAAAAAGGGCTGTAAAACAAATGATATATTTGCAGTCTGCCTTCACATGGAAAGCCGTAAGTTAACATGAAAGGCAGTATATGCTGTGGGTATGATGGACAGAGAATTGTTTATAAGATCACTAAGAGGGAGGTCAGTGCATTGTTCTGCCATAATGGCAAGTCAGTATCAATGGGAAGTTTATCTTTAGGAAAATGAAGAAAGGAAAAACAGTCGGGAATTCAAAAAGTCTTGATTTCCCTGTTTCCCCTGGGCCTGGTCAAACAGTTAGGGTTTTAAGAGACGGCGAGTGGGCTTTCAGAATATTTTGCTTTTGAAGTTTACAAAAACTGAGGTCAGATGATGTAATAAAGCCTCAAAGCCAGTGCATTCCATTCTTTCAAAGATGCAGTGACTACAATGGACATGGAGCAATGATTTGTGAAGGATAAATCCCATGTACTGCTGCAGTGGCTCTGACTAATGAAGGATAATGAAGGCCAAATCCACTCTAGTGCACTCATATTGTTAGGGAGCTGGGGGTGTACTGACAAAAATGAGAAGAACATGAGCCCATGATGTAGTACTTGTGTGTTGCTCCTGTTGTACAGAGTTTTAGGTCTTGGTACGAGTGATGCATGCAGTGTGAGCCCATGATGTAGTACTTGTGTGTTGTTCCTGTTGTACAGAGTTTTAGGTCTTGGTACTAGTGATGCATGCAGTGCAGCAAAACTCTGAAACTTATGACGTTTGTGATACAGTAGCTTTTTAGCAACTTTAAACTGTTGATGGTAGAATTCTTGCTTGTCCCTGGACTGTTGGACCTAGCCACCATGAATTCATTTAAAGAGTGTTATGATATTACAGCTGAATGCAGTAAAACAAATAAACTGGGGTACAGCTTATACCAATGAATCACTGATCATGCAGGATATACAGTTTCCCTACAGCTTTAGTTTTGGTCTTGTGTATGATGCAATCCATGTATCTGATTAGTATGAGACAGGGAAAATAACTTTGGAGATAGGTAAAGAATTATTTAGAAGGGAAAAGAATTTTTGAATTTGAAGTGTATGTCCTCTCATCCTTTCATTATGTAAAAATGCATAGAAATATTTATTGATGGTTATTAGTGGCAGTACAGTAGAATTCCTCCTGCATGTATTGGTTGGGCCAGCTTTCTCTTACATTACTCCTCAGCAGATGTCCTCCTGAATGTGTTAATTGGCCCACCTTGCTCTGACATCTCTCATCTTGAGGGATTCACATTGCATACGCCGGATGCTAATGTACAGAGGAAATAACCACAACAGTTTATTGTGAACCATTCAATATGGGCAGAAGATCTGACATATGTCGGACTATGATGTTCAATTATTTTTCTTAGTTAAGTCATTTGTTACAGTTTTACTTTTCAAGTAGTTCAATAAAGTACAGTCTTCTCACAAGGTAGTTTATACATTGCTTCATGTGTATAGTTCATAAAGAGCAGTTTAATATGTCTGGCATGAATAGTGTCACCTTCCACATCATACAATACATTTGAAATGAAACTGTCGGAGAGACAGTTGAAAAACTTAATGTCCTTTCATTGTTTACATTCTTCCTTTTTTTGTGCATGTACCAGTATCTGTTTTTGTCCATTTAAACATCTTGCGTTTGATAGTTTTAGTCATTAGCACCCTCTTACTACTTGTTTCACTGTGCAAAATTCCTTTGGCCAGCATGAGATAGACAATACCAGGCTGGCTGACTGATACAATTAAAAAAAATAGTTCAAAAGAAATCTTTAGAAACTAAATAAATATTTATTATAGTATACAACACATGGGGGATTATTAACACCCTAGGGTTGTTGCCACATAAGTTGTTTGTAAATTCAAGAGATTTCCCCTTTTGTGGAAAGAAAGCCATACAGCAAGCCTTTGACATTTATGACTATATCATAATTTTTATTTCATCTTCATAATAGTTAGACATCCATGTCTGTACTACTTTAATGTAGACTTAGGGAAGCAAACTAAAATCATACAGAGTTGTAAAACTCAGACATTGTTTCATTTGGTTGTGGTTACTTGTCTTCACATTCTTTTCATCTACTGCGAAGATTCAACATGAGATGGTAGCAAAATTAAAAGCTATATGAAAAATCTATCAGGAACCCATTTCTAGCTGTATATGAGGCTGTATAGATTAGATTTATGTAGGCAGTTTAACAACATTGTTGTCTCTGGCAGAGCCAGTAACTTTAAACATCAAATTAAAGTGCCAGTTCCCTAAATGTGGAGTATAGGGTATGATTAACTATTATTTGTCATACATTTCTATGGTTATTAGATAAGTAACCAGTTTCTTCACTGTGACATGAATTATTAATAACCTTTTCATAAAGAGAAAACATTGTGCACTACACCTGCAATGACTGTGCAGTTCTTTGGTTCAAGATCATGGCTGCACAGGATAAGCAAATGTGTTTAACTGATCCGCTTTTGTACATTGAACATATTTTTGTACTTCTTACCTTCTAAGAATGGCTTTATTGAACTATTTGTGCCTGGGGGTTATCTGAAATTGTTGCATGAACAGATTTGCTTAATGTTCCTTAGCTCAAATCATTTGCACAGTGTGTGTTTGCTGATTGTAAAGTCTTGTTTCAATGTGTGTAGTTTTCACATGCTCATATACTGTATTGTAATAATTTATGTCACATGTACTTATTTGGGAATACCGGTATTTAATTACTGATGCTGTTAGGATTGCATTGCTGTTGACGCTGTTGCCTGTACCTGCTTACAGTTGTATTTCAAATCATTACAGCACAATGAATACTGCTGCTCCAGTATACTTTATGTAGCAAAGATGTAGCACAAATATGCTGATTTGTAAATACTGCTATAGTGTTTTGCATTCTATAGACTAAGACAGTCTTTTACCAGAAAAGACTAAATGTTTCTGGAATACTTTAAGCGTATTCAGCTATTGATTTACACCCCAAAAATGGTTTTATGTATTGCTTTTGCCTAAACAAGCTCCCTATCTCTCTCTGTCATAACTTTCCAGCTTGCTGTTCTATTTCTAAGCCTTATCTGAATTGTTTTTGGGTCATGAAAAGAATATAAGTAATTCTAGCAATTTGGTGTCTCAGTTAATCCCTGAGAGACAGGTATGACTGGACAAGTTGCAATGCTAATTTAGATTATATCTTTTTCTTTAACAACCCATTGCTGAGTTTAAGGAAGTTGTAAAAACTTTACAGGTGCTGATAAGGACCACCACTGCTACTCCTTTTTGTGTTGTACAGGTTACAGTTTGTAAAAGACAATTAATGTTGAATTCTGTTAACTAATACTCAGCAGCTGGATGTTAAAGGATTTAATACTGCATTGTTTTGGACTAAACTTATTTTTTGGGGAGGAACCCAGTTATCTAAACAAACTGATGCTCTATATAAGATTCTTTATTCAAATCTGCTCTTCATGAGGTATGCAGTGTAACCTTAAAGAAAAAGTACTGACTGAAGTTACATGCACTGTATTTAATTCCTAACTGAGATTTTGAAGTCGATCTAAATTAATAACATTTGTTTTCTCAAAAATCTGCACACATTTTTGTTCACCTTAAAAACTTTATTTCTTTAATAGCCTTGCAAGGTTGCCCTTTCCACTTAGTATTGAATGTCATCAGTTAACCCTCATTTCAGTGTCATTCTGCATCAAACTATCTTTCACTAGAAGGATTTGCAACTTGCAAAAAAATATTTCCACTGCAGACAGTATATACATTGTCACCTTTCGGTGCCACTAGGTAGGTTGCTTAAACCATCTGTGCCACTGTGCTTGCAGCCGGTGCTGCTAAAGGAAAAGAGCACTTCATGTGCTGATGTATTTCAGGCTTATTAAAGCCGTTATATGTGGATGACTATTGGTTTCCTTCATATGAATAGCTTGCCTTGGCTTAAATATATGGCTTTCTTACACATGAGCAACGTTTTTAAAATGTTCTCTCCTCCACTGTCCTGCTGATTTACTCACATATATTAGGGAAGAAAACACTGATACTGCAGTTTAAACCCTCCCTTGCCACCACTGTCACTAATTGATTAATCGCTTTTCTTGTGCCAGTACCTCCATCTATGAGGAGTTCCAACTTGCTATACTTGGGCTTACTATACTCCCCTACCCTCCTCACAATTCTCACCTACCCATCTTTATGTAAATGTTTACTGCACATATCCCTCCCCTTCCTCTTTGCTATCTCTTCCTCTACCTAGTATCCTCAACAATCTCTGCTGCCTCTGCATTATCCTGTCGCATTCACCCAAACCCTTTACAATTTTATTCCACCGTGCCTCCACACTTATTCTTCTTTACTGTTCCTCACTTAATTTACTTTTCTCTGTTATTCTAACATTATAGTCTACATCTTTTATTCTCTTTTTATCCCTTGTATAATAGTCACTTCTTTCTCCTTAGCAAGTTTTTCTTCAGTATTACCCTTCCTTTCATGATATTAACCCAAAATGGAATACTCAACAACCTTTTATTATACATATCACCCACTTAATATATTTTGATCCTAACACTTCCTCTAATTCACAGCTTCACCTTAATATATCATGGTGTATTCTACATTCCTCTAACTGGGAATTCTCTATTAAAATCTTACTTTTTTCCATCCCCTTAATAAGGGATCACGTTGCTTAGAATCTCAAGCAAGTTCATAGGTTGGTACTAGGCTATCGGCCCTAGGGCCTATAGAAGCCTAGCCATAACAATTCCGCATTATCCTGTCCACTCATCTTTTTTTTTTCATACCTTACTGCCTTCTCCTTTAACATCTTTACCTTTTCATTCATTTGCAACCTCCCCTTAACTACTACATAGTCCTCTGTATCTACCATGTTTTCCTTTTGCATCTTCACATGTCTACCATACTCTTCACTTTATTTCACTTTACTACCTAGCATGGTACTTGTTCACTTTATTCACACTGTCATACTACCAGCCACCCTACTTATACTCAGGCTAAATCCTCCTTCATACCTATTTCCTCAAATTAATTTAATGTCCAACCTATTCAACTTTTCAAATATAAAACGTATAATCATTCAGTTCACTTTGATATAACCTGGAATAAATTCATATACTTCATAAAAAATAACTAATCTCAATCCACTGTTCTCTAATATTACTCTTTGTGTTGACATTCTTAAAACCTCAGCAGCCAGTCTCATCCATTCCACCACCCCCATCCCTAACTCCTGTACCCCCACAAAATATCTCCTTACTGCCATTAATATTTGCAGTATTCTAAACAAAGTTACAGACCTTCATTTATTGTTTCTTCAATACTCACTCAAATAATGCTGTCATTACCAATGCATAGCTAAAACCCCATATAAAAGATTCTAAAATTAAGTCTCCTGGATACAATATAATTCAATGTGACAGACTACACAAGAAAGGGGGAGGCACTGTAACTGTATATAATAACTGTCTGACTTTCTCATCCCTCAAAACTAACATACCAACCTACCAACATGCAGAACTTCTTATCTGTCTTGTCAATGTTGAAAACATAAGAAGTTATATATGATTGCCCTGTACATACTAGGTAATAATAATAGCTAATTAGAAGAATTTGTTTCTTTGATAATGACAAATATTACTACTGTAAACCATTTTCTTAGAAAACATTGACACGGACTAGTCATCTGTGACATCTAATACTGCAAATACTAGTCTTAACTTGTATGGGTTCAAACAGCAAATCTTTTCTCCTACTGGACTCAGCAAATGAAATGATAAAAATTATGTCCATGGCGGGATACTTGCCTCTGATCCCAGCAAGTACCCTGACTCTGGGATATTACCTGACTCCCTCAGTGACCATCACCCTATATTCCTCAATAGAAAAATCACTAACCAGGTTAAAAAACATTAGTATAGAACCATCAGAATCTTTCTAACTTTTATTCAGACATGGTCAGTAATTAAAAAAAATCCTTTAACTAGTTTCTACTTAAATCTCTACCCCTAGATGAAGTCAACTAGAAATTCAATAGAATATTTATGGATACTTTAAATATACTGCCCCTACAAGAAATACAAAAGTAAAAAAAAATACTCAAACACACTCATTCAGCTAGAATTTCCATGCAAAAATGTGACAAATCATGGAAATAGTAGCACAAAGATACCCCCCCCCCCTCAAAATCTTACTTCTATAGAAAGAGTTGTATAACCTCACCAAGAACCAACTTTACATAGGCAAGCATTTATTATACAAACCTACAAGATAATCACAAAAAACATCTAAATGCATTTTGTAGTTCAGTTAAGAAAATTCTTCAACCTGTTTCGCCTTTGTCACCAAATCTCTATCCAGGCTTATCCTCACCCCCCCAAAAAAGCTAACAAATTTAACACTTTATTCATCACTGTCAGCCTGACTTACTTCCAGTTCTTCCTAACTATGTTATTAACCTCAGAGCTCTGTTAACCCTGACATTCTTGCCTTTAATCTGCAACCTGTCTTCACATCATGTTTGACATCTATTAAGAAACTGAAACTCTGTTCTACTTCTATTTTTGATCTCCCTGCTGAGTACCTTAAGCTCACTGCAGACTCAATTGCAAAGCCAGTGTCAATTCTCATCAACAGATCTTTTCAAGACTCCCATGTCCCTGCTGTGTGGAAAACATATTTATTATTTCCCTGTATAAATAAGGTAACTCTTTTGAAATCTCTAACTTTAGTAAAATTGCCATCTTGTCCCCCCTTTCCAAGATCCTATAGATGTGTATTCATAAGAAACACTTTCAGTACCTCTTACAAAATGATAACCTCAACACAACATGGTTTACAACACAACCATATTACCACTACAGTTCTCTTCAAATTTTCTGCCACCATTAATTAAAGACCAATGAAAGTTTATCTCTTCTGTTTGTCTAAATCTTTCAAAAGCCTTTGACACTGTGTCAGATGAGAAATATCTGCCTTAAATGTTTTCTCTAATTTCTCACAAACCAACTCTGCTATAGTTCACTATCTATATATGTTAAAGATATCAGTCTGTCAACTAGCTCTCCTCTCTCTCCATCTTTCTCTCTCCTTTTCTCTTAGTTAAATAGGCAATCCTCAAGGCTCTATACTTGGTTTACTGCTCATTAGCATTTTCATCAATAACTTGTATATTTCCCCTTAGTAAGCTTGCCTTATTTAGGATGCAGATGACTCAACTCTCACCTCCCCATCTGACAACCAACTAAAGCTGCAATCCATGACACAAGATGCCTTCAACTCTTTTGAGTTTTGGCTACATCAAAACCAACTTTTACTTAATCCTGTCCATGGTAAAGCTAACTTCCATATTACCTCTCTAAACAATACAGTCATTGAAGTAGTTGCCTATACAAAATTGTTCAGAGTCATCATAGATGACAACTTAATGTTTGATCTTCACATACAAAACTGTATATAAAAAAATAATCAAAAGTTAGATCTGACATACAGGGCAAAAAATGCTTTACTCCTTCCATTAGAATCAGCCTAGGTAACTCTAATCGTTTACCCTCGCTTGTGTATGGCTCACCTAATTTTGACTAACATACAGATCTGTCTTAAATCACAATTGAATTAATAGTCTAATAAGGTAGATTTGCAGCTAACTTCCAACATAAACCTCATCATTGGTTTGCGTTATCTCAACTGGTTAGAGCTCCCACAGCAACCATCCATTACACAGATTCTTCTAACCCGTAAAATACTATATAATCTCTCTACCTGCCATTCTGTCCCCCCAATACTTCATCACTGTTTCCCAAATCATCCTTTGCACTCTCAAGACAAAAACATGCTTGAAATCTATAAACCAAAAAAGTATAGGACAAAGTTCATACTCACATTGCATAGCCAAATTATGGAACTCTATTCCAGATTCAGTCAGAACACTATCAAACCTTCATGTATTTAAGTCCTCTTCCAAAGGATTTCTCACTAATGCAAAGACGTCCAACCACCTCCCCAATATGATGTATATCAAGAAATACTTCACATTCTTACTACCCATTTATCATACTATGTATCTATATCCTTTCAACACTTGCCCTTTTCCCAACCATAGGGGATCTTGAATGAACTTTTTTATGATTATCTCCTAGCACAGTAGACTATGCTTCTAATACTTTTGTATATACTGATTGTCATATTAAATTGTATTTTTTTTCTTTTATTGTTTTATCACTGGTGACTCATTGTGCTTTATTATATCTTGTGTCTTCCACTGTCAATTTGTATGTATATATGCTTTTTAATTACACCAATACTGCTACTTTATTTGATGTTATTTGACTCTCTGGAGATTCTCTCCTCAGACCTCCACTGAAAATGGGTATGGTAAAAAAATGTAAGTAAATACATTTCAATAAATAAAACAAAGTACTTTACAAACAGCAAATTCAAATGAGTGGATGACAATTAGCTTACTGTGCCCTATAAATTCTGCAGAGACTCCTGTGTCCGTCTTCTATCCCTAGTGATTATGTGTGTTGGCTATGTACTATGTATGACACTCGCTAACCTTATATCCACTGCACACCTGTTAGACATGAAGTATAATATCCTGCACACAGTGGTTTAGAAGAAATGAGACAGGTGTCTTAAATAGCATGTAATATAATTCATGACAGTGTATATAGCTTGTTGTAATGTATACACAGTTACAGTTCAGAGTAATGGCAAGTGTGGAAGAGAGGTGAAGAAGAGAGTACAGGCAGGGTGGAGTGGGTGGAGAAGAGTGTCAGGAGTGATTTGTGACAGACGAGTACCAGTAAGAGTGAAAGGGAAGGTCTACAAAAGGGCAGTGAGATCAGCTATGTTATATGGGTTGGAGACAGTGGCATTGACAAAAAGGCAGGAGTCAGAGCTGGATGTAGCAGAGTTAAAGATATTAAGATTTGCACTGGGTGTGATGAGGATAGACAGGATTAGGAATAAGTATATTAGAGGGTCAGCCCAGGTTGGACAGTTTGGAGACAAAGCCAGAGAGGTGGGAGTGCATTGGTTTGGACATGTGCTGAGGAGGGATGCAGAGTATTTTGGGAAAAGGATGCTAAGGATGAAGCTGCCAGGTAAGAGGAAAAGAGGATGGCCTAAGACAAGGTTTATGGATGTTGTTAGAGAAGACATGCAGGTGGTTGGTGTGACAGAGCAAGATGCAGAGGACAAGAAGAAATGGAAACAGGTGATCCGCTGTGGCGACCCCTAACCGGGAAAAGCCGAAAGAAGAAGAAGATTCACAGTTTAGGAAATAGGAAATACAGCAAATTAGTTCCATGTGCTACTATGAAGATTATATTTTTGTTTTATATTTAACAAAATATTCTTAATTAGGTAGTTGAAGTATAAGCGATGTCAATTTAAACCATATTGTCTTGTAAAAGTGTAATGTTCACAACATTCATAAGGCAGCACTCTACGTTATGCTAACAAACAATGTTTCCAACTAAGATGATACACTGTTACTTGCTGACATTATTCATGATTGTGTCTTGCACATAGTGTCCATTGTGAAAAATGCAAACAAAAGTCTTTAATTGATAATGTACATATGTATAAATTGTCCATGGATATTTACAGGAAAATATCATGGTCTACTGCTCTGGTATCCCTCTTGTGCCTTATAAATGATAACTGTCAGATAAATCATCAATTTTTGTTATGAAATAATAAATATATTTAGAAAGTAGTCGTTAAAGCAAATATTTTTACTTAAGACTTTTTTCTTTCTTTCCTTGGACTTCAGAGTTCAAATATTTAATTCTGTCTGTTTTCCCAGTTTTCTTGACTTCTTGTTCTGTCTTATAATATTCATAAGCCCACTACTTTTCTATTTAGCATTACTTTTAGCATGTAGTCATACTGCCTGTCTCTCTCCATCCCATAATCATTTTCATTGCATTTTTCATCTTGTCCTGCATATATTTACAACAGCAGCAAACACCATCTGGATGGGGAACAAGTACTATTATACCTTGTAGAAAGGTGAGGAGAACTCAGTAATCTGGTTAGCAACCCAAGCTCAATGCATCTGGAAGTCAAATTCTTGTATATATCATCAGCTTCAGTCTATTGTGAATATGCAGCTTAGATGCACAATCCATCCTGCAGGTGACCGCGTAGTAAGCTCATTGATAAACACCACTGAGGCAGTCAGTATTTAATGTTTTATTATGCAAACATGATACAAAGCTTAAAGAGAAGCTGTTGCTTAAGGGCCTGCATCGCAAACTGTATTAAAATGCCATTAGAAGTGATATTAAAATACTGTATAACAGAGCTAAAATCTCATACACTATATCTGTTTGCTTCATTCTTTATTAGTAAGGAACGAATATTTTTTGTCATATAGGATATTTGTTTTTAGGAATTCATTTGTTTCTGCTTTTCTTTGCCTGAAGACTTGCAGTGTACCTGATGTCTGCATAAGAAAAAGAATGCCATCTTGGCTGAGCATATCCCATTATCATTATATTGATCGTTAAACATCACATTTAGTTCTCTGTTATTTTTCCAGCTCATTTTGTATGAAATCAAGATCTTTGCTTCCTGAATGCTTGACAACTGCATTTATCATCCTAAAATAAATAAGTATGCAATTAATGGTCACCTTCTGTAGAAAAGTAAAGGGAAAGACAAAAATGAAACCAAGGCATCATCAAAACTCTTTACTACTGGAATCACTTACCCATGTGTCTAACTCTGTAATTTGCTTCATTTATTTTCTTTATAATTTCAAAACTGTCCCTGACATTTAGCAAAAATAAAAATAAAAATAGCTAAAGAGACAAAAAACAACAGTTGATCTCCTGCTTTAAATGTCATGGTCTTTGCATTTCTCTTGCATGCATCTTGTTCTGTAGCTTGAGGTCATTACATTTCTTTATATAGTATGCCCATCAGCACATTAAGTCTACAAAGCATGTTGGTATTGCAGTCGCTTTTTCAGCACTTTTATGTGAAATTCTCTTTTTTCCAAGTTACCTCTTTTCCTTTCTAATCGTCTTTCCTCTCTAACCATTTTTTCTGTCTTTGACCCAAACTATCTTTTCTTGCAACAGTTCTCACATGCTTCTTCTAATGTCTTCATATCTGTCTGTAATGATGCAGCATACAACATCTCAGTCATTAAGGCTACATCTTATCCATAAAGCCCTTAAAATAGTTCAGTTTTTCCATCCATATTTTGACATTAACTGCTTCTTCAACTAAATAATGTAGCATATCATTGCATCTGTTAAAAAAAAAAAAAAAAAAAAATATATATATATATATGTATATGCGTTTATATCACGTTATTGAAAGATGAAAATAGCCTACGCTATTTCATCAAACCTAAAATATCTAAACCACATAATATCGAACATTCAGAACAGCAAATTTTTTCCTTGGGAAAAAATTTGCTATTCTGAAACACATACACACAACACAAGCACATCTAAAAAACATCAATACACACACATACACTTATAATCCTACAACTAACTCCACACTAAACTATACATACAGTACTGTCTATCCACTTACTTTAACCCAAACCCTAACCCTAAGGTCCGTCACTATCACACAATCACCTAATCTGCACCCTAACCCTAACTCACCTAACCCGCGCCCTAACCTTAACTCACCTAACCCGTGCCCTAATCCTAACAACCACACAATCACACACCTGACCCATAAATGTCCACCACAGCGCTGAAAATAGTGAAGCCACAGAACCGGCTAACCAAATTCTTTCCCTAGGAAAGAATTCGGTGTTCTGCAGCTTCGTTATTTTTAGCATTCGCTCAAAACGGTTCGATATTAGAACATTCGAAGTTTTAAAACTTTGATGTTCTGATATATATGTGCGTTTGTATTTGTTTGGTTTTTTGGCAAATCATTGTATCTGTAAATATATTTTGTTGAATTCTCATGTGATCCAGTTCACCCAGTCTATGTATGAATATCGTCCATTGAGATCAGTGCATTACCTTGGTAAACAAATATAAATCAATCAGTCTCTGGCAGTATCTAATAGCCCATAAAAGTGCCCACCAATTAACAGCTGAAAAGGACTAAAACCATTTTAGATTTGTGGGGTATTTTTAATGGCAAAACTGCGGTTTTGTATTAACTAGTCCCTGATTTTTGTCTTCATTTTTGTTATCTTTACTTTGCATGATCATTAGTGTTTAATAAAAGTCATATGCCACTGCATTTATCTGCTGATGGTACACTTAGGTTTTTATTTTCATAACTTTAAAACATTTGAAACAGTTAATATGTTATTTTGGACATAACGGAGCCTCCCAATAAGTGAATATTTACTTGTCTACCCTGACAAATAGTTACTAGCGCATGGGCTATCGATTTAGCATTAGCGTTACATAAGCTATGTATTTGCATAGTGCAAAATAACTAAAATTAAATTTTTGCAATGACCCCTCATTATCCATGCAATGTGATCAAATGGCATCTGTATGATGAACACTGGAATTCAAACTATTTTTAAAGCCTGGGTAAGGGTCTCACAGCATCTATCCAAGAAGTTCTCTCAATTTCCTTCATTATTCTGGGCCAGTGAGACCTTACTAAGATTTATCCTTTAGTCTTTTGAATTTCTTGCTATATGGCTATATATATGTTCATAGGATCATAGGTAGGTTCATAGGTATGTACTAGGTTGTTGGCCCTAGGGCCTATATAAGCCTAGCCTAAAGGTACCCTGGCTTTCGTCACCCAAGAAAATTATTTTCCTGTGCCACTTTCTAGCAGAGCCACAGAAGTGATCCCCGGGGTGAATTTCCTATCTCCCATCCAATCATCAAGGTTTTTCTTGAAGAGTGCTAATGAGGAGCTTTGTTTGATATAGATAGGTAGTTTGTTCCAGAGTATGGGAAGTCTCTGGGACAGGAATCTATCCCTTCAGCATGTTCTGTTTATTGTGGTGCCAAGGTTTAGGTCCCTAGAGCATGTAGCTTGTAGGGATTGGGATTTCTTTAAGTGGAGCATGTCTAGAATCTCTGGGATTGACATAGCTTTGTGTGTTAGGCAGAGATCGCCTCTGAGCAGGCGATATGCGATGGAGTAAAGCTGCAGTTTTTTGAGGCAGTCTGCGTAGGGCATGTGTTTGAGGCCGGTAATCCTCTTTGTGAGGTATTTCTGCAGCTTTTCCAGTTGTTGTAGATGTCTTGTGAGGTACATACCAAAAGGGGCATTGTACTCTATAATAGGTCTCATGAGTGATGAGTAGAGGGGAACAATGACCTCTTTTTTCCCTGGATGAGAAACCTTTTGTGATGATGTGTGCCATATAGAAGGGTTTCCTGACTACTGTGGCAATGTGAGTATCAAAGGAGAGACTACTATCCACCAGTGTCCCAGGGTCTCTTATCACACTTTTGGTGTTAAGTAGACTACTGCCTATGTGGTAGTTCATGGGTACAGAGGTTTTACCAAAAGGGATGACAATGCACTTTTTGGCATTGAGCTTGAGGCCATGGCTTTGACACCAGGCTTCTGTCTCAGCGAGGCCCTTTTGTAGGATGTCCACATCTTTTGGAGTTATGATTATGACTCCTAGTTTGCAGTCATCTGCAAACTTCATTAGCCAAAGACCTTCTGTGTTAGCCTGTACTTCAGAGAAGTAGATACCATACAGGAGAGGACCCAAGACTGAACCCTGTGGTACTCCACTTGTCACTGGTCTGAAGTTGGATTTGGAGTCTGCTACTTTCACAGTGGGGGTTCTGACAGTGAGCCAGTTGGCAACCCATCTTGTGACATAGGGATTTATACCTAGTTTTGTGAGTTTATCTATAATTCCAGAGTGGTGAATGGTGTCAAAAGCCTTGGCGAGATCTAGATAGGTTGTGTGAACCACCTTACCCTCATCTACAGCTTTGGTGACTGCTTCAAAGAAGTCTATCAGGTTTAGGAGACATGATCTGCCTTTTACAAACCCAAACTGGGTGGGGTCCTGAGTTTGGAGATTACCAATGTCATTGTTTATAATCTCTATGATGATATGTTCCATAGCCTTGCAGACCAGGCTCGTTAGGCTAATGGGGCAGTAATTTCCAGGGTCCGTGGTGGTTCCCCCTTTTTGGAGTGGGATAGCTGTCACTGTGCACCATTCAGTGGGCACATAGCCTGAGGTGAGGCTATGATTGAACATGGTACTTAGATGGGGTGACAGTTCGTTCTGTAGTGATTGTAGAACACAGCCTGGGATGTTGTCAGGTCCCATGGATGCTGTATTCTTAGGTTTGGATAGTGTGTTTTTTACCTGTGCAGCCATGATTACAGGAACTTTGCATTCTTCTGGTATAGAGATGGGCCCTTTAGGGGATGACAGGGCTAAAGTTAGCACTGAACCTATCTGTCAGGATGTTGGCAATATCATTTGGTTCTGTATATTTAGTGTCATTGTGGTGTAACTCAGAGCGGATCTAAGTGCTACCATTGAGATTCTTGACATAGCTATAGAATGCTTTGTGGTTGTCTTTAGAGTCAGTGGCGATTTTGTTTTCATAACTAGCTTTGGAGGATTTTATGAGGGATCTCAGCTTCTTACTGAGGCTGACTAGGGAGTTTCTCCAATCATGGGATTTTACTCTTTTTTGCAACAGTTTCTTTCTTCTGTTGTAGAGTTTGTTTATGGTAGGGTACCACCAGATTGGCTTCTTTTTTTTGGAGGATAGCATCTTGGTTCTGTTAGGGATTGCACGACCCATGCACTTGTGTAAGTGCTTATAAAGTGCATTTGTGTAGGATTCAGCAGTCATACCGCTATTGTCTGTCAACATGGGTGTCATGAAGTTTGCCACTTCTGTCTTAAGAAGTGTGAAGTTGGCTTTGGAGGCATTTTTTACTGTGGTTTCCCTAATGGGGGGTGTGGGAGGGATGTGGATGTCTAGGGTTATTAGCTTATGGTCGGATCTGACCACAAGAAATTGACCTGTGGTGTGGAACACCGGTTGCCCATGTTGGTTATAACCAGGTCTATGATATTGCTGCCCCTGGTGGGGGTGTGGATAAGCTGATCCAAGACATTGGAATTTATGAATTCCAGAAAACGTTGAGCACAAGAGTTGATCCATGAGTAATTTTCCTCAGTTAATGGTGGGGTAGTCGAAATCACCCATTATTAGGGTGTTAGGTTGTACCCTAACATTTTCCATTGCATCAGAAATGAGGAGTGGGAATTCTGGGACATGGTGGGGGATCTGTAGCAAGCTACAGTTTGGATTGCGGTCTTGCCCAAAGTTAGTTGCACTTGAATAATCTTGCATGCATTATGCTAGCAACTAGCCTGGAGGTGTGGATATCTTTAATGAATATGGACACGCCTCTGCCTTTAGTGTTTCGGTCCAGGTTAGGTGGCTGAAAGGTGTGGTATGAATTACAGCCTGATAATGCAGGGGTACTCTCTGGAGCCTTGAACCAGGTCTCTGCCACTGCACAGTTTTATATATATATATATATATATATAGATAGATATATATGTATCTAAAAGTCTTGGGGATTAGTAGTTGATGCACTTACTCCATTTCATTCATTACTCCTTACAAGTCATTTTTAACTCAAAGTTCAAGTCCAAAGTAAGAACTTTATGTTGTGCTTCTCCCCTGCAATGCCAGATATATTTTAAGTGGTCCTGCTCAAAGTATCATCTTTCCACTCTGCCTTTGTAAAATGATTTGACACTTTTTTAAGTGCATTGGTTTTGTTTTGCATATGTTGCAATAGTAGTTTTACTTACCATAGTGGTGACTGTTAAGCATGGTTTCTTTGGTGGAATTATTGATTTAATAACTAAATTGGCAATATAGAGCTTCTGTTGGTATTTTGAAATGTTTTCTTCTGCAAAAATGTACCCCTAAAGTATGTTCTCATGTTTGCTAAACAGTGCTAGAGTAACAGCTGGAAATATTAGAGCATGACAAGCATTGTTTTAGAGATTTGTTCTTAATTTTTTTCCTAAGCTTCAACTGTGACAAAACAATATAAACATATTCACATTCAGTTTTGTAATTTAATCAGTATTGTACTTGCTTTTATATGACATTTTCTTCAGAAAAAAAGGGTTTACATTGCATATAGAAAAAATGAAATAATGTAGCAAATTTCACTGCCTTGCCTGATAGCAACTGTGTGTGTGTGTGTGTGTGTGTGTGTGTGTGTGTGTGTGTGTGTGTGTGTGTGTGTGTGTGTGTGTGTGTGTGTAGGTATGTGGGTGGGTATGTGTGTGTATGTGTGTGTGTGTGTGTGTGTGTGTGTGTGTTTGTGTATGTGTGTGTGTGTGTGTGTATGTGTAAATGTGAGGAACAACTTTTTTGATGAACATTGCAGGGCTCATTCCTAATTTCATAATCGTAGTTTGTTTTCAAATTGATCCATAACATACACTAATTTATTCTACTAAATACAAAACCAAAACACATTCGGCATGCACATGATGCTGCCAAACAAAAATGTTGGCAAAAGGAATAGCGAACCATTGTGTACCACAAGAGTGATATCAGTAAGTATGACCACAAAATGAAAGTAATGCAGTGATAATTTTAACAAAATAGATATTTTATTCATATCCTGGAAGAACACATACCATTTGTGACTTGTTTAGCGGAGGCCTCATCGGCATCAATATCACTGTCATCTCATCTACCTGCAAATTTTAAATAAGTGTTATTCTTGTAAAGATTTAGAACACTAACATCAGAAGATAAACCAGTTCTCAGAATTGCTTTTACGCACTAGACTGACAGCCTTGGTGGAATCTCTTACATGTTATCAAAGAGCTCTCCAAAGAAAATCACATGGAAGAATTACATGGAGGTTGTACATGGCACATTAAAATGGAATGGCACATGGAAAAAATGTGATTGCAATCCATGAAACAAGTATGTCAAAAAGGGAAGGGAGTCATTGCAACAATAAAACAACCATGAAGGTAAGAAAAGTGACTAATCACATTCAAATTGAATTGGTAGACCTTAAAGTATGCTAACATGGCTTTCTTCATGTTCACCTCATCATAAAGTAGAAGGCACTGCTTCGACTCCTACCAAAACGTGCAAATTTATCTTGGTGTTTAAGTCTTCTCCAAAAAAAGCAGCTCATAGCAATATTTAGTACTAAAGAAAATTCAGGAAAAGAGTCTACAAGTAACTGAAAAAAAATGAAAATGTAGGATTCCACTCCACTTTAACACCAGAACAAACAAAAAGCTGAAAGACTGATCTTAACATGGTTTATTATATTACAAAAACAATTTAGCACCAACTTAAACAGCATGCTTTCATTCCTAATGCTTTCACCAGAACTATATCAGAACTATTGAGAGGTGGACTAATTAATTACTTAAATTCCATAAACACATCTGCCTGCAATGAGCTATAATGGGAGCTAGACATTTGTGAACACACATGATGCAGTGGATATTCCAAAGGGTAAAGCAGAAAACTGATAATGTGATCCAGACACAGGGAACCTTAAAAAAAAAATCATGAAATCTGGATGAAATGGAATGTGATGATAAGCATATTTTATGTGTAGGATCACCAGGAAACTTGAAAGAGGAATTAGAGGCAACAGGTTATGAAGTGACATTATTTTGAATTTGAGGACTGTCACAAACAGGTTTAGGAAAGAAAGATCCAGAACTGGTCTCCAAGCATTTTCTTGGGACTAGGAATAAAATTTCTTCCCACCTGGAAAGTAGGAACTGCTTCTGTCACTCCTTGGGACAGCATTTGATGAAAACAGGTGGAAACAAAAGAGTGTGATCTGGAGGATGTGGAATGACCCACTGTAAAGGAGGAATTTCCTACCACTGCCATCTGTAACCTTGATGAATGTTTTTCAGAACATATCTGTCTGAAACAATCTGTTGCCAAAGTGAAAAATGAAAATTCAAGCTGTCTGGAAGAGAAGAAGCCAAGGATAATCATTCAGACTTGTTGGAGTGTCATTGGCTTTGGGAGGTTTGTGACTTCTTTTTGGGACCTCCATGCCACTTCTTCTTAAACATCTGTTTACCTGAATTCTGTTGAGACTGATTATTTTCTTTGTATTGTATTTTATTTTCCAAAATTGGATGAGGAGAAAGAACATCCTTTGGGCAATTTGGAAAAGGAGGGCTGAAATATCTTTTCCTTGGAGCAGCCTGCCTCTCTCATCATACTGTTTGACTTCCTCTGCAGCAGAGGGGCCAGACACTACAACCCTATCCAAATGAGAATTTAAAATCTTAATCTTATGATTTTTATATCATCTAGGAGATTCTGAGAATGCAGCCAACAACACCTCTTTAAAAGAGTACCAGTGGCCATAGTCCTGAAAGAAGTACCATCCAAGATATGCAAACACTGCAAATCATGAACAGTAGCCGTGCAATCGAAGAAAGTTATTTAAAGCAGATTTTTCTTCAAAAGAAGAAATTGCAGATAAAATGTTCTCATAAAGTCACAGTATGTCATAATAAAGCTTAATGTATGAGCCTGACAATTTAAAATTCTGAAAGTTGCGCAGGTATACACATTTTCCCCTTATCTATCAATAATTCCCCATACTTATAATAAAGAGTAGCATCGGAATTAGCTAAGTGCTTATCAGTAGAGGAGTGAACTAAGGCTATAGTGGCTGGGTCAACTTTGGGAATAGTGTGTACAGATTTAAAATACTGAGGAACTTTATACATCCTATCTGTCTTTTTAGGGACAGCTGGCTGACTAGCAGAAAAGAAAATTGCAGGCAGTAAGACACATATTCATTAAAGCAGACAGGACAGAAGTAATGTGTGTAGGTTCTGGAAAATCCTTCTGTAAAAATTAGTAGTATTTTCCGAGGAACTGAGAAACCTCAGTGTGTTCTCCCACTGAAAACACTGGGACATTCTATCAATAGTGTCAGAGAAACAGAAACCCCATGAGGAGAATAAGAAAGTCAGCTCTCCTCTGAGTCTGAATCAGAAATTTGAGGACAAAATCCTAAATCTATCACTGCATCTTCCTGTTCAGATTCAGAATCTTGAATCTCTTCATGAAAGTAGGCATCACTCTTTCTTTTACCAGAAACTACTTTGCAAGAAGAATCAATAACTCGATTCAAACTCTGAGCTAGTCCCAGTAAACTACTCCTATCCAAAGAAATTTGAGGAGTAGTAGATACATGCTTGATTTTCTGTTTCTTTTTGAACAGAATAATGGGGCCAACCATGTTGCTAATGACAGATGCTGATTCCCAGGGATGGACTCTGCATTCTGACACAAAAGGGAAACCTTCCTGTTCCCTCTCTCAGGACTGACAAGAGTGGTTCTCTGTTGCCCACTGAGGGGAGACTTCGCTAACCACCAGTCCATATTGGCTGGAAGATGAGTGGTCTGATTTGCAACAAATGACCATAGCAGAGTAACCCACCTGCGACTGAGGTACATTGCTGGCCTGCTGTGGAGGCAGAGGCTGTTTTCTTAATGTTTTCTTTTTGTGGCTGGAAGAAAGGCTTACTGTGGGACTGACAATATCTTCCATGGTCAACCTGAAAATGGTGTCTCTATCCTGGGGAAAACAAGCAACAAATACCACTAAACTATCAGTAGAAAAAAATTACCTTTTGATAGAAAAAAAGCACAATAAAAAGCACTTTCAAACAACAAGGGAGCCCCACAATAGAAAAATAAACAAAAATATCTTCACAGAAAATATTTATCAGTTAGTTTACACTACTAAATCTCAAAATGCACTCGCTTGAAGCACTCCTTAAAATGGAGAACATTGACATCTGTGCAGTGGCCGAGACCTGGTTCAAGGGTCCAGAGAGCACCCCAGCACTACCAGGCTGTAATTCATGCTATACCTTTCGGCACCTAAACCTGTACCAAAACACTAAAGGCGGTGGTGTCTCCTTATTCATAAAGGATATGCACACCTCCAGACTAGTAGCCCAACATATAACGCATCAGAGATACTTCAGGTACAACAAACACTGTGTAAAACTGCAATCCAGGTTGTAGCCTGCTACAGATCCCCCACCATGTCTCAAGACTCCCACTCCACATTCCTAAAAACACTGGAAAATGTTAGGGTACAACCCAATACCCTTATACTGGGAGACTTTAACTAACCCTGCATTAACTGGGAAAATTACTCATGTACCAACACACTTGCTCAATGTTTTCTGGAATTCATTAATTCCAATGCCCTGGACACACTCATTCTTACCCCACCAGGGGTAGAAAGATCCTTGACCTGGTCATTAATAACATGGCCGACCATTGCTCTACACCAGTAATCAACTCCTCCGTAATCAGATCTGACCACAAGCTAATAACCATGGATATCCACATCCCACTGTCACCCCCCCCCCCCAAAGGAAACCACTGTAAAAAACTTCTCCAAAGCCAATTTTGGGCTTCCAAAAACAGAGGTGGCTAACTTCATGACACCCATGCAAATGGAAAATAGGTGCATGACAGCTGAATCATACACCAATGCACTGTATGAGCACATAGACAAGTGCATGGAACGGGCCATACCAAACAGAACCAAGATGCTCTCCTCCAAAAAAGAAAGCCAATCTGGTGGTCCCCCACCATAAACAAACTCTACAAAAGAAGGGAAAAAAAACTCTTTCAGAAAAGGATGACTTCCAAAACTGAAAAAACTCCCTTGTTGGCCTCAGCAAAAAACTGAGATCCATCATCAGATCCTCTAAATCTAGCTATGAAAACAAAATTGTTGCAAATTCTAAAGACAACCACAAGGCATTGTATAGTTATGTCAAGAATCTGCATGGCAATACTCAGATCTGCTCTGAGTTACAGCACAATGGCAATACATATACAGAACCAACTGATATTGTCAACATATTGGCCAACAGGTTCAGTGCGAACTTTACCCCCTTTCACCCCCTAATGGGCCTATCACAATACCTGAGGAATGCAAAATCCCTATTATCACAGCTACACAGGTAAAAACCACACTGTCCAAAGCCAAGAATACAGCTTCTATGGGACCTGATAATATCCCTGGCTGTGTTTTACATGAATTACAATGTGAACTGGCACCACACCTGAGTACCCTGTTCAATCACAGCCTCATTTCAGGCTCTGTTCTTACCAAATGGCGTACTGCTACGATCATCCCACTCCACAAAGGGGAAATGACTACAGACCCTGGGAACTACCGCCCCATTAGTCTGACGAGTCTGATATATAATGCTATGGAGCGTATCATCATGTACCTTAGAAATAAGGACATAGGGAATCTCCAAACTCTGGACCCCACACAGTTTGGGTTTATGAAAGGTAGGTCATGCCTGCTCAACCTGATAGACTTTTCGAGTCTGTCACTAAAGCTGTGGATGAGGGCAAGGTATTTCACACAGCCTACTTAGATCTTGCCAAGGCCTTTGACACCATCCCTCACTCAGGAATTATAGATAGACTCACTAAACGAGGCATAAAACCCTATGCCATAAGATGGGTTGCCATCTGGCTCACTAATAGAAACCACACTATGAAAGTAGCGGACTCCAAATCTGACTACTGACCAGTTACAAATGGTGTCCCACAGGAATCGGTCCTAGGTCCTCTCTTGTTTGGTATCTACTTCTCTGAAGTTCAAAGCAACACAAAGGGACTCTGACTGGCCAAGTTCACAGATGATTGCAAACTGGGAGCCATTATTGATTCTCCAGCTGATGTAGACATTCTACAAAAAGGCCTCACTGACACCAATGACTGGTGCCAGAACCATGGCCTTAAGCTCAATACCAAAAAGTGCATTGTCATTAATTTCAGCGCTCATGAACTACCACATAGGCGGTAGTCCACTAAACACTGAAGGTGTGATAAGACACCTGGGGACACAGGTTGACAGGAACCTTCTCCTTTGATAACCACATTGCCACTGTAGTCAGAAAGTCCTTCTATGTGGCACATCTCATTACAAAAGGTTTCTCATCCAGGAAGAAAGAGGTCATAATCCCTCTCTACTTGTCCCTCATTAGACTTATTATAGAATACAATGCCCCATTTGGTATGCACCTCACTAGATATCTACAACAACTGGAAAGGCCACAAGAATACCTCACTAAGATGATCTTAGGCCTTAGACACATGACCTATATGGGCAGTCTCAAAAAACTCCAGCTATACTCTGTCTCCTATTGCCTTCTTAGAAGCGAACTCTGCTTGACCTACAAAGCCATGTCTGACCCAGAGCTGCTTGATATGCTACACCTAAAGAAATCCCAATCCCTCTGTGCCACATTCTCCAGGGACCTAGACCTCATTATCACAATAAACAGAACATGATGGAGGGATAGGTTCCTAACCCAGAGACTTCCCATACACCAGAACAAACTTCCCATTCAAATCAAACAGAGCACTTCACTGGCCCTCTTTAAGAGAAATCTTGACGAGTGGATGGACAATAGGAAGTTCACTGTGGGAATCACTTCAGTGGCCTTGCCTGACAGGGGCAGTGAGAACTAACTTTGAGCGGCATGATGCTACGGAATCATCTTGTGCTAGGACATTAGCCTAGTACACACTTATGAACCTATGAACTTTTAAACTGACAGAAAAAAAACAAATACTCCATTTTAAAAGTATGTTTCATTCACAAGACAATCGATTAAAACATAACATTGCTAGCTTTAAAATAACTTTCCTGAAGAAGAAAGTAATAAAACATCAGTAAAAAAATAAGAAAATTGAAGTTTTTTTCCCCAAAGGGAACTTATCTGAGTAGCTATGGAAAGAATAAGTTGTTTTTGCAAGCCTCAGAGGAGTGCACTTCAGTGTGCAGGAAAACACTGAAGGGCTTCATTGTGTTTTAGTCAGCTCAGCTTTAGATACTTGACATGTTGGCATGCAGAAGGTGTCCTGAAGCTTTGGAAGCTGTCCAGCTGTTATATCCTTGGCAGGATAAAACCCATATAGCTACAGGACTACAGCATTGATCAATATGGAGAAAATCTCTCTTTTTATTGATGTGTTATTTTTTGCTGTTTTGTTAGAGCTGTATTCTGACATAACTTTAACTGGTGTAGGTTCTTTAACCTTAGCCACATCTGAGCTCATTTAGGGCTTTCTAAGACAATTTCTTAATTTTTCTTGGATTCACACTCTCTAATAAATGTGTCTTGAATAGCTAGTATTGCTCTTATAAACTTAGAAAGTTGCTAAAGTAACACGTTTTGCATTAGCATACATTCTGTAAAGGATATGGAACTTGAAACTCAAATGTATGCCATTGTTTGCTGACAGCATCTATCTTCAACAATTTGCCAGAAATCCACAAAGACATCCAAAACTATAAGGCATAAAAATCTGCACATCTGCAAAAATCTGTATAGTTGAGAAATATGGGATTCCTCCTTTTTTCTGGGCTCAAGAGAGGCACAGCTGTGGGGTCATTTACCTGTGCATTCCCTTTTTCACACTAACCGGGTATTCTGTGAACAGAAGTAAAGTTGTCTCATTGTCTGCACAATTTGCTAAAATGAAAATGCTTATCTAGTATCATGTCACACTTTAAAATGAGTACAATAGGAACTGGACTGGCTATCTTTCCAAGCCGTGTATGTACTTCTGTATCGGTGACACGCTAATGTTTTGTATTATCCAGACAGCATACCAGTTCCTCTGTTTTGTCAGTAATAGTATTCTTTTTACATAGGTACTCCTTTTTTGTGTTACCATATACAGCCTGAATCTAGAAGAACTTGCAGTTTTCTGTAAAAGAATGCAGTATCATCCTGTCTGAAGATAACTTGTCACATTTGGGGGGCATTATTTCACTAGTAGCACACTTTTTACAGGCTGGACTTTCCACAAGCTTACCATTATTAGTAGCACAAAATCTAGATAGTTGACCCTTTTTCCAACCTGAAAAAGCCAGAGTAAGTCAACAACTGCTGTGTTCGAAGATTTAACTGTTGGTTATCTTTTTCCGAAATACATTACCTTCTCTTATAATAGGTATCATAATTTAAAAGAGATGTTAAACAGGAAATTTGAGTTTTCGACCAACACAAATGTTGGCATGTATTGCTGTGGTCGTTGTTTGGTTTATGATAAGACAAAAAACATGCATGGGATGAAAATAAATGGGAGGAAATATTTGGCATTTGAAAGGTTTGATTGTATGTCATCAGGGGTGGTGTACATTTTGAGGTGTGATTGCATCGCGCCGCTATGGTACATCGGCCAGACTACCAGGAAGGTTAAGGTACGTATTTTGGAGCATTTGGGGGACATTAGGAGGAGAAATATGGATAGTCCAGTTGCCACTCATTTCATTAATATGCATAATGGTAGTACTGAAGGTTTTGTATTTAGTGTATTAGCTAGACCTCATTTTTGTACAGGGAATTTCAAGACCGCATTAAATAGGTTAGAGCATAGAATGATTATGGGATACCACACATTATTTCCCGTTGGGATGAATTTAGATAGTGGATGAATATGATATATGGGTGTGCTGGAATCTTTGAATCATAATGAAATTTGAGTGTATTTAATTATTTATTTCTAAATGTGCATTTCAATGTTATATATATTTATACATATTTATTTAAACTTGTTTAGTAATAAGTAGTATTTTTGAAAAAAGAAAAATTTATAACATTTGTAAGTTGAAAAGTAACATGAATTATTATATTATATTATATTATTAATATATTTTTTTAGTTAGTTTTTCTATAAGTAGGATTTGTATTACTTGAATTTTCACATACAATATTAAATGAATGTTAGATGATATGTTAAAGTGCTTATAGGATTAATAAGTTAATAAATTGACTAATTGTTTAATTGATGAGTATATAAAAGAGATTGTGTATACTTGAATATTTGTTCCATTGAAGGCGAATTGCCGAGGTACCAGGACGGATGTATAACATGGATTAAAGTTATTTCTCTTTATCTCACCTTTTGACTGCTTCATTTGCTGGTGTATTTTTGAACAATTTTGGTGGATTTGTGGTCGTTGTGGTTTTTTGGTATGGTTAATCGTCAAAGACAATATCCATTGAATGGCTTTTAACGGAACACTAACCATCAAACATGCTTTTTATTGTACAGGCTGATCACTGTAAATCCATTCATCGAATACTCATAGTTGGCCATTTACAAGGAAGTAAAATAACAGGAAGATTAGGCTGCACCCCCCCCCCCCCCACACACACACACACAAACACGCACTAATTATAAAAAACAGCTCTGAGATTGCACTACTGTGAGGAAAGGACAGGTCTGTTATCCTGTACTGAAGATGGTCAACTATGAGTATTCAATCATCAGCTTATATGATAAAAAGCACATTTGATGGTTAGTGTTCACTTAGCCGTATGATGTATATTGTCTTTGATTATTAACCATGGACCCCCCATCCTCATTACAAGAGTGGGGATGTCCATCCTCCCTTTCCAATACAATAAATTGGCTATGTTGCTTATTGAAGTTAGGTTGCTTAGGCCATAATCAAGGCTCTTTCTCTACACCATGGCACTGGCAAAGGCATTTTTTTTTTTTTTTTATGTGGGAGGTTCTGCAGTATTATCTGCCATAGAAAATCCATTCTATGGAGTTGTCTTTCTGAAAATAGGACAGTGCAAGAGAGTACTGAACAGAGACTGTCATCTTCACTGTTAACTTGAGCTTATAATGTATATGTATATATATATATATATATATTTTTTTTTTTTTTTTTTTTTTTTGACATTTTTTTTGAAGTGCAGGTTCTAAACTATTAGTCACTATGTTTAAATTTTAATAGGTCAAAAAAAAAAAAAAAAAGGATAGCATCTCATTGCATATCCAGGCATGTCTTTTCAGTTTGCATTTTCAGGAATATACTTTAAAATGTGAAGGACTCCCTACATGCAACTTAGCAATGAATAGATTCTCATCTAACTGTCTTATAGAATACTGCCTGAGTTTTGGAAGTGAGCATGAAATTATGGTTCTGGTTAAAATAAATGTCCAAATCCATTGCTCTGCTCTGACAGAAAAGCAGTCGTGTCCTTCACAGGCCACTTGCTCATGATGATCTAATTTTATCTATAATAGCAGTATTCACAGAAGATCTCATGCACTGTCATCACCAGAGGACGAAGATGATACTTCATCTATCGCATCATTCTGGTATCTCTACAGCATATGCTTATTAATCTTTCAAGTCAGCAAGTTCCTTTTACTGTACTTGTGTTGCATTAAAAGGATGGTCGGAAGCAGGAACATAGTATGTTGCTTTTTTTCGTTTAACTCTTTCATGGCTATCACTTAATGAGTTGTTGCCTGGTGTACTAGTTAATATCATTTCTGACAGAAATTTATAAAAATGTACATATACTTCACTAGACATTGCTAGATGGTTATAGTTGTTTAGTCATAGAAATCGCTAGCAGTATTGGCAACAAGGTAATGCAGTTATGTTGAAGCATAGCTTCCTCAGGTCGCTATCACATTTTTGTTTTTATGCGTTTGCACATTCATTTCTTTGTTTTTTTTTTTTTCCTTTTTTTCTCTGCTTGTACAGGAAAAAACAAGTTTAGGATTGAAATAAAGCACATATGTTACTATCCATAAGAGATTAAATTAGACAAAAACATTCAGTTAATGAAATGGAATCCATATGCTTAAATCTGCATCTAAAATTGCCATCTTATGACATCAGCAGGGCCTGCTCAAGCAGCCCCTGATGCTATAAAGCAATATACTCAGATGCATCATGATAAAATAATATAATTTTAGAAAATTTGCATCAATTGTATCTGGGAATGAAAGGATGGATGAATGGCTGGATGGCTTGATGGATGGATGGATGGTAAATAAAGCATAATATTAAGTCATACTTGTGGAAGACTTAGCATAACAGTTTACTAAACCAGTGATCATACTTCAGCTATCTCGGTCTCCTCAAAGAGTAACACACTCTAAAATGTACAGCATTTAAGCACTAATGTTTATTTATTTATTTATTTTTTTGTGCTGCTATCCAGTACACGTAGATCTTTCATTTGGAATTTTCCCTTGTCATGTTTCACATTCTGCTTAACTTCCTGATGCTAGACAGTGAAGTGGTAGGATTTGTCGACCAACAGAACATACGTGAAGAAGTAGGATTCTTCTCAGTTACAGCATGCATTATAAAAATAGATCAGTCTGCTGTCGTTCCATATACACACGGAAGGCACACACACACACACAGACACACACACACACACACACACACACACACACACACACACACACACACACACACACACACACACACGTTCCATATACACATGGAAGGGGCGAACACACACACACACACACACACACACACACACACACACACACACACACATCCACATGTGCACACATATGCACACCCACACGTGCACACACACATGTTCCATATACACATGGAAGGTGCACACACACACACACACACACACACACACACACACACACACACACACACATACACACACACACATTCCATATACACAGGGTGCGCACATACACACACACACACACACACACACACACACACACACACACACACACACACACACACACATTCCATATACACAGGGGTGCGCACACACACACACACACACACACACACACACACACACACATCCACATGTGCAAACATATACACACCCACACGTGCACACACACACACATACACACACATGCACACACATACATTCCATATACACAGGGGTGCACAAGCGCACACATACACACACCCACACACACACACACACACACACACACACACACACACACACACACACACACACACGCACACACACAGCTGTGGAGAACTTCCACATTACACACTCTCAACTGTGTTTTAACACCAGCATGATAATTAGGGACTCTGTTATTTTACTCATCACAAAACTAACACATTTAACAATAAGCTTTGTATTTCGTCCAGGCAATCCTTTGTAATTTTGTTGTACAATAAGTGGAACCATGCAGCAATTCATGATATATTTTGAAAATACCCTCAATAGTGTGCAGACGCACGCAAGGAAGTAGATAAATAAATATAGATTGATGGTAGAACCTGCACTGTGAGCTTCTTTTTAACATCATTTTAGTCTTATTTTCATGTCTCCTCAACCCTTCCTCAGGCTGGTTCAACTAAAATATGCTATTAATACTATTCAACAAGCAGTGGGCTGGAAGGTTTAGATCACTGTAAATGCACTTGGATTTGCCTCTGTTAGGTATGATATCTATTTTTTTCCTGGTTTCCTTTTCATTCTTTCCCTGTTCTTGCTTTGGATGCAGTATTACAACAGTGCTAATCAGTAATTGCAATGGCACAGCAAATGTCAAGAACAGATTCCCTGGTGGACTTCAGTAGGACCTGTTATAGTGATGGAAGTGGAACGACCCTGCTGAAAAACAGGAAATGAAGTGAAATAATAAACCACAGCCAAGATCTCAGCTGCATGCATATCCTGTATTACTAGAAAGTCATCAGCATGAGAAGGTGCACATAATGCCTTAAAATAATCTTTCACTACTTCACTTTTGTTCTGTAAGCAATTAGATTCTTTTCACAGGCACTTGACAAGAGGTATATTTATCTTAACCTTAAAAGAGTAGTTGAAAGTACACTTTTAGATGTTAATGTAATGAGCTATTAATTAGCTTCTCACATTCGGCAGGCAGACCTGACATTCATGCCCATTGCTTCTTCACGTGCATATCCAGTCGAGTCTGTATGCGTCCCCAGTTGTCACAAGTCATGCTGAAGTCTGCCACTTGTGCCTAATGGACATAATTCAGTTAAGTGAGAAGGAAAAACACAGAAAGCAGCAGGTTCTGAGTAAATGGAAGTCTTTGACTGTAACATTTCCCACAGAGATTTTTATCCTCTGACCTTTGTTTAAAAAGGGGGTTTACTTAACTAGGTGACAAGAACAAGACAAAGTATTTCTTAGTGCCTGCTTGACCTGAAATGTTTCCATTTTAAGAGTGATTTTTGGTTCTTTTACTGTCCACTTTACAATTATGAATGTTCTGCCTTTATTGGAGGGCAAACAGTTACAGACTAAAGGGCCTATGGGCTATCAGTGGAGTAAATACTCCTTCAGTATAAAGTGAACTGCCTGATGACTTAGCATGAGCATAACTTTACCTGAAAAATAACTTTAATGGATCCTTGCAAAAGACTATTTAGTAACAGAAGTTTCTCAAATGTGTATGAGGAGGAAGCCTTGACTGTGACCTTAGTACTCTATAGATTTTCCTTTTTAAAAATGAAAGAAACTAGGTCCCGGTGACCTTGGCACAACTGCATTTCAAAGTGTTCCTCCTGCGTTCAGTTATGCTATTCTCAGTAACAGTAATGTGAATTACTTTATTTTGTATTTAATTCATGCTGTATATTGAAAAGCATATTTTGCTTGACTAGTTTGATGTGAATCTTTTTTTAATCCTGGATGGCCTTTGTCCAGCATAAGATCTGCCATTTTAGCTAAGTTTGTTTAGAATTTATAGAGGTTATCGATACCCTAAGTAGGTAGGTGATGCCTTAAGGTAATCAAATACCATTTTCTTGGAGAATGTCACTAAACTAAACAGTGTTTCACTTGTACAGAGAAAATGCTGATGGCAGGATTCCTGCTCTTTAATTGTGTCATGTTGTCCATACTTTGAAGACCTGAAAGTACTCCCACAGACACGGGCGCCTGCAGGCACGTGCAAGGGGGTGCACTTGCACCCCCCTGGAACTGGCTGGCTGAGAAATTTATTTTATTTAATTACAAAGAAAAAACTTCTTTTTGTTTTTTTTTTAAAGGGCGTTCCTCTTTAAGAATGCCCCTTTGCATCCAGTCCAGTCACACAGACGCAACAGGTGTCTGCGACCTGTTTTCGTCTTTTGTGTCTGTGCGACCGATGGTTTATGTCTTCGTCTTTCACACGCCTACCAAGAATTTGAATTCCAGAGGACGTTTGGACCGTGGACGCAGCAGATGAATGTAGAAGTGAGAGGTAGGTGTGTTAGTTTTGACATGAAACTTGAATTGTCCTTTCCTCTGGGGGATATCAGTCAGTAAAAGTGTTATGCACTGCAATCAGCATATACTTTCTGTAAATCAGGATATTGCTGATAGAATGTTCCAGTAACCTTTATTTAATAATAAAGGAGAAGGAAAGGAATTTGAAACAGTTTTTAAACAGAGCACAAAATGACAACTGTCAGGAAGGATGTTGAGGATATTTTAAATATCGCCCTTGTAATCTTTAAGTTAGTGTCGGATAGCCACACATTTTACTCTAATTTCACTAAGACAAAGGCACCTGTAACTTTTACATTCAATTCAGATAACATAGTATGTAATTTCTTTTCTACAGGAAAGACATCTAATGAACTAAGAATCAGAATTTATTAGCATTACTATGCTAAGCACAATAATGTTGTTAATGATCTTTGCAGACATAGTATTTTTTATTTTACAGATCATGTAAAGTGATATCAGACGAGGTGGCAGGGATGTCATTTTGGAACTTCAAGAATATAAATAGCAGATAATGTAGAATGGATGTGTTTTCTCAAGCTTGATCATTGTATTCAATTTTAAATGTGTTCTTAAAAAGGTTATTGAGGAGGAAGCAGAAAGTATTGCAACATAATACTGGTGTGTGTATTCCTTTTACTCTGTCTTAACATTTTGATATAATATGTCATGTGATCGGTTATGAGATATTCAATTAGTATTACATGCATGGTCAAACGTCTTGCACAGAAGAAAAAAAAAACACAAACTGATTTCTAGTTTTTCTAAATAAAACTTGTGTTTCAGCATGTTAGAGCCTGCTTCTTTTATTTACCATTATTACAGTCAGAGTTTAGTGTTGTTTATTTGCTAAGGGTGTGTTTGTGTTGGAGTGAGTGCACATTTATGTTTTAGTTTCCTTTTACTTGGGAGTTTGCAGGTTGTGATGTATGGGCTAATTTTATTTAGGCATTTTTTTATATTTTCATTTGGCTTCTATAGGTTTATGTCTAAGACTGAATGTAACGTTAATTCTTAGCAAGAGTTGTGTTGTTGATTTCCGAATCAATATGTGATATTTTTTGTATCTGATACTGAGTGCTTATATTCTGCACATATTTTTCTGTCAGACTGCAGGGTAGCTTCCAATAGAATGGAGGTCATGCAGCAGTTTAATGAAATTTTTATACATTTTGTGAAGTTGTCTATTAATTTTGAAATTTGCTGCTAAATTAGGCTCGAGCATCTGTATATGCACTTGAGGGATAGGTATGTAGAGAGATTTTCTTAATTATTTTACAGGCTCGTAGGAGATTGCAAGGATAAATAACCCCCAAGGAAGGCTTTCTAAGCCTAGTCATGCTGCCCAAATATATATGACAAGTTTTGCTAACCTAAGATTATTCTAAGGGTTATGTGTAGGCTTGGGCATGGGTGGTCAATCATGCTTCTGTTTTGCAGTTTTTCTTGGGTAGACGTGTTCTACATTTGTGTGGGTAGAATTTGGTTCTTATGTTTTTTTATGCCAATTCTGTCTTTTATTGCTTTTGTAGCTATAATAGCTTCTCATGTATTTTTTTCCTGCCTGTTCTTTCTGTTATGTATTTTTCTTAATTTTTAATGGTGACCAGATTATTTCTTTTGGACTACATTTCTTCAAAGTGTCTGGAATGGGGGCTCAGGGTCTATTTATGCTATTATTTTTGTTTTAATAAAGGCATTCTTTAGTTTTTAGTGCATGATGTATATTTTGTCCCATTAATTACTGCTGTGTATTTCAGATGAACACTAAAGATTTATTAGCATATATATTTTTGGCTCTAGTGTTGATGGAGCTTGTTGTAGTTTATTTTATTTTTTTTTACTTTTTATTTTAATTGTTTTTTTAGTTTTAGTGCTGTTGGAATGATTTTTCTGGGAATCCAGAGAGCTCCCCGCCAGTAAGAGCTATGGCCAAAATAGCCTTTTTCCAACAGGCAGAGAATTGCAAATCAGAGACGTGTCAGCTGCAATAAGGTAGGACCTCATTATTGGCTAACTTGAATGCCTCTAAATTGCCCTCAACTACTGTGAGTGCAAATCAGTGCTTTCATTTGGTAGTTTCTATTGGTGGCTCATGTATCGTGTTAGCACAGGCCCCCCTCATTAAATCTGTCATGCATACACACGCACACACACACACACTCATAGCCAGACAGACACACACGCACAGAGACGCACACAGACAGCTGCACACACACACACACACACACACACACACACACACACACACACACACACACACACACACACACACACACACAGACACACACACATATACACACACACTCACTCACAGACAGACACGCAGACACACACACACATGCACACACACACCTCTTACTTGTCTCTGATCTGACAGAATGACCCATATGCCTCTTCTTATTTTTGACCCTGTCCTTGTGAATCATGGATCCTTACAGTCAGTCAATGATGACAGACATAGAATTTCATTTTTCTTAATGATGGTAAAGTACATCATGATGCTACAGCTGTAGCTTTACTAATGATTTCAGTGAGTAGTAGGTGTGTTCGTTTTGACATGAAACTTGAATTGTCCTTTCCTCTGGGGGATATATTCTAATCCAAAGTCCTTATTTGTCTCATCACCATTTGATATTAGTTGTTCTTTTTTCAAGATTAGGTGACAATTTAAGCAAGGGATTTTTGAAGGTAGCATTTCTACTACTTATTTTAAGATATCAGAGCACATTCTGTTCCTTAATTTTGTAACACAGTGGCCGCAGCAGGGATTGAGGGTTCAGGGATCTGATAAGGACTGGTGTTGTTTTGTAGCTCCTCTTCTCCTGCAGGTTTGATGTTAATAGCTCTTCTCCAAAAACTTTTCAAGAACTTGCATTTGCAACACCATCAAGATTCCTGGTTACACGTCTTCCCTTCTTAGGACAAGTAAGCATTAATTAAACATCAGTCGCACTATTTCTCTGAAGGGCTTTAGCACAGAGCACATGCAAAAGATATGTTGAGGTCACCACCTCAGGATTAGAATGCACCATATTGCAGGGTACTTTACACCCTGAATGCAAAGTTTTATGACACGTTTTCACTACAAATGGAAATGAATAAATTAGTAGTTCTCTTTTTATTGGCATTCTCATACACTTCCTGACATCTGCACAACATCAGGTTGTTGGGGCAGCAGCAATCTGAGTGTGTTAAGCCATACTGCTGTAGCAGTAATAGTTAACAAATCTTTTTTTTTCTAGCACAGTTAAATTCTAAAGATATTTCATTTAGGAGCAAGGAAGCTTTAATTCCTCTGTGTATATCCCTCATTAGGTCTATCATTGCATACTATGCTTTCTTTGGCAGGTACCACTCCAAATACTCTTTATTTTAGGCTTTGTCCAGATTTCTTGCTCTAAGAGGTTGAGGTGTGTGTGTGTGTGTGTGTGTGTGTGTGTGTGTGTGTGTGTGTGTGTGTGTAAGAGGGAGGGGAGGGGTGTACGAGGGTTCATACCTCACAATTATCCAGATTTTTGCCTCGTATTTTCAGATTGTTTCTCATAAAATTGTGTTTTTGCCTGGCAAATCATTGAAGACTGAAGTTGAGTTTTAGACTTCATATCCTCAGAAAATGCATACCAATGCAAAAATTTTGTTCTATCCACTTTCTAAGGAGGTCGGGGTATGTATGTGTGTGTCATACCTCTCAACCGTACAGATTTTCACAGAGGTTGAGGTATGTGTGTGTATTTGAGAGAGAGTGAAATGCAATATTTAAAGTCAGCAGGTGGAATTTATTTTCAAGGAATTGTGAGCTTCAAGGGAAGAGAAGTTTACTACTGCTCATGCTAAGTCTGCTTAAAATGTGCAACTGTTTTGTTTAGCAAATGGTATCACTGTTGTGGTGTAGGATTTCAAAACAGTCTTAGTAGCACAGCAGGTAGCATACTTGCATCTTGATGTAGAGGGCTGTAGGTTCTACTTCACCCGCATTTAGATTTCTATTTTAAGGGGGTGGAATGCTGCAGTCCTGAGTATGTCCTCCTTTGGATGAGATGCCTAATAACTATGAACCTATGTTTCCGCTTGCCACTTATTCCTATTGCAATATACAAGCTTAGCATTTTTTTAATGTAATATAGGCAATTTATTGTTTAAGGGCAGTAGGCACTGAATTTGTAGATGAAACACTGAAATATAAAGCTGTTTTCTAGCAACAACCTCTCCATTAGTTTCAGATATCTTTAATGTGAAATTATTCAGATGACTTTTACTTCAACAGAGATTGTGCATATTGACTGATATTGGTAGATTGTAAAGATAGACGTTTAAGTGGCCTTTTATGGTTGAAATGTTCTGAATTGGGAAATATGTCATTATTGGTTCATATGTTTTGTTTTATTGCTTAATGGAAAAAATGTTCAAAACTATAAAACACACTCTAAGTGATGCTGTATTAACAAGGGATATAATTCAGTTATTATATATTATAATTAATACAGTCAGGAAGGTGAATCAAAGCAGTTATGCATGGTTCTGAAATGTGTGCAAGGGGCCTATGATTTGAAAACTGTCCAAAGGTAAACTTAACCTGCCACTGGCCAGATGCATTTTCTTTGAATGTGGGTTTCAATGCTGTTTCAGTGCATGTGAGTTTCAAAGGTAGAGAAGATTTAATGCTAAGTCTGTTTTCATTGTAAGACTATTGCTTTGTTTAAGTTTAGCAAATGTCTATCAGTGTTTATGCTATAAAATAAGAGGTTACTAGGCTATTGGCCCTGAGGCCCTAAAATTTGAAATAAAAGTTGAAAATTAAAACCAAGTATCTGTAATCATTGTAGAAGTAATGCATAAAACAGTATGCACACAGAGAGTTTTGAACAGTGTTTATGGCAACTGGAGAGAAATAGCCAAGTAATGGGATACTGGAATGGCTGCGTGTGTGTGTTGGGGGGGGGGGGTTGAAGGGGGGGTTGGGGGCAGTGCTTTGAAGGGGGTGGGATTGGGATGGTGCTCCGGGTTTGCACCTCCCTGCAAAAAATCCTGCGGGATCCCTTGCCCACAGACTGCATTTTTTTCTTTTTTTTTCTGTTTTATTCACACAAGAACAAATGTTATAACCATGGCAGTGAAACTTTCTTTTGATCATCTCTTACTTCATTACTCCAACATATTATCTTCATAGAACTCTGCAAATTGTCGTAGACCTGATTTTCAGTAACAGTTCTTATTATTGGTCATAAAATGTAAATAAGATGAAAAACAAGGCTTATGTAAACAGAGAACTGTGTTACTGTGTTCTCCTCTCTAGGCTGTTTTTTTTAATCTCTATCCCCAATGCATAGTGCATGCTCTTTATGGGAGTCTGAGGCCTCTCCCTCCCCATGAGTATTTCAAGTCTTTGTGGGCATACATATTGAACAAAAAAAGAAAATGTCTATAAGGGAATTTGTGCCTGCACCTGTCCTACATATGACCACCTTCAAAAGCGACTCGGTATGAGCCATACCTGGCAGTATGAGGAGGGACAGTAGAATCCCTCCCTGTCAGGCTTCTTTCAGGAGGAAGAGGATCTGACGGTTATTTTCTCTGAGATGGGCAAAGACAGCTTCCTCTAGATGACCCTTTTTGTGGAAAGTTATTGAAGATCATGAAGTCCAATATACAGTGGCCTCTATTGGCAGTCCCTACCCTAAAAAATTCCTTCCTATGTATAGGGGTTGGCAGAAGACTAAGGGTCTATGTTGAAACCACAAAGGTCATTAATAAGGACTGATGCTGTCTTTAGGAATTGAAGCCACAGTTATATTGTTTTTATCAGTTTTCACCTCCTTTGCCCAAACATCATTAATCAATACACCTTGATGAGCTCTCATACAATCATAGAGGCAGCCTTTTTTTTTTTACTTCTCTTAGGAATTCATCAACGCACTTGAATGCCTCTGCTCAATCAGTGGGTCTACCTACCCCTACTGACCTCCCACAGACTTCTAGCATCCAAAGCACTAGTCAAACTTAAATTGTCTGGGTCATTATCAGAGCTTTCCCCCATATGCCGCAAAGCAGGTATGACACACTAATATCTTGGAAACCTGGATATACTCTGAATCATCTGGTGGCCCCCCTCATTGAAAAGGCAGATCTCTCATTAAACATCTTTGACTCACTCTTGCATCATCTCATCTGTCTACCGTATATCCCAAACAAAACAGCATTTTGTCTTGTTGCCAAAACACAAGGAATCAAAAGCTTTAGACAGATGTTGTAAGAAAATATACTGCTTTGCTGCACTTGGGTTGTCAGTCTTCAGCCATTTCTTTTGCGATCCTGTCCTGTCTTGTGGACCAGATAGTGAAAAAAGCTTACAGATATTCCTGATTATGGTCTCAAGTCATAAATTTAATCTGTTCTGCCTCTTCTGAGATCATCTTTTGCAACTATGTCAATTATTACTGTAATGTTTGCTGTACAAATGTTGTAGCCAGAGCCACACATATAAGGATTTAGCTCCACATAAATGAGTGAAAGAGGTTGTTCTCCTTCAAGGCTAAACCCAGTACTGATAGGCTGGATGTCCAAATTAAGGGGGAAGTGTCTTCATCCAGATGGCTAAGGAGAAGACAAATACTTGATCTTAAAAAGGACAGTATTTTGATCCCCTTTTATGTCCTCCTCCTCTTTGTCTATACCCAAATATCACCAAAATCTGCTACTTGAAAGTCAGGATTGTGGTCAGTGCTATTGGTCAGTTAAGAAGTGCTCAATCTCAAGTTTCTATTAATTGCTCCATCTGCTAAGTGGGGCTTGCACTTTGTGACTTTGAATTTGAAATAACAGAGGTCTAAAATGAGCAGGTGTTTGAGGCAGGTTAGGATCCTATACAAGCTGACTGACTGTGTTGGTACAACATATTTCAATGTGAAAGTGCAGAAGTCTCTCCACCTCGAAGTATATGGCCACCAGATGGAAGGCTTCCTAACATGAAGCCACCCTGTGCTGCAGGTTTACAGGCTACATACTGATGCACACATTTTAGTGCTGTTGTCCTGTGTCTATCTTGTGAATAAACCTGCAGGTACCCAAGCATAGGTCTAGCTTTTGCTGATTGTAGATAGCATTAGTAGAGTTCAAAGTGGCATTAGTTCTATGGCTCAAATAAATCTTCCCTTGTTTTTCCATTAGACATTGGTTATCAGTTCAAAAATACATTTAAATGCAAGTGAGAAGAATTTTGTTTCTCACTGCATTTTTGTCATTAATGTTCTTTAGTTGTATTTTTCAGCCTATGAATATTCTTAATATCTTACATTTAAGTCCAAATAAGCATTTGGTGTAGCTGCCTCAGTATCTCGGATGTGCATTTCATATATATATATATATATATATATATATATATATATATATATATGTGTGTGTGTGTGTGTGTGTGTGAGATCTCTCTGCCATTTTTGTGGTGTTCTACTTTCCACTAGTATAATTATTTATTTAATGCTGTTAATGAGATGAATGAACTTTTTTTTTTTTGCTTGATCTAGCTAGATGGAGTATACCAATTTGCTTCTGTCCATTGCATCTCTGACTCTTTTGAAGACTTTGTGTAGGTTAAGTAGGTTTGTTTGTTTGTTTCTTTCTTTCTTTCAGCTTTTCCCGGTTAGGGGTCGCCACAGCGGAACTCCTGTCCGCTAGGTTAAGTAGGTAGGGCCCTTTTATACAGTGAGATTGGTTTGGGAAAAGCAAGCTGCCAATATAATTTTTTTATGAATTCCATGATGATATGTTCCATTACTTCACAAATGAGGCTGTTAAGTCTAATCCGGCTATCTTTCCAAAGGCTTATGCCGCCATTATGGAGTGCTATCTTAACAACTGGATGTTGTTGGGGGCATAGAGGGGACAAAGGGTAGATGTTTGATTAAATGTGTTCCATCATTTGTTTGCAATTTCCTCTGTGTCGACAGCATGTGCTTCCATTTGATATCAGCTCATTACAGTAGTGAGTATTATGTCTGAGGTTCCTGACATAGATAAGGGATGGTTTATAGTTATCTATGGATGTAGCACCAATACTTAATTCAGAGTTAGTTTTTCAGAACTTGCGCTTTTGCCTTAGCTATTTACTGTTACTTTTGAAGTCCCCTTTTGGACTAAGGAAATTTTGTCTTAAGGCTATGACTTTTTTTTTTCTTGTTCTAGAACTTGTTGATGCAGGAATTCTATCAAAGGAGTTTGTTTCTAAAGTTCTTATTGTGTTGATCATGAATGGGGATGGAAGCTCCAATGCAGTAATTTAGGTCTGAATAGAAATTGCTGATAAAAGTGGCTGCTTTAGTTGTGGTATCCTCATGCTGTGGGGAGTTTTTACATCTCATTAGATCACAATGTAGTACAAAGAAGTTATCCTTTTTGGAGTCTGTTAACACAGTGATATATGAGAACATCATAGGCTCAGATCTTGTTGATAATATTATACCACGGTGGTCCGATTTCTCATAATAGTACTATGTTTATAAGAACCAGATCTAGTAGGTGTGAGTATCTAATAGGAGAGATCAGTAACTGGTTAAGAGATTTTCAGTTGGGTTTTTTAGAAATATTTGTGTTTTGTGGTGCTTGTTGGACAGTTTATTGATGGATATGTGAAGTAATCCAGAATGATTGTATTTGGTACAGTAGTTAAGAGTTCTAGTTATCTGAGAAAGAAATCATGGACTGTTGGTATTATAAACATCTTCAATTGCCCTTGTTATAGAAGGTGTTCTGCAGCTGGTCTTGTTACTGAAGGTGTTCTACAATTGGCCTTGTAATGGAAGGGGGACTTGCTTATAGTTAACTGGATATGGAGTTGTATGCAACAACCATCAGTAAGGGAAAAATAAGAGGCATTAAACTAGGAAGACAAGTGGTGTTGTAAAATGAAACTGCATGTGTGAGTAGTCGCTATTTGTTTAGAGTTTTAGCATTGAGCAGTGCCATATAAATAGAGGCCTGATTGGAAACAAAGTGCATGAACTCTTACCTACTGAACTGCCCCAGTTATTATTTACATTATCAACAGTACGTGTTTTTGGCTATACTGAATGCACACCTACAAGCTTTTATTTATTTTACATTTGTTTACTGGGAAAGTCCGACTGGGCATGGATCCCATTTTCACTGCAGGCCCGGGGAGAAAAGCTCCTCAAAAGTTAGTACAGCAAATACAGTAAATACAATACACATGTTAATAAAGAGCAGTACAGAGTAAATAAGTTAAAGTACAGTTTCAAGGCCAAGAAAGTCGCAAAAAGTAAATATATTATAAGGAGCACAGTGTATTACAATAAATAAAACAGTTGAAAGGACAGTTTGTCCAGTCATTTGGTTACATTCACCAATGGCTAATACAGTAAACACGCATTGATTAAGACTACAGAAAGGAGTTGTTGCAAGCTTTCATAGAAGGTTAATGTATGCTATGATAATATATAATTAAATGAAGCTATCCAGGGTCAGAACAATTACATAACCAAGAACTATGTAAATGGGACTGGAGGAGTTTTTTGAAATTATTTTTGTTTTCAGTGGTCCTAATATCTAGGGGGATGATATTCCATGCTTTTGCAACAGAAATGGAAAACAAGGAGTCCCCAGAGCTATTGCTGCTTTTGCCTATGTCAGCCCGTGCTTTATTGGTGGATCTTAATAGGCATTTATTAGAATAGATAACAAGTAGACCTTGAGGAGCAGGAACTCTATCAGGAAAAAAAAAAGTAGTCTATGCCCTTTTTTACAGAACAGCATTAAATCAGTCCAGTGGTGCATGCGGTAGTGTTGTTGCCTCACAGCAAGAGGTTCTCCCATTCGATTCTCGGCTGGAGTGCAGGGAGTGCCTTCTGTGTGGAGTCTGCATGTCCTCCCCGCGGTCGAGTGGCGTTCCGAAAGACATGCGTGAATGGGCGTGCCTTCGTTGAAGGTTGGGCATTGAGCTGGCAACTCGGCACCATAAAAATCTACTGCCAATCATTAGCGGACCGGAGTTCCGCTGTGGCGACCCCTAACCGGGAAAAGCTGAAAGACAAACAACAAACAAGGAGTGTATTGACATTAGCTGTTGAAAGTGTTCTCTCTTTTATATAAGTTTTCCATATGTTTTGCATTTTTCATGAGCAAAAGGGCAAAAATTTAAACAGGAAAATATATTGCTACAACTGAATTGCATATAAATTGTAAACACAAGAAAAGGACTGTGTTAATAAAAATGTATTCACCATGCATTAAATACAGCATTTATTTGCTAAACATGCTGTTTGTCATTTGGATATGGGGAGTAGGTACATTACTTGCTATGTGTATTTTCTTGATGTATAAAAATGTTTGTAGAATAGCTATGGAAACACATGGTTACCATTAGTTTTTTGAACATTTGATTTAAAACTCAATCGAATGTTGGTACAAGAATATCAAATACTTGTATTTTAATGAAAGACACAAGTATGTTTCTTTTTATTATTAAAGGAATACTTCTTTAGGTAGAGAAGATATCCATTTGTTGTTTCTTTTTTGTTTTTTTTTTCAGTTTTACATGGTGTTTACTTTTTAAGTAAGTAATTGAGTTTTATTCTTTCAGTGAAAGTCTAGCTAGGAAGAAAATCACCTGAGAAACCATATCATGATTTTGCAACATATTACATACTTCAATAAATGCTTAATCATTATGCTGTAAAAGGCGATGACCTAGTCTAAAAATCTGAACTCTGTTTTGTGGCCTATGAAAACTTTGTTCCACTGATATGTTCTTCCTTTTTAACACACTATTTTCTCTATATTCTTAGCGTAAAAATGAAAGTAACGTTCCAAACAGTTAATAAGGAAAAGGAAACTGATTTCAGAGGGAGAATTGATGAAGGTCTAACCTTTTAGATTTACAGCTACTGTTTGCCAATTTCTGAGAAGGCATTTCACACAAATAGTTTGTCAAAATGGAAATGACATTAAAGTGCAGTTTAAATGTCAGTATAATAAAGAAATTGATTGTGTAAGTCTGCCTTTTATGCAACATCTGCCTAATGTCTGAGTACAACTCTAGTCACAAGAAATGGTTACTCACACTGAAAATCCTATCAAGAAGTTTGGTGTTGAGTAATCTGCATGCCAGAGAAAAGCCAAGCTATGTACCCAATCCATGTTAATTCGTTTAGGCCTACTAATTCACTTTAAAACATAGCCATTTGGTTTTGCTTTATTCCTCATTGTCTAACAAGGTAATCCTGCCATTGGAAGCAGGTACACAGATGCAGTGTGACATATATAATATAAGGCACATTTGTTTGTATATGTAAATAGCAAATATCTTTGTGGAATATAACTTTACTTTGCCATCTACATTGTTTCTTTTTCTGTGTGTAGGTGCAGACCCATTTGAGAAGTGTGTGGGTGTTGCTGACAGACAAACCCATCTTCTATCCTATTACCACAACAAGTGCATAAAGACTGGGCATCCAAACTGAATATTTCTCTCATATTTAACCAATGTGAAAAAAGCACAACCATAATTTGTAAAATGTAATGGTAACAAAGGTATTTTATTGCAGAACTTAGCATTAGAATAATGCAACATTATTTGCTTTGTCTTCACATGCCAATGTTTGCTGAAATTAGAGCATAACTATGACTGAAATAATATAAGGCTGAGCTCACAATTTATTCATTCAATCTTCTCATGTCATTCAGTATTCAACTTCCATTTTTTGATGATTTTGTTCATATTGGGACACACATTGTCATGGGTGCCTCATAAAGGATTCATTTCTGTTCAGCTTCCAGTGGCCACAAAAAGGTTGCTGAAAGACATTAACTTACACTACCATCTTTGTCACATTCTTAGGTGATGTGTGGAAAAATTCCCATGCTCTTCAGAATCTAATTTTAGTCATATCGGATATAATGCGATGTGATATATTTGCTCACTTTCCACCCTTGTAAGCATGTGTTATGTCTTTGATACTTAAAAGCCAAATTTATTTCTTCAATTTCCAGCTCTAAACCATACATTTTATTTATAAACCCACAAAGTACTAATTTTCTGAACCACTTCTTCCCATCATTGACTCCAAGACAGGTTAAACATTGCTAACTGGAATAGTCTGGGAAAACTGTTCCTTGCCTGTGTCCCTGTTACTACGTAGAACAGTGATAAGACCTTCATATTAGGTGAGTTTCCTGACTATGCTTCTGTCATTGGATATGTCTTGTTGTACCTAAGTGTCAGCTGCTGTTGTCATAGGAGAGCGGGCACACTACTCATTATTTCCAGAAATATAGCGGCAACATGAGCATTGTTCTTGTCTGGCTGTTGAGCAGGAGCTAGGTAGAGGGCCTGCTAATAGCATTTCAAATTCATGTAAAGTCACTGCTGAAAGGGTCTGCAACTGCAATACAGCAAGTCAGTATACTTTTAGTGATAAACTTTTTTTTTTTTTTTTTGCCTGGGGCTTTCCCATGTGAAATGAGGCACCCTACACCTCGTAGATATAGATATGGATATAGACAGAGATAGAGACAGAGGTATAGATATAACTATAGATATAGCTATAACTATAGATATATATATATATATATATATATATATATATATATATATATATATATATAAAACTATAGATATAGATAAACTATAGATATAGATATAACTATAGATATAGATAAACTATAGATATAGCTATAACTATAGATATAGATATAACTATAGATATAGATAAACTAATAGATATATATATAACTATAGATATAGATAGACTATAGATATAGATATAACTATAGATAAACTATAGATATAGATATAGCTATAGATATAACTATAGATATAGATTTAACTATAGATATAACTATAGATATAGATATAACTATAGCTATAGATAAACTATAAATATAGATAAACTATAGATATAGATATAACTATAGATATAGATATAACTATAGATATAGATAAACTATAAATATAGATAAACTATAGATATAGATATAACTATAGATATAGATATAACTATAGATATAGATTTAACTATAGATATAACTATAGATATAGATATAACTATAGATATAGATAAACTATAGATATAAACTATAGCTACAGATAAACTATAGATACAGATATAACTATAGATATAGATATAACTATATATATAGATAAACTATAGATATAGATATAACTATAGATATAGATAAACTATAGATATAGCTATAACTATAGATATAACTATATAGATAAACTATAGATATATATATATATAACTATAGATATAGATATAACTATAGATAAACTATATAGATATAGCTATAGATATAACTATAGATATAGATTTAACTATAGATATAACTATAGATATTGATATAACTACAGATATAGATAAACTATAAATATAGATAAACTATAGATATAGATATAACTATAGATATAGATATAACTATAGATATAGATTTAACTATAGATATAACTATAGATATAGATATAACTATAGATATAGATAAACTATAGCTACAGATAAACTATAGATATAGATATAACTATAGATACAGATATAACTATAGATATAGATATAACTATATATATAGATAAACTATAGATATAGATATAACTATAGATATAGATAAACTATAGATATAGATATAACTATAGATATAGATATAACTATATAGATAAACTATAGATATATATATATAACTATAGATATAGCTATAACTATAGATATAGATATAACTATAGATAAACTATAGATATAGATATAGCTATAGATATAGATATAACTATATATAAATTATATATATATATATATATATATAACTATAGATATAGATAAACTATAGATATAGATAAACTATAGATATAGATATAACTATAGATATAGATTTAACTATAGATATAGATAAACTATAGATACAGATAAACTATAAACTATAGATATAGATAAACTATAGATATAGATTTAACTATAGATATAACTATAGATATATATATATATATATATATAACTATAGATATAGATAAACTATAGATATAGATATATCTATCTAGCTACATTCACTGTGGAAAAGAGAAGCATCAATGATTGCTGAAAGTGTTTTTCATTGTTTTTTATGCACAGAAACATCACTTGTAAAGATCACCATTGAGAAATTGACTGGCAATTCTTAGTCACAATCAACAAAGCAAGGTTTCTGAAAAGCAAAGCCATTCCATAGGTCTGTCTTTCTCCACTGTTTTCAACTGATTAGTACATGTCTGTGGATTTCCTCCTCAAAACCATCAAACAACCCACCCCGTCACAAGGTGTTTAGTATCTACATTCTTAAATCAATGCGTTACTCTGCAGTTATCAAATGTTTCTCCTTCCACCACTCACATAAACCAATGACATTCTTCATCTGCTAGACTCTTTTTTCCATTTCTTTTCCCTAATATAAAAAAGGTTTAATTTTTATGCTCATATAGGTGAACATTCATATTGCTTGATCAGGCCTTATTTCCTTATGCTAATTGGATTTAAATATCTATATATATATATATATATATATATATATATATATATATATATATGTATATATATATATATATATATACAGGGTCTATATTAGAACATTGAAGTTTCAAAACTTCAAGTGTTCTAATATCGAACCCTATTATGCAGAAGTTGAAAATATCGAAGCAACAAAAAGACGAAATTTTTCCTAGGGAAAGAATTCAGTTGTCTGTTTCTGTTGCTTCAGTATTTTCAGCGCTGTGGTGGAAAGTTAGGGGTCGGGTTCAGGTAAGTGTGCGATTCAGTGCAGGTTAGGTTAGTTAGGGTTAGGGTGCGGGTTAGGTATGTGGGTGATTGTGTGGACGTGAGGGTTAGAGCGGGTTAGGTGAGTTAGGGTTAGGGCGCAGGTCAGGTAAGTGTGCAATTGTGTGGACGTGAGGGTTAGGGCAGGGTAGGTGAGTTAGGGTTAGGGCGTGGGTCAGGTAAGTGTGCGATAGTGACGGACCTTAGGGTTAGTGTTTGGGTTAAGGTAAGTGGATAGTTAGCGGTGTGTGTATAGTTTGGTGAAGGGTTAGATGTAAGATTTTAGGTGTATGTGTGTGGATTGCTGTTTGTTTGGTGTGCTTGTGTTGTGTGTATGTGTTTTGGAACAACAGATTTTTTCCCTAGGAAAAAAATTGCTGTTCTGTATGTTCGATGTTTTTAGCTTTCAAGTTATAGGGTTCAATATTAGAACATTCGAAGTTTTGAAACTTCGATGTTCTAATATAGACCTATATATATATATGTATATATATATATATATATATATATATATATATATATATATATATATATATATACACGTATACATGTATGTGTGAAAGCATGCCATTGTCATTCTCTCTCTTTCTTTTGTTAGTATAGAATTCGTTGGCTTAAAGATTCCTGTTGCTCTTCATCCTCGTGATTCATAATATTGAGCCCCTTAATATTTCATAACCATTTAATAAACATGTAAGACTTAAATATTTCTAACAAATCTGCATTCTCATCTGTCAGGCATTGTAAAAAAAAAGCACACAAAAAAGATAATATGATAGCAGTTTGCTTGGGGTCATAAATACATACAAAATGTAATTTTATTCTTTCTTCATAATTTATCTGAAGCTCGCATTGATTAAACCTATTTCCAACATTCCATCCATGATATCTCTGTAAAATCCTCCTTTTTTTTTCCCCTTCCTTAAAATTACTTCAGAAAGATAACCTATAGCAATAATGTATATGCATTGGAACTAATTACATTAATAATTACCTCTGCTATTTAACTAATGCATCAGTGACCCCAAATATCATATCAAACAAATTTTCACAAAATGCAACACCTCAAATTTGTGGAAATTTTATTTATGTTCATCGGACTCCCTTCTCCAGCAAAATTTAAAAAATGAGAAATTTCTGAATGAAGAATTACAATCCTATCTGCATGTCTATATGGCATCTTCTAACATGATCAGAATTTGTACCACAAACCAGTGGTATGATAGAAGTTTGGACTATCACAAACCTTGTTCTAAAGCCATTGACAAATTACTTCTAAAAGGAGCTATCTTTATGCATTCCAAAATTTGCCGTTAAAGAATCAGTCAGTCCCTGCCTTTGGGGCAACTTACTCAGCCTCATAACACAAAATAGCTATAGGATAGCATACAGAATCAATACAGGGACAATCATAATCTGAGATCAGTTCTCTTCCTTTCTTTTTCACTATCCATAAATATTTATTTATTTAACATTTGTTTACTGGGAAAGTCTGACTTGGAACAAAGCCAGTTTTCATCGGAGGCCCAGGGAGAATTACTTCAGACACATGTCTTTGTACCGTGGGAGAAAACTGGAGTACCTGAAGAAAATCCACATGAACGCAGGGCGAATATGCAGACTCTGCACAGAAGGCAGTCCAGCCAATAATTGAACTGAAGAACCTCTTGCTGTGAGGCTACAACACTTCCACTGCACCACTGTACCATGCTACCAAAGATATCTGTCTATGTCTATGTATATGCCATACATGGAGGGCTAAAAGCTATTTATTTTCTGATCAGTTTGAGAAACATATAAAAGTCTTAATGCCTATTTCATTTTCTTAATCAATATAAACTTTTAAACTTCTGGAAACATGCTGTGTCTATTGATTCAAAACACAAATGTTTTTTGCATATGTTACAGCTTAAACTTTATATTTTTATTATTCTGCCATCAAATTATCATTTATTTTATTTATCCATATTTTTGCTCATTGGAAGTTATAGTTCAATATTCTTCCCCTAAATTCTGTCATCTAGTCCATACAGAGACAGCTCATGGTCAAATGGGACCCTATGCAGGGTAATCGATAACTACCCTGAGAACAGCCTCTCCTCCAACCCTCACCCTGCAGCAGCCTCCTGCCCAGCCATTCCAATGTTCCATTACTTGGCCATTTCTCTCCAGTTACCATAAACACCATTCAAACTTGTCAGAGTGCATATTGTTTTCTTATTTACTTCTACAATGATTACAGATATTGAAATAAAATAACACAAAGATGGATAGACATTTGCTAAGCAAGCAATACAGTCATGCATTGAAAACTGACTTCTCATGAGCAGTCAACTTATCCACCCTTGAAACTTACATTCATTGAAATGGCATTAAAACCCATATTGAAAGAAAATGCATGTTTTCCTTTGGGCTGTTTTCAAACTATAGGCTCCATGTGCACATTTTTAGGGCCATGCATGCATGTATGTGTTCTTTGATTCACCTTCCTGATTTTAATAAATTATATTCCTTGTATAATATAGCACCACTTGTTAGAATGTGTTTTAAATTTGTAGTTTTGAACATTCTTCCAGTAAGCAATGAAACAAATCGTGAGAAACAATAATGACAAAACTACCCATTTTAGAAAATTTCACCCATAAAAGGCCACTCAAACATCTGTCATTACAATCCATCAATATCAGTCAATAAGCATGATCTCTTAAAGGAGGTGACACCACCACAACAATGTTAAGAAGTATTTGTTTAATTATTAATTAACTAAAATGCTAATGTTGTAGCATAGTGCTAGATCCGGCTCTGGGTTCATAGACCTTCATTCTTGTTTTCCCTACAGATATTCACCTGTAGTATTTTCTCCTTCAAACCTACCCTACATTCTTACTCACTTCTTATACAAAGTGGAAGTATATTTATATTCTCTCTAACAGAAAACATTTATGAACATGCATAGCATATAATCATTTTCCACGTCACTCTTACCTTTCTGTATATATATAATTTTGTAAATCTGGATGTTCATTTTTTCACATGTTCATATCCATGTGAGATATCTTTAATACAAGCTTCCTGAAATTAACCTTCTAAATAAATATCATCCAATATAAATAAGTTACCTTTGAATACTTCATTATTTATGTCCATAAATTTTAAATTAAGGGCATTGCGAATTTTAAACATTGAAATTAACAAGAAAATTAATATTCTCCTTAGTAACCATTTTTATTGTATCTAGGGTTAGCGCACACACATACAAACACACGCATATACATACACAAACATTTTTAACATCAGCATTTAATAATGGATGTTAATTATTCTTCATATGCAAATTCACAAAACTTCTAAAAGATTAACATTCCAAAAACCTTTTAGAACTCATTTCAAAGTAATTGTACAAATTGCTTTGAACTTTTAAAATTTATATTTACTTACTAGAATTTTGATAATATCAGCTATAGGTAATATTTTTGCAGCTAGTTTTTTGGGACAGTACTAATTCCTAATAATAACTACCTATATACAGGTGCTTATATAGCATCCTCATTGACCTGTACACAACAATGAAATGGAAATCATATGGTGAGAAACTACCGTACATTAACTACCATGTCAGGTGTCCTAATGTGGGGCATACCTTTCATTTTTTAAGATACATATTGCTTTATATAATTGGTATTTACCATATTCAGCATTACTGTGTAGTCTTAAGGCTATGATCAAGTGATTCTGAAACTGTTTTCTTGCACCTGCTAGAACTGTTACTATTCACAGTTTAACACCACATGCATCATGATTTTCTGATTCTATTTTTCTGAGGTAGAATGTAGACTATGGCATCATTCATTGTATCAAAGCAGTCAACATAAAGATGTACGAAACAATCCTTTTCTTACCTAGTGCAGTTGTTTCCTTCTTTGGCAATCCTTTTAGAAATGCTCATGTTAACAAACCTCCACAAAATTAGTGCATTGCACAGTATAGCTATAATTTTCACAGTCTATCCATTCATCTGTTTTCCATGTAGCATATGTATATATATATATATATATATATATATATATATATATATATATATATATATATATATGGGTTCCCTACGTTAGACTGACAGCTCGGAAGATTGACACGCTAAACACCGACACCAGAAGACTGACTAAGCAGATGACTGACAAGTCGTAATCCCGACATTGAAAACACCGACAGGGGTAACTTGTGAGCGTGACCCAGTAAGTGTGCGAGTTAGGGTTAGGGTGTGGGTTAAGGTAAGTGTGTGATAGTGAGGGACTTAGGGTTAGAGTGTGGGTAATATAAGTGTGCGATAGTGAGGGAGCTAGGGTTAGGGTGCAGGTAAGGTAAGTGTGCAATAGTGAGGGACTTCGGGTTAGGGTGTGGGTAAGGTAAGTGTGCAGTAGTGTCGGACCTTAGGGTTAGGGTTTGGGTTAAGGTTAGCGTATAGATAGTTTTGTGTAAGGTGTAGTGGAGGTTTTTAGGTTGCTGGTGTGCTTGTCTTGTGTGTGTGTGTGTGTTGTGTGTAACAGTGAACGTTTTGTTTTATTAAGTGTCAGGATTGTGGTTTGTCGGGCATGTGAACTTTTGTGTTTTTGAGGTTTCGTTCTTCTGGCATCTGTGATTTGAGTGTCGCTCTTCTGAGCTGTTGTTCTAATGTAGGGAACCCATATAGATATATATATATATATATATATATATATATATACATATATATATATATATATATATATATATATATATATATATATATATATATACACACACACACACACACACACACACACACACACACACACACACACACACACACACACACACACACACACACACACACACACACACACACACACATCTTTTCTCACTCATTTATAACCTTTCTCCCACAAATTCTCTGTTTCCCCAGTTTCATCAGCATCTTTCATGTTAACTGTCTCATTATTCCTGTCTTCCTGCTGTAATCATATATGTCTCAAATGTATTTTATTATACACAAATACTTCATCTAGAATTACAAATATCTGTACTTTTCTTTCCCCCAAATTCATGTATTAATTTATTTTTTATTTATTTATTGACATTTGATTACCTAAAAAGTCTAACAGGGTTGAAGCCTATTTTCAGCAGAGGCTGGAGAAGAAAAGCTCCAAATTGTTACAAACCATTTTAGGAACAATAATTTTACAATCTTCAAAAATAAAACATAACATCTGTAGTATAAATAATTATGACAATTTAGAGATAATATAAAAACATTGGCTAAGAATTGATACAAGTTATATGACAATCATTTAATATTTATAGAAATTGTTGGCAGTTTGTAGAAAAATTAGAGGTACGTTAGTCTAATACAAACAGGAATTGCAATATGAAGTAAGGGAAAAGTGGGTTTATGGCATATTTGCAGAGAAAGTCAGGGAAGAGAATTTGATAGAAGTAAGGAAATAAGTGAAGAAAAGAGAGTAAGGAGGTGTGAGACATGAAAATGCACTTGTTCACATTTAGGGATGTAGTTTATCCAGAAGAAGAAAAGTCTTCAGAATTGCAGTATAGGATAGTTTACATTTCAGCTTTCTTTTCTTATGCTTTTTTCTTGCATTCATAAGTTGTGATTATTCTTTTGTTAGACTTCAGAATAATTGTGACCTATACATTATTGTCTCCCACCTATTAATTTTCAGGCTGTCTGCCACAACTTTCACAGTATCTGCTCACACATGTCAATAACCCTATTATTTTCAGTTTAGTCTTTCCAAATATAAATTCTGATTCTGGGAGACATAGCCATTTTATCAATGATAACGCCATTTATTTTGCATGTCCAGTGTAGTTTTTTCATCGTTTTCACATAATCCATCCATTCTTTGCTTTCTTCTCCCTTTATAATTCCATACAATCTTATTTATGTATGTATGTATTTAATTGCCTTACTCTGTTCCACTCAGGTATTGTTTGGTTATTACTTACTTTGGTCATTTGCTTTACAGACTCAACAGCCTTGTCTCAAATCTCATACAGTTCCTGCATAACACACCTCATGGTTGTCATGCAGGAATTCTACTTTATCAAATGTAAACAGGAACATTCACTTCAAATAAATATGACTTAGGCCACTGAGGACCGCCACCGACATTTGAATGTCCTCCAGACTATTTGTGACAGCCATATTCATACTCTACCTTTTGTCAGTTTAGTACCCCCAGGTCATGAGACATCAAGGCTGCCTCTCTGTGAATCTTGAGTAACTTCTTCATAGCACGTTCACTCAATCATGCACTATCTTTCCTCCATTGTTGGCTAAAAGAAGGCACCGTCCTACCATTTTACATCAATAATTATACCATATAATTAATTAACTTTCGTGCAATGTCGTTTTTAACCTTTGATGAAATGTTGTGACATGGGGAGGCAGCCAGCTTCAAACAGTAGCATGAATGTGTTCCTAAGATTCACTTTTCAACTATCCTGTGAAGTTGAAAGAAGAGAAAGCAGTTCCCATACCTAAGCATATGGCGAGACCCAACTCTGTCTGAATCAGATCAGAGCCATTACTTCTCCAGAAACTTAGGAATGAAAAACTTGCTGTAAAGCTGTAAGATTTCTTACTTTCCCCAATCATAATCAGATACAGATAATGATGTTTTTATATCACTCCTAGAATGCCAGCATTATCTCTTTACACTAGGATGTCCTGGGAATGCTAACATTATTCTGATTATACTAAATGGTGTCTGCTGCTATGTTTCACAATTCAGGAATCAAAAGTATTTTTTTTTAGCTGACAGATGGTTAGGTGCTAGTGCTAGGACAGACTTGTACACTTATCCCATGTACGTAAACTCCTGTATGTGGAACACCGCAATCAGTGCAAACCAGCAAATTTATCCTTTAACACTATCACTGAGAATCTGTGTGAAAGGATCTTACCATAATTACACTAGTCTTCTGATATGGCACATTCTTATATGTGGTCATCTCACACAACTTTGATCGCAAATGATTATGATCCTGGGAACGCAAACTGCATTCTGATACACTAAAACACATAAAAGCATTTTAGCAGAAAGATAAGTTCTCATGCACCTCCTGATGTGGAAGGTTTCTCCTCCAACATCCCCTACTTATATATATATATATATATATATATATATATATATATATATATATATATATATATATATATATATACCACTTTGACTTTGCACCATTAATAGGAAAGGGGAAATCCCTTATACACCAGCAATTTGACGTTCTAGGGAAATGCTCTGTAGTTGCTTACTGTTAATTGCACATACAAGTGTAGAACAATATTGTTTCCCACAAGCCTGGCTCACAGGATAACATATACCTCTAGTTTCATTAAGCAAAGCAGACAATCATGTGCTTCTTCTGGTTTAATCATCCTACCCTGTTATCAGACTATAACTATTGCCATGGAAAAAATTAACTTAAGTTCTTTCAGTTTCATAGCAAACTCTATTGCACCATTTACTGTATTACAACAGTACAAATCTACAAGGCAATATTTTTCTGTATAAGTGGTATGTAAAATAAACCATGCCTAGTAGATCAATTTAAAAACTCATTTGCAGAATAAGCACATGTACAGTTGTCCTGATTTCTTAAGTGCAGTTTCCCTTTCTTGTTAGCAGAGGGTCATATTTCAATAAATGCTTGCATACTATCTCTCTACTCATTTGTGATGTATCAACAAATTGCAAAATGTCTCTGTTGGATGTTTTATACATGAAGTTAAGCTGGAATTGTAAATGTTTGTATATTCATTGATCAATCCCATCTATCTATGCTGTAAATCCTATGGTAGTTGCACTCTTAATTGTGATTTATAAATTAAGTAATAGTTAAATTCTGAATATTAACCTGTCTTACAAACTCAGCAAGGCACTTCAAGATGGGTACTCATAATTATCTGTTTGCATGAGGTTAACCACTCATCAGTTCCTCTACAGACTTTACATTATAAATTATGAGGGAGGGATTGACATAATAATAAACATGTCTACCTCACAAACACAAGGTGCAGGGTTTGATTCTCACCTTTGAAGTTAAATGGCTAGACTCAAAATGTCTCATAATGACAAGTAGCCTAATACTTTTGTAAGTGTCATAATAACCACCACCACCTTTTTTTTTCTTGTCTGAGTATTCTATAAGTTTAAAATGCAAAAGAAAATGTTTGGATTATATAGAAAGAATATTTCTCAGTATTAGCTTTATGAGACAGAGTTAATAAAGTTATACCATGCAAGGTACTCTAATTTCTACTTTTTTACAGGTTGTTCATATTAATCATGTTCAAATGCTATGAAGATAGACAACAAAGAGATGACCATTGATTCTTTCCATACCAAGTTATCTTGCCATAGCATGTATCACAGTGGTCACCACAAAGTGATTGACTGATGATCCATTCACACTGCAAGAACGATATATTTATATATATTCAGTCTGTTAGGAATTAACAAGCAACTTTCAATGCTACTCAGCCACATTTCCTGCATTTATATTAAATTTTTCATTTTTTGTTAGCAAGTAAAGTTAACTGACCAATGGCACTTTTTAGCCACATTTAGGACAAATGTCTAAAATACAACATATTGTATATTACTCTGCATTTTAGTGGATACTGAGAGGCTAGTCTATGCCTGGCATGCAAAGCATCCTCATATCCAGCTCTGATGGGCCTTTTGCACATTCACACATTATCACCATCAGAACCACTAGATCCAAGGAGTCAAAATTTGGCTTGTGATAAAAAATAAGAAATTTTGGCAATGCAGATGTGTCTTAGACTATCCCCATACTCTGGAATATGCTTCCCATCCATGTGAAGCAGAGTCCATTGCTAACCCCATTTAAGCATAACCTTGATCAATGGATGGGAAATCAAATATTCACCCCAGGACAGGCCCCATGTCTCTGACAGACAGAGGCAGACAGTCATGCTCAAATGAACATACCCCCCCAATATAACCTCAACAAAACTTACTAACTAACATATTTACTCTTAATAAACACTCTTGATACATAGGAATACAGTTGGGTTGGATTGCACAGCCAGACCTATAAAGACCCTGGCTGACACTAGCCTACTATGTACCTATGAATACATGAACCCATATTGCAATATATGGCATAGATATACTGCAAAATGCAGTTAAGCATTTGTGGGTTGCACAAGGAGAGCACACTTTTGTCCTGACTCAAGAAACAGATGAGTAATTGATTATGATGATTTATTATGAGTAATCACAACTTATTTAGTTGAGGTGGAATTAATTGCAGTTAAAACATATAAATCTTACATTTGATTCCATAATCAAACCATCAAAAAATAATCATGTATTACATCACATTTATATTTGCAGAGGGGGACCAATCCTTTCTTCCCTTCTGTGATCTGAGGACTTTGACTTCACTCCCCCATCCTCTCTATATAGTAAATCTGAGATCAGATATTCTTAGTACAAAGGGAAATGGTGTAAAATAAAAGGAAAACTATTTTCCCTGTTCTCCGACTTTAGGGACGAGTACTAGAACACAGTGGCAGCTGGTGACTTCAAATCAAAGGGGGGCTGCAGGAGACAACTGAATGGGTGGGGCCAGTGGGAAGGGGGGTGGCCAACTAGAAAGCGGCAAAACTATGATCAAAACCACAAAAACTGGGACTTTAATTAAATATGTTGCCCTGGTTGCCAAACCATCATTGAGAGTCCAATCACGACAAAATGAAGTGGAGAACAAAGAAAATATTTCAATGCATTAGCTACATGACAGTTTACTTAATATCTAGATGGAAACAAAAAGGTTGTGAGGCATGAAAAAATAAATTGCTTTTTAAATACATTACTGGAATGCCAGTCAAAATAAAGTATAAAAAAACAAGCCGCACTCAACTCAACCACTTCTCCTTGCACTGCAGTTCTAATTGCAATTTATATTCAGCTTTATAAAAGTACCAAGTAACATGTTGAAAGTAGCAATCTCTGTGATACCGATCACCCCCACTTGTAAAAATGTTTCTTATCTAAAAAAGACCTACTGCGGTGCTGCCTGACAACTATCTACTTGTTTCATGGAGAAAACATGATTAAAATAAAAATTGAACAGCAAACAAGAAACAAGCTCAAGATAAATTGCTTAAAGGATTACTGCACAGGTTATGGACCACACATGATAGATTGTCATTCTGTTTAGTTTACGGGTAAAACCTGCAAAGGTGACTGCAAGTCTCCAACAAATGTAATGAGCTTCTGAAAACACTTTGATCTTGTCCTTTATTACAAATACTGTCATATGCATTTCAGTACCTAAGGCTTATACGTTATCTAGCTATGTAAATATTCTCTGCATGGCAACAGCAAAAAGTCTTTCAATGTTGATAATTCTTTATAAGTATGCTTATTAAAGCTTACTTATATCTAACAATCTCAGACAAGCTTACCTGATGGTTATTAAAGCATTGCTACTTAAACACAGAGCAACATGCACTGCAACAACATGCATTTTCTGAATAATAAGCATAAATCAACAGTATAAAAATATGACAGAAAACAAGAACATTCTACAAAATCAAGGATAGATGAAAAGCCACTATAGTATTTGTGTCTACCTTGGATGGGGTATACTTTGTACAGTTACACTGCATAATTGCTCCTTGCCTTGCTTGGATACATCTACTGTCACTACATGGTGGAGTGGGGTACAACAGGTATGTCACAATTTGAAATGTCTCTAGCTGACGGTGACGGCCCTGACATATTTGTCATACCTCTTAACCTCACAGCAAGAAATCTAGAAAAAGCCATAAATAGAAGTGGGACAAAGGCCCAAAAATAAGGACAATTTTTTAAATATTGCTCTTATAAACATAGAACGATAATAGAATAGTAGGTCTTGCATTAGTATGAATTTTCTGAAGGGTATGAAATCTGAAACTTAAATATCTTTCATTATTTTATAACTTCAGTCTTTAATGATTTGCCACTAATTTGCCAGAAAACCACAATTTTATGAAAAACAGACCAAAAATCTGATGCAAAAATATAAAATATCCACACAATACAGCTGGTAACCTATCAAAAAAGGGACACTTTATTTTAATATTAGTACTGTTAAGTTGAGCAGCTGACAAAATAAGAGAATCTACATGCATTTCTAAAATAAAAGTAATCTGTAACTCTGATCATTACAATTATTTATTAATTGCAAACCCTCCACATTTCTTCCAAAATTTAAATTTTGCGGAGAGATTATTAGGGGGAGAGCAACATTTTGAGTCAAAATCAGGGACAGTTGAGAGGTTTGGATATACCTAATTCTATAAAGCGATTTATTTGTACATACCTCTCAACCTCTTAACGCAGGAAATCTGGAAAAGGCCAAATATATTGGGGGAACAAACAAGCAGTACTAAAACTTGCTTTTGTATAAACTTAGACAGTTGATAAAGTAACAGGTCTTGCTTTAGCTTGCATTTTTCTGAAGGGTATGAAGTCTGAAACTCAATGTCTGTCATTATTAAGTGACTTCATTCCTAAATGATTTGCCAGAAAACCCTACATTTTATGAGGAACAAACCAAAAACAAGAAGCAAAAATCTATTCATTCTGCATAAATCTGGACATTTGAGAGGTATAGTTCAGCCTGGAGAATTCTACAGCAGAAATCCTACATGATGGACAGAAAGTACACCCCCCCCCTAAAAAAAAATGAAGATCTAAGAGAAGTGATTGCTTCAATCTGGCTTCATCGCTTTCAGTAGCATTCAGACTCAGTGAAAATATTCAGTAACAAAAAAGTTTGTGCTTGTAGGCAGTTGATTTAAATGGCTGCTAATCGAACACATCCAGCCAAGAACTGGGAGGGGGCGTACCTGAGATGATCAGATAATCAGTGAACACCTTCTTGATTTGTATTAAATCATATTCCTTGTATAATACATTACACTTGTTAGAGTGCATTTTAAATTTATTGTTTTGAATATTTTTCCAGTAAACAATGAAACAAAATGCATGAACCAATAATGACAATACTGCCCAAATCAGAACATTTCCATCATAAAAGTCTACAACTTCTACACTCCACCAGTATCAGTAAATATGCACAATTTCTGCAGAAGTAAAAGTCATTTAAATAATTCCACATTAAAGAGATCTGTAACTAATAAAGAGGTTGTTGCTAGGAAACAACGTTATATTTTATTGTTTCATCTACAAATGAAGCGCCTATTGCTCTTGAGGAATAAATTGCCTATGTTACCTTAAAAATGATAAGCTAGTATTATTGCAATAGGGAATGGATAGCAAACTGACAACAGGTTCATAGTTACTAAGTATCTCTGCCAAAGAGGACATTCTCAGGACTGCAGCATCCACCCCCTTTAAAGGTACAACTCAGTACAGTATCAGCAATGCATCTAAATACTGTGTGAGTAGAACCCACAGCATTCTGCATCAAAAGCAAGTACTCAGCATGTTGTGCTGTTAACAATGCAAGCAGACTCAGCATAAGCAGCACTAAATTTCTCTTCCCCTGAATCTCTCAGCGCCTTGTAAAATCCACTTGACACTCAACTGTATCTCGTAACTTTGCAGCACAAGAAATCTGGAAAAAGCCAACATTTACTTGTGGGGAGACAAAAGCCCAAAACCAGAGACACATTTTAAACATTGCTTGTATAATCTTGGAAAGTTGCTAGAATAAAATATTATGTTACCACCATGCATATCACTGCCAAGTTTTGAACCAAGACTCTGTGCACTACAGTCAGAGCAATACCACTATGCCATATAAGCTGTTTCTTGAAAGACATGGACTGAAACATAAATGGCTACCATTTAGTGAATTCAGTTCACACTATAGCTGTTAACCTCTTAGCACAAAACACCTGGATAAATCCTATAATGGGGGAATACAGCCCCCAAACATATTCAGTGAATTCAGTTCTCAGTTCTCACCATAGCTCTCAACCTCTTAGCACAAAATACCTGGATAAGCCAATAATGGGGGAATACAACCCTCAAACATATTCAGTGAATTCAGTTCTCAGTTCTCACCATAGCTCTCAACCTCTTAGCAGAAAAAACCTGGACAAAGCCAATAATGGTGGAATACAGACCCAAAAATAGGAACACTTTTCAAATATTGAGCTTATAAACTTAGAAAATTGCTAGAATAAAAGGTCTTGTGTAGTGTTACCATGTATTTTCTGAAGAATATGTAGTCTGACATTCAAATGCCTGTCACTCCAGAAAACCACAGATTTTATGAGGAACAGAACAGATTCAGAACAAAAATATGAGGCAAAAATCTGCAGTGGTGGTGGGAAGGGAATTCATGCTCTTGCTACCTGTACACAAAGTATAGAGTTTAAGCCTGAGTAACTCCAGCAACCAGGAATATTGAATTGGGGCATTACACACACACATGTCTGAGAGTGTGTTAAATATGAGCTGGGAGCCAGTCAGTTGCTATCTAGACTGCAGACCTTGCAGTCTGTAACTGCATAGACTTTTGGGCATCTACACTGATGTCTTTTCTTTGTAATCTGGACTGGTTAGATGGCAGTCCTGACAGGAGTTCCAGTTTCATTTTACAGCTGTAGTGGATAGGAGTTCCGGGACTTTCCATTTTACAGCTGTAGTTTTCTTTTATTTTCATTTTACAGCTGGGGTGGCTGCAGTCCTGCAGTCCAATAGCATGAGCCGCCCCTGCTAGAACACTTTACAAAACCCATTTATGACTTACTAAAAACATGAAATAAAATAAACAAGACTTTGAAACTAGTAAAACATGATAAGACTTTATGTAAATGAATTACACCAATATGTACAATAAGTAAATTAAACTGCATTAGACTGGTACACATAATAAATAAGAAATTCTATGGTAACAAAACACATCACATGACACTACATGATAAAAGTCAAACACTCTTGTTCCAGCAGTGCCACTGAAATGAGACATTAATGAAATAAAATACAGAATATAGGCATGTAATGCACTAAGCTACAGAATGAACAACACATGCTTTGACTATAAAATATTTCAGTAAGTTAATGCAGAAAATTAGTTCAACCATTTCAATGCTGTTTAGTTAAAATGATAAAAAATGTCATTAATGATAAACAGTAAAACCCTAAAGCAAACCTAAGCATGTTATTATATCATAAGTAATGGAACATAAAGGAGCATAAGTGTAGCAGAGAACTGAAGGCAGTAAATAAAGGAAACTAGAATATTACAGTCATAGAGGGCATTATAACTTTAATACCAGCTTAGTAGATCTTCATTGTGTATCTGTTTGTGTGTATGTGTGCCCTGCTATTTTTTGGTTATCATCAAAAGTTTATGACCACATGGTACTTTTTAAAACCATAATAAAAATAATGTTGTTACTAAACATGCCTGTGTATTTTGGGATTTAACAAAATTTCATTTTTAACTTCAGAAGAGTTAGAAATGAGCAGTAGATGGGGAGATACTGAAAACATTTTCAATCACAATGAATGTTATTTCTTCTTGAGGATAATAAGATTACTGGGCTGAATGATGGCATCAGCTTTAAAGACAAGTTGATAACATTTTTAACCAGTGTGTATGGATTTATTAACACCCTTAATTATTTATGTTTCATTTAGCACATTTTAGTTTTCATCCCGTAGTGCCATGTGATGCTTACTTTGTGACTATTTAGGTCTATTTGTTCTGGATTGTTTATGTGAACCAATCTGATGGAGTTCTGCTTATTTAAAGGAGTGAACATAGTTGGCATAATTCTTCAGTAGTTTCAAATTGTTGCCTGCTTGGTTTGAATTTTATTCAGCTCATAATTCTACAATTTGGCATAAGTTTTAGGTAGTTTTATCATTACATGATTATGGACATTTTATCAGAGTATTTTTCATTGTAGTGCCATGTTGTCCTTATTTGACAAGTAATACAGCAAAAGTGCCAACTCATAAGATACTACCATTTCAGCTCAGTTACATTTTATTTTGTTTAAAATCTTGTTTATCCATGTAACAGCTAGACTCTTTTTTTTTCCTTTAACTAGACACCAAGATCTCCATTCCTAGAATAGATATCTAGGACTTATAGCTCACCATTAATTAGAAATGTACTTGTTTGTGTTTTTCAGTTAACATGAATGGCACCCCCTAACAAATGGTACTGTCCCATCCCCGTATTATACATAGGGCACTATTACATTCTTGATTTAACACATTACTTTTATTTGCAAACTTTCTAATACAGTACAACATGATTTCCTAATTGATATTCATAGATGTGTTCTGCTGTTGACGTGTATTTAAGAGTTACATTCTTATATAAGAAAGTAGTTTAAAAGCTACAGTTTGTAATGGAGTAAAATATAATAAAATGATAAATCAAACAAGCCTAGTAATGCAACTTCCCAAGTTAAAGTATGCATTGCATACTAATGCAGACATGACCACAGGTTAATTATTGTATTTGGATGTTGGAAAGCAAGATGGTATCAATTGAAAAATTACACGAACAGTTCAAAAATACTGAAGTACTCAAACAGGCGATACTTCTAGATATGTGGTGGAATGACTTCTTAACATAAGCCTTTAGAAAGTCTGGGAGAATGTACAGAGAGGCATGAAAATCTTCATAAATAAAAGTAAGTATAATTTTAATTTTACTGCATTTGGTTTTATTGCACCCATATTTGGCAGACACCAGCTATGAAATGAATGTTTCATGTTTCACTCTGTGTATCACATTTTGTCAGACATAGCATAGCACTGGAACCATGTCTTCCATGGGAAAAAGGTGACAGGATGGGTGCCATTATATTGCTTAGAAAATTGGGAATTTTACTGTATGAAATTGCTTTCCAGATTTTTCTGGTCTCTGCTGGTAAATTGTCATACTGAAGGTATAATAAAATGATAAAGCACTACTGACAACTAGATACAAGTTCCTTTACTAAACAAAAGTTAAGCACTTTCGACCTTCGTGGTCTTCTTCAGAACACAATTCAAGTAGAACACCAGTCAATTTAAAGACTCTCAAATAAACTCATGTGATCTTATTAATCCAATCAAAAATGTGACACATAACTAAGCAAACACAAAAATACATGTAAACAGTGAATACATTAACTAAAATACACTCACTAGCATTCGTTCAAAGAGAGAGACAAGCTGTTAGTGCCTCATGATATCTGCTATGCTACCTCATCTGCAAATCTATCCCATGGCATCTGGGTCACATTCAGTGCTAGTCTAGCTAGGCCACACAGGTGGATAGCAGTTAGAGTTGCTTGTTAATTACAAAGAGAGAGAGAATATGTTATATACAGAAAGGCTTTCCAGGAGTCGTGAGTCTGGGCAACTTGAGATCAGGAAGACATTAATTTTGGAAGTTAGCATTTGCCAGGTCATTGACCTCCTGTTACTAAATTGTTCACTGCTAAATTTGAATAGTTTGTACCTTGCAAAGATGGTTAAAGCTTATAGTGAAAAAATGCTTCTGTGCTTAGCTGATACAGACTATTATTCATTGTGTTAAAGTTAACTTATTATTTCAAGGGACTCCTTTATTCTGTGAAGACCATTTCACAAGGATTGCAAAGGATTGCAAGGGGTAATGCTACATCAGCAGCAGATATATAATAAAAGAAGACAGACCATCTATTACCTTGTGAGATGGTTTTGAAAAGTAAACTAGAATATGCTGGCATTTTTTAAATCATGTCACTCTGCCCCCTATTTATGCCTGACTAGGTTTAATATCCTTTGCAGTTACCCTTAAAATTTTCCTGCAGTTTTATATTGTAAATACAGTAAATTCTGATGTGATGAATTTTAAATTCTGCTGATGTGATGAATTAGTATATATTTGGTTTCCATTTGGCTTCTGTATGCAGTAAGGTTTTCCTTATTTTTCATGCATTTAATTACTTTTTGGAAAGTGGATTATAAGTGATGTTATCATGCTTTATATTTGTTTGACTAGCTTTTCATGGGTTTGGATTTAAACAATGCTTCTAAAACAATGTTTCTCTATAAGAAAACAGAAAATGACCTCTTATGCTTTGTGGTGCATTCTGTAATTATTGATTATAAATCAAGTGCTGTTTTGTTGTAGTTTGCTATAATTAGAGTACATGTTTTACAGTCCTGTTATCCTAACCTGCTCTGGTTCCAAGATCTGTTCTCTTATCCCTTGGAAATAGAAGGCTTGGATTAAGAAGAAGACGACTTCTGGCAATGTTAGCTTATGACCCCAAAAGTGCTAAGAGGCATATAACTTCTGTAGGAGCTGGATTGCATCCAGCAGCCTATCTGAATGAAATAGAGGGAAACAATTTTAAAGGGACATGAAGTCAAAGTATATATATTCATCTACAGTATGGAAAACATATGAATATGGTATCATTTGTACTTATTATATTGCTTTATGATCTTATAGGCTAGCACAAAAAGAAACCTGTCTTGTGTGTATCAGACAGCAAGTTCTTAAAAAAGAAACATTGTGGCTGCATTAATTTAAATGAATTATTTATGTGGATATCTCTTACAAAAACGTACACATATTTCATTAGGGACCAGAGATAAAATATTTAGGTCACAGCATGATTACATTTGTCTGTAGTGATAATCTGAACAAGAGAAACAGGGGGTATTTTCTACAGACTTTAGTGTTCAGCATGCTCTTCAAACTACAGATAATTAAAGATCCTTTTCTTAAAGAGTGTAATACTAAGCTTGCAGAAAACATATGAAAACAACACAGCTTTATTAGGTTTTCAAAAGTGTTGTGAAATCAACTTTTTTTCTCTTAATCTATGAGCAGTTTATTATGGTCAAATGAATTGATGCAATCTTCTTCCATTGAAAAAAAAAAGGTCTGAAAATGAATTAACTAAGTTAATTGACTCCTTTTATTTCAACATATTCCTGTGATTTTTTTAGTTATTTACTTTTTACTTTGTTTAAGTCCCTTTCAGCTGGCCTTACCATAACAGTCCTTGTAAACAACTGCAACAAGCTAACCTGTGCTTTGCATGGGAAGAAACCCTGTCTAGACTGAGAATGTGACTTTGCAGAACATTGATGCAGGAGTTGCTAGCAGAATATCTGACTGTAGATTATAGTGGTAGGGAAGCCATTGCTACAGTAAGCAGTATCATTACTGAGGCCATTTTGAAAATCCCCACCCCATTTACTGCACAGAGTATTACATGAGTGTTTGGAAGCAGACAGTGAATTTCATAATTTCTATATACTCCTTCCATCAGTTTCTCCTCTTCACATGCTCTGATGCCACTATCAGTGTTCACTAAAGTGTTAAAATACTAATACAACTACAACTGTGATCAATAAGGTCTGCAATCTCTTATTTATAAGTCAGGTCCACTCTTTAGTTCTGCATGTTATCGTTTCTGTTTTTTTACATATGTGCTCCTATTCACCTTTTTATTTGCACTGTATAATACAAGGATACCTCTCAGACATGTGACTAAGTTAAAGCATTTTGACAGAGATATGCTGAAAATAACAGTGTAAAGCAGACACTGCATGGCTACATTTTAATGTATTTTCCACAAGATTAACTCCATTCCTAGGGGCATTTGAAGTCTAATATTTCATGTTAGTTACAGTTTGCTCTGTGTGTCTGCTTGTATGATTTTCATCTCCTGAGGATTGGCTGTTATTTTACTGTGTTAGAAGAAATAATTTTTGGTCTTATCCATTTAAATTATTAAAAGTTTGTAGATTTAAAAATACCTACAATTCACTAACATTGATCTTGTGACTATAGTTTGACTTTGTTCTAATTTGTATACACGGTGACAGGAATATAATTGTAAGTATATGAGTCACACTAGGTTTGGTTGTGTTTTAGAAAGTCTCATATAAGATGTGCTTGAGTGATTGTGCACATACTAGTAAATATGTGTTTGTATCTCTGTACTGTAACAGTGCCATTAGCTTGATTTGATCATTTTCTTTACTAACACAATCTATAACTATACCACAATAATTACTTTCTGAAGTTTCCAAAGTCCCCAACAACAATAAACACACAGCTACCTGAAACATTTCAGAAAGGACCCTACCCCTTAGAATGGAAATGCTTAGATATTATTCCCAGAAAAATATATTTTAGCAGACAGTAATAAGAGAGAATAAATGTTCATATTTCAACTCCAGATTGTCCATTTTACAATCATGAATATCTCAAGTTCATGAAATGTTTATATAACAAATTCTTTAAAAAAGAAGGTCAGATATACAATGATTATTATTTGAGTATGAACAGAATTCCAGTGACCAGGTCCAGGCTTGCCAGTAGTGCTCTACTTTGATTTACACCTGCAGTGCAAACTATTAAGAAGTGATTTATAGGTTTTTACGTAGGGACAACTTTTTATATACCTTTGCCCTTAACCCACAAAAAGCTTTAAGACCTTAAATGTTTTAATGAATTGTGTAATGTATGGAAATATAAGGACTTATAGCACACACTGGAATACTTTACTGGCTTTTATCACATATGAAAGTATATTATAGCATTACTCCTAGAATACATTTTATACATTTCCTTAGCATCTGTTCTTCGTGTCTGATCCTACTTCTTTAAGCATATAAGCCATGCCAGTGAATATATAATTGAGGTGTTAAAGTGAAGTAAAGGTACCTTCTAACAGAATACTGATTGTAAAACAGCACCTTGTAATACACGTGCTGCTCTTCAGATGTTGTTAATGTGATTTTTGCATGAAATCTTCTACTTTACATTATTCTGTAGATTAGTGATACCATACATAAGTTAGGGTCTCAATTTCCAGCTGTAGGACAATATGTATTGTGAAATGTACTTCCCATTCCATATAAGTAGATTGTTGTTAACTAGGGGTATATATCACTATAGTATCCTGGATTCTGACATGAATTTAATACTTTTTTTACTCATCTTAACAGTAATTTCATATTTGTACTGTTGTAGATATTTCCTTCAAAGGGAGCTCTTTCAGTTGCTCATTAATGAATAAGGGACAAAGTCAGAACACCTGTGGTACAGTACACAGGCTAGTATTACCTTTCCTTTAAGGTCTACATCACTTTTATCCTGTCCACATCTATGAGACAGATCAACAGTTCATCTTACAAATCCTTTATCAGTATGGCTATCTATGCTGAAAGGCTAACTAAAGTCTAACAAGACCCTAAATACCTGAGACCAAGATACTTGGCCTCTACCTTGACCTCTACCATCCAGCTCTTAAATAATTAATCTGCTGTAAATATATACGGGACTTATCTTCAGTGAACTCATTCTGTGTTGTGTCACATTCGCCTATGTACTTCAGGTTCCCTGCCAGTAGTTGTAAAACCAACTCTTTTCGATATTTCAGGAAATATTTAGTAGGCTGTTTAGTCAGTAATGTCTGCCTTTACCATCTAATAGAAAAGATTTAAAGAGAGTTTATTATTCATTTTTAAGACTCTGAAAGACAATGATAGGCCAAATAAGTGATAAGTCATTAAGATAACTTTTGTACTCAAAGAGTCTGTATAAAGTGTCGTTTTATGATGAGCTAAGCAGTCTATAATATATAGTTATAGATGATGAGAGACATGAGCTAGTAGTAGAATCTTTTTTATTTAATTGATATGAATAACGTTCTGTACCATTAAGGCCATAATCACCAAGGATATGTTTAAGCACTCAACCCCTTCATCCTCCTTATATATAGAAAACATAACTTCTTATTTATTTTTAAGCCAGTTACTTAAATGTGTCATATTTAGATTTTGAGTTCAACTCTTCTGAGTTGTCTTCTTTGGAGAGTCTGCATGGCCTTCCTCTGTCTGCATTTGTTTTCTCTGGGTGCCTTGGTTTTGCCTTATCTGCCAAAATACATATTGTAAGTGAGCTTCCAAACTGCTTGGAGTTATGTACGTAGGTGTGTGAGCAAATCTGTGTGTCTGCTGCAATGGGCCAACACTCACCTCCACAAAGATTTTCTAAGTCTTGAACCTGCTGGTTGCAGGGGAAGATTCTAGCATCCTCATGACCTGGATGTTAACATTGTTAATGATACTGTCCATTGTCTTGAGTCTACTTTTGGTTTAAGAAGAGGTGCCTTTAAAGGGTTTTCTGCCAAATTGTTAGCAGGCAGAATGTTAGCATAAATGATCTTCATGAGGATTACATCAGGTAAGACTTCCTGATTATGAAGTATTAAGCTTAAACCAAACCAACATAAAATGATGGACCTAAACTTGTTTCTTCTCAGGGAAATGCTCTTTGTGATGGTCTGCATATGGCATAGGCAATGTTTTCCTTTACTACATTTGATCGTGTATCTTAGTGTTTTTCCACATTCATTTTGTGTTTTCAGACCTGTTCTCTGTCATCCATTGTGTCCCATTCTCTTGTGTATTCCAAGATTAATTAGATGGTTTGTATGATATAGTAAGAGGCACTAAATTATCCATGGATGTTATGCATTTTCCATGAAAGAGAGGGGTGAGGTATCCTGATCTTGGTAAATATACCCCAGAATTTATAACTGCCCTCCTTTGGAGGGATATATTCCCCTTCTTTGCAGAGGTATATGTTATCACTGTGGAGGTGGTTGAAGGCATGCATATATGGAAGTGATTCTAAAGACGTATGTGGGTGGTATGAGAAGAATCTGCCAGTGTATGTGCAGAAAGGTACATTGTGCAGGTAGCAAAAAACATTCTGTGTAGCCCATATGTGAGGTGTGAGTCTATATGAGTTGATGAAAGTGTTAGGTCTTTGAAAAATCTTTGTATAGTATTCCAGGCTGTTCCTGGGGTATAAAGAAGTTAAGTCTGGTATCTTGTGAGCAATGGAGAATTCTACAGATTTAAGACACCAATTTGAAATAAAAGTTGTTGAAAGGAATTTAGTGTTAAGGCAGCATTATGGCTAGGTTTGTAATTGAGTGGTGTGTCACATGGTTTTAATTACCTTGTATATAACACTATTTTTGTTTCAAATAGTTCTGATGAAGTCCCATGTTGGAAGATGAAAGTGCTTGACCATTTTTTCTATGTTTCATTAAATCTCTTTTTGTCATTTGTGGTTACAAATCTTTTTTCTTTAGTATAGCATAGCATGTGTGCCTCTGGTTTTTTTTTTGTTAGTCTTAGTCTTTAGGCTGCATGGGTTCACAACGGTTTTAGTTCCAGGTAGAATAAGGTTTTAACCATGCACTCAGTGGATGCATTTTGCAGTCATGGTCATGTCTCATTGGGTGGGGCTGGTTGGATTGAAGTTAAAGTCTACTATAACAAATACTTTTGTTAGATTGAATAGAATCTTTAACATGAACTCTCTAAGCACCTCTACCTTACCAATGCAATGAAATAGTTAAGAGTAATGAAGCAGACTATGAAATGTCGCTGTTGTTCTTACACAATGTTTTGTGGTCACCAGCAATGAGTTGGCAATTTTTTTTAACTAGTCTAGCTTGAATGCCTTCTGAAAGTCCCACTCCAAATGTAGCCTAAAAGTTGTAAGTCTATCCTGTTTCTAAGGGAATTCTGTTTAGCAGGAAGGAAGGTGGAGAACTATGTTTCTGGAGTAGGAATGGCATTCTCTGATGACTTGTTTGAAGGTTAGCCAAAAATATATAATGTGTCGTTAATGCAACTAGAAGAAAAAAAAAGTCACTTTTTTCTAGATAGTAAAGGGAGAGATCACAGTAATCTTTATGTAATAGACTTCAAGGGCTGTGTACATAGATTTTTAAAACCATTAATGTGTGGGCATATGTATGAATGATGGCATGGGGGGGGGGGTTAATATCAATGTTAAGGGAGCAGCTGTAGAACCAAGATTAAGGAGAGGTTTAGCAAAATATTGGCTATGTAAGTGATGTATAACTTTATGTCACTGTATTATTGTACAGTTATGCAAGTGAACAGGGAATGACTAAAAAGATGTCTAGATCATCTACATTCCAATTTATTGACTATGTCTGGCATCTGTGTATCTATGTGTACCTTGAGGAATTTCCCCCAAATTAATTTCCTGGTCTCGGATGCCTTTTCTTTCCTGTTAATTGTTAGTCACTTTCTTTGTACAGAACAATAACGTGTTTCCATTTTTTCTTATTCTGCTCTTTTTCTATAGTTTAGCTGTTTTACGCTGAATTGTAATGCTTAGCATTGTTGTGTTGTAATGAAGTCAGTTTTAAAAACATGTAATTCTCTTCTTATAGAGATATGATTGCATTCCTATAGACCACCATTTGAATTAATTTCATGATTTACCACAAGCCACATAATTTTGTATCTTTTGACAAAGTACACCTTTGCATTTTTAACTGGAATGCTCTCCTGTCTGATACACACCTCTCAAATGCACAGATTTTCACAGAATGTCCAGATTTTTGCCTAATATTTTTGGTCTGTTTTTCATAAAATTGTGGTTTTCTGACAAACAATTAGCAAATCATTAAAGATAGAGATTAGAAAATAATGATGGATATTTGAGTTTCAGACTTCATACCCGTCAGAAAATTCATGCTAATGCAACATCTGTTGTTTACAAACTTGCTAAGTTTGTAAGAGCAATATTTAAAAATATCCCTATTTTTGGGCTTTTGTCCCACTTTTATTTATGGCTTTGTCCAGATTTCTTGCTCTAAGAAGTTGAGAGGTATGCTCTGATATTATTGCCTTAGCTAACACAGTATAAATCAATGGCTTTGTATGTGCTACTTTTTAAAACACATAATTTGTGGACAAGAAAGGAACAATATGACATAGAAGCAGGTAAAATAAAAACGTGTCACATAAAACTTACAAATATCTATTATTTTTCTTAATTTTTAATCTACGATCTTGGTATCAGAATGTACAATGGATCATATATTCTGATAAATTTTAAACAAGAATGAATATATGCTATACATTATTAGTGCCTGAAAACTGTTGCCTGAGAAACTTTTATTCTGTGAAGATGAGGTTTTTTTTGCTGAGGTTCGTGGTTAATTTCTTGCATGAGTGGTGAATCCTCATTCTATAACTTATCTTTATTGTTGTTTTGTCCAGGTTTGTTGTTATTTATGAACATGTTTTGCTACTGTTGTAGTTCATTATGTCAATCAGTTTAGGAGCACAATGAAGTCTGATGGTTGATGGAATAAGATTTTTATAGAATCATATCAATTCATTGATTTCTAATGATGTGAATTGGCATAAGTTGTTGCGAATTTAAGATGGAAAAGCTATATGAGTAGGACTTGGATATTTCATCTTGAATGGAAGTGGAATGATATCCCATGGTATATATCCAAAGCATTTTGGTATCAAAAGGTAAGAATGAGTTATTAAAGGTAACATAACGTTTATGCTTAGTTACAGAAGCAAACATATCAATCTGAGAAATAGAACAGTATGTATGTGAAAGAAGCATCTTTACCTATAAGGCAGTGAATATAAGAATGAAAACTACCAGTGGATATGGTTGCAAAATTATATTGAAAGAGTTATAGAATCATGGCTCAATTAGAAAACAAATCTAGTAACAAAGATGCAGAGAAGAGATGTTGCAAACATTTTTCTGCATTTTGTTGATAATATGTACAAAATGGAACCAGGCATATTTTACAGTATTGCAGTCCTTATCAACAATATTTAGGTTATCCTTCTGCAAAAGGGATGAAATGAGGCAGGATGCTTTGAGAATTATTAAAAAAAACAGGTGTCAAAAGGAATGCTAAGCTCATGTGTCTACAGATTTGCTACAGAGTTCCAAAGCGAGATCATTAAATTCAGTGCTGCTTTAGTATACGTCACCAGTAAGTACAATTTTGAAGGTCATTATATATGTACTGTACAGCTTTACAAGTTTCTGAAGATAAATGTGACAGTAAGCAGAGAAGTCTCCGAAACAAGATGCAGCTATGTTACCTGGTGACTGAATATCCTTTTTAATGAATTATTTAAATATGTTTATTATGAATGAGCGCAGTTACCAAATTTCAGTCTGTGTTCATATTCAAGGAAATGTACAGTAACGTCTTTACTTTCAGAACAATTTGTTTTATATCTCATAAAAGAGGATATTCTTTTCTAAACCACTTTTTGATAAAACTTGAAAAAAAATCAGAAAATATCTGTCAAAGAAACAGACAAAGCAAGGGCCTCTACTCCAGAACTAGTCATGTTCTGCAGGTTTAATTATTAAACATGACAAATGGGTCTGCATTAAGCATTAAATAGCATATATTTAGACATTGTTTATCTTGTAGACATGGAAATATTTGCTCTTGGTTGTATACAGACTTTTTTGAGTGGGACCTTGTTTATCAATTAGATCATAAATTTTTGGGTCACATATAAAATATGCCTTTAGCAGCACAACACGGCTAATAATAAGTTGCAAAAATGACAGAAATTCTTTCACATTTCTTTTTGTACTTTAACATGACAGTAAAAAAATTGTATACAAATGCTGACAATGTGGCTGAATCGTTTCGTGTATTTTGTACAATTTAACTCTATAGCATGGCGCATGTTTGCTAACAAGATTCTTGTGCTTCATTTTCACTGCAGCTGCTTGCATAGGGACAAGCAGAGTGAGTGTACTCCAATATTTTGTGACATTTATTCTCTGATCTTTACAGTACTATTGATTTCACAGGAAGCCTGGATTACTGATCTTGCACCGTTAACATTAAACTCCCAAATGTGCCATTCACTATTTCACAGTATTACATTAATAAATATGGGAAAGCCAGAGCCCTTCCCAACTGCATTGCATTTTAAATGTGCTAGGAAGATTAATTTATTGCTACTCTGTATTTTTCTCTGAAATTGATTTAATAGAATATAGGAGTATATTAAATCAGCTGTTTTTTTTTTTTTTACACATTTTCTTGAACATTACTGCTTTGTTATTTTCTTTGAAAGCATGATAATTTAAATCTCATAACAGAAATTGCCATTTATGTAGTTTATCAAAAACAGTGATCATCCTGTTTTCAGAGCGATTTGCATTCCTTTACCTGTTAAATTAGTTGGTGAGCATTTTTCAACAAAATATTTCATAATAACTTTTGGAACGTCTCCTCATACAGAATTGTATTTTTTATTTTCCTTCATTTTTTCACTTTTTAACAACACCAGACTTTTATATGTTATAATGTTTGTGCCAGGAATGATTCCAAAGTATTCTGCATCTTCTTGTTTGAGTATTTGAGAGTTCACGTTTCTTGCAAGTCACAATGTTTCATTATTTTTCCTTCTGACCACTAAGGAAATAGAACCCATAATGCTACTTTTTGGGTCGTCCAGCATGTCTGTAATATGTAGCACAATTCTGATGCAAAAGGTAATATTGTTGATTCCCAACTCTCTGGTTTACTTCTAATTTGGAGTGACTTCTGTGTGAAGTCTGCATGACCTTTGTGTGTCTATTCAGATTTTGTCAGGTGCTGCAGACTTTTTCTATATCCAAAGGACATTATGGTCTTCATTGTTGCCCATAAGTATGTGTTGACTGTTGTGTCTGGGTGTCTGTGTGTACACTCACATGCACATCCTGTGGACTTCCATATCATCCAAAAATCACTTTCTCTGCAATACACATTATTTTTTATTTATGCATCTTTTGTTAATTTGCTATGACCCCTTTACATAGGGACCCAAGGGGGTATTTAGACTACTAGGGAAAATTTGGCCAGGGCATTAGCGAACCTTCCCTTCTGCTGTAACACTCACCACGCATGTGGCTGACAAGTTAGACTGTCCTTTCATTTCATGGTACAGTGGTGGCTTGGAGACTGCAATGGAGGAGTGTGGAGTAGAGTTGAATGCCAACTCCTCAGATTTGTTTCCAGTTTTATCTTTGGAAAAGGAGGAAGAGGACAGATTTTGTGCTGAGAATCATGAGGTAGACCAGTTAGAGGATATGGAAAACATTTTCCAGTGGAAATTTTTCAAAGATTCGAGGGGTGAGGAATGACAGCAGGAATATGTTATTATTACAACCCTCCAGCTGGGAGGGTTGAGGGATGGCTTGTTGGTGGAACTTGCAGACCACAGTGAGCCAGAGACATGGAAATATGTATCTTGAGGAGACGTGATGTAAAGAATTAATATAGAAGAAGGACAAGACCTAAAGAGAAGGATGCTCACAAAATTAGTCAAAGAATAGGAGGAAGAAAGAAGAGAGAGGAAGAAAACAGAAGAAATGGAAAGAAAGAAGTAAGTAGCAAGAATTCAGAATAAAGAACTAAAAATGGATATATATGAAATATAGTTGTGCCTTGAGGAATCAAGGCACAAGAGGTATGAGCTTTTATTTTGATTACAGATGAGACTTATTGTGAAATTTTCTTTGAGACTGTTGTAGTATTAGAAACTATTTAGGGAGAATATGAAAAAAAGAAAAGAAATGTAGCTATGGAATAAATATATTATACTGACTTTTTTCATGAAACAATACAATTCTGGACAGAAACTGAAAGAGAAACTATTAAAAATATTTACTAAAGCAAAAAAGTTGGGATAACTAATATATATATATATATATTTTGGTGTAGGGATGGACATTTCTAAGTAACTGTGATAAATAAGATAAGATAACATGAAAAATGTTATTAATATGGGGAGACTGGTCATGATCCTAGAAAATGTTACAAGAAATGCTTTAAATGCGAACAAATAGGACATTTCTGGATAGATTGTGAGAAAGAAAATGGTTTAGAATTTCATAAAGAGAGACGAATTAGAGAAGAGGTTGTGATGCCCCACCACTGGACCAGTAATCACGGAGCCTCATTCATTACCACTAGCACCAGTGGGGGACGTACATTAGGAGGATGACAGGTACACACACAGTATTTCCAGATGCAGCTCTCTGCATCAAGTGTAATTTCCCTTAAGAGCACACAGAGGTTTCTCCCTCTTTTTACAAATCTCCAATATACTCCCCACTGGCGTATCTATATAGTTATAGCCAGGGCTCCAAGCCAAGTCCTCCAACACTCTCAATGTCTAACCAGTGCTTTGTGTCCCTGCCCAAGTAGCTGACACAAACACTCTTGGAGATTTGTTTTACACACACATGGGCGCTCGCGCGTGCACACACACACACACACACACACACACACACACACACACACACACACACACACACACACACCTGGACACCTGGGAAAGGCTGACACAGGTATACTAGCTATGCCCCCTTCTACCAGACTATAAGGTAGTTACCACTGCCACCAGAACCCCTTATCAGTTACTTTAAGGCCCTTAACAAAGGGTGTCTAATCTTACTGTGTAATGTTACTATCAATACAAATGGTAGTTTGACCAAGAGCAAAGCTATTAGGAGTGGGCCACAGTGTCACCAAATAATTATGCAAGTAATCTATGAACTTAAATATCACTAGACAAGTTATCCACAATGAAATGTTTAAATATATTTAATAATAAATAATAAAAGAACAAGACAGTACTAGATATATATTTACAGTATCATCAGAGTTCCCAATTACAGAAAATATTTAAAACAACATTGCAGGACAGTCTCAAATAAATAAAGAAAAATATCTAAATTAAGCTTTGCTATATTCCTGACTATATCTAAGAGAATTATACTGTCCCCTAGACAGACTTTCTCAGAGCAAGGTAGAAATGTGATGAATGGATATTGTCAGGTCAAAGACAGCATGCAGAATGCTGTCTCTCTCTCAGAGACCTCTCAAATTAATATCTCAACTATTACTGCTGGGATAGCTTGCAGAATGACATAATTTCTTGTCATCTAACTATCCCAGGTGACAGCCCTCACTGCTGGAATCTGTAAGTATTTAGTATCTACCCATGAAAATACATAGACAAGGTCTTTTCCTCAGATCTTTGGCAAATGGTGGAAGTCATAAAACAATAAAGAACTTCCAAGACAATACAGAAAGCCCTTTAGTTTTAGACATTGTATTTGTTGCTGCACTGAAACTGAAAGACAACGTATTTTTTATGGCCCAGCCATACAGTAATTTAATTTCAGCTATTTTTCTGAAGTTTTGCAAGTTAACTTTCTATATTTCAGTTTACCATGTTAAAATATATAAATTTAAACAGTTACAATAGTATATGTACATTTCTGTTCTATTCCAGTAGGGTACACTGTGGATACATTTCAAACAGCACTTTGTAAAATACCTCTTCAGCACACATGTCTGTACAAACCATCTTATATGATATACAGCTCTAATACATTTGTAACACAAACATATTATATGAATCATGCTGATATTCACAAATGACATATAATTATTTACAAAATTCCAGATAGCTGGGCTGGCAGTATCTCCTTTTGTGACAGAAGTTCATAATAAAGAGCAATTACAATAAAATGAACAAAAAAAAACAAAATGAGAGATTACCATCATTAATATACAAGAAGAAAATGTAATTAATGCACAAAAAGTGAAGGTGAAAGGGAAAGTGGATCAGTAGTGAGTGATGGAGTAGATATACTTGGAACATTGTTAAAAATACAAGTTCTGTTGGAAAAAGAGATAAAGACAGGAAAAGAAAATTTCTAAATGCAGGTTTGAAAATAAAACAGAAAGTAAATGGATCATTTGTCTGTGTGGCTAGAAATAGAACAGAATAATGAATATATAACAAACTGAAAGAGGAATAAAGAAAATTAATGAAATGGAGTGGAATAAGAAAGAGAAAAGATATAAGAAATTTACCGAAAGAACATTTGACTGTGAGATATTTTTATAATACTTGGTCAGAATGGTAAATATTTAAAAATATATAAACAAATATATTTAATTTGGGAGCATAGAAAAAGGCAAACTGATACAAAGGAATATAAAGAAACATAAAAATCTACTTTATACAATCTGTAGAGAAATGAAAGGGAGTGTTTCACAAGAGAAGAAGAGATTTATAAAAAGAATCAAACAATTAAAAAAATATTGTATAAGCAAAAATATTTTTACAAGGAAAAAAAGGAAAAAGTATCTCTATTTCTGAATAAAAAAAAATAAAATAAGATAGTGGCATAATGAGACAAATGAAAAATAATGGTAGAGAAGTTAAAAGAGAACAAAGGAATATTATGAATAATGTAGTGCAGTATGTTAAAGAGATGGTGGAAAAAAAGAGAGATAACATAAAAAAAAATGAATTGCAGGATAATGGAATTTACAGAAGAAACGAACGAAGAACATTTACTGTAGAGGATAATAATAATAATATATTCTTTATTTCTCCTTGTGATTGAAATCAGAAACATGAATTTATACTGACTTCTGTGGCCTAGCATTTAAAATGATTGGATGTTGTGGATTTCAGTTTCTTTTCTCAAGATATGTTGAACATATGGCAGCCATGTGGTTGTTCCATGTCTTTTTTGATAATACTAAACACTTCCTGCCCTTTATTTGTAATTTGCCATTCCCAAATGATCAGCATTGGTGAAAGTAAAGGTGATAAAGCATGTAATAGAGAATGAAAGAAACAAAGTGCAACCACAGCAAAATCATCAAATTCACTTAGAACAGTGATGATTGTCAGTAAAGTCTGGAAGATACAGATTTAGAGTAAAAAAAAAATTAATTTCCACTTTCGTCTCACCAAGACTTCATCAGAAAAGCAAATGAAACAGCAAAGCTGAAGCAGCACATCTTGAATACATTCCTATTTCAAACAATTAGTCAATTAACCAATGCAATTAACATTAGCTCAAAACCATTCATAAATTTAAAAAATATATATCTTGTAACCATTTCAAACTCCTAAGAGCAAGTATATAAAAAAACTTTACTACCAGACACTATATAATAAAAAATAATAATAAAATAAAGGAAAAAGTAATTTTACATTTTCCTAATAGTCAACTTTCTATATTTCAAAAGCATTTGATATTTATTGCATCATTTAATCCTGGCTTTTTGTCTGCCCTCAACTTTATTTGCCAAGAAGTCTCTCTCTGCTCTATCACATTTTTAATGTTTTCCTCCCCTGGGATCTCCTTTAACCACTTCCAAAACTGAAAATAAAAACTTCTTAAATTTGTTACAGACGACTGAATGCTTATACAGGGCATTATTCTCATCCTTAGTTTTGATACTATACATGTGTTCTCTCATTCTTTCCATCAAGGTGCGTGTGGTCATTCCTACATAAAATGCTTCACATCCACTGCACAAAGCAATATATACTAAACCTTTACATTTACAAGTTAAATGACCTGCTACTTTAATGGTATGTTTGATGTGGGGTAAGCTTACAAATGGCCCTTCCAAAATATACCTATATAGAATATTCTGTGTAAATACTTTTTTTATATACATGTTATAGGAAGATGTGATTGATTTTTTGAATTAATCACTGATGTAACAGAAAGCCTTCCCATTGGTGCATGTTAATTATGCCTGCATATTTATTAACTGCTAAAGAAATTTGATTTTTTTAAGTCTGAAGAAGCATTCAATGAAATGTGAAAGTGCTTAGTGGCCTTTGCATTGTGTGTTTAATTTGCATTAAACTGTTTTTCTGAAGGTCGGCTCCGATTGTCGTGGTGTGCCTCTGGAGTTACAATTAGTTGGATTCACTGTTTTGCTTGTCAGGGGCACTTTATCCAAAGCTGTGTTCCTATTTCTGAGTGTATCTACGTTGTACCATAGCAAGGGGTCATGACAGGAGAGACCGCTGGCACAAGTTTTAATTTTTTGAGCTTTGCGATGGGAGACAGTTCCAAACAGAGAGAAGAAATTACTTTCACAAGACTACTTAAAGCAGAGACAAATCCGCTTTTGAAATTGACTAGGACTGACCTAACAGTCATTGCGAAGCAAGGTACTGAAACAACATATAATATCAATGTGATTCAGTTAAGTAGTAAACTGGAGAACAGTTTAGATAAGCTAAAGCATACGCAGTGGAAGAGGAAGCACATGGAGGCTTGTCTCTGCTTCAAGATTGTACCAAGGGGGCTTGCGGGTTTTGAAGATGCCCACTTTTGTATCCAACTTTACTTACTATGTGGCAGCAACTGAATATTGAGACTAACTTTGGGTACATGTGGTTGCTCATTGAGCAGTATATGGATATTGAGAGAGGGATCATGGACGAGGGTACAACATGAATTATCAGCCACGTTGTCAGTAAGTGATATGAATGACTTTCTACTTGATTTAAGCACACATTTAGCATTACTGGATAACAAATTGATGCAGTCAAAGAAGAAGAAGCTCAAGAGAGACTACACAGATTTTCAAAATTGAAGTCTTCTCGTGGCCAAGGCAATCAACCAGGTGTCGAGACTCGACCCAGCCTACTTACAGTAACCAATCGCAAGTCACAAGACCACTTCCTACTATGTCAGTAACTGATTCTAATGACAATGAGGAAGAGATTAGCACCATTAAGAACAGACTGGCTTCTAGTGTAACTAGTGATACAAACTTTGGCTTGCAGCAAAGGATTGACAGTACGAGTGGTGATACACAGAATGGAGTGAGGGAAACATCGTGTACACAAGATGTTCACAGGAAGGAGAAACCGACACAAGAGATGGTGACAGTATTGGAAAGTATTACTCCATTTTGCCCTTTTCCTCTACTATTCCGAGTGCTTCAGAAGCAAGCCTGGAGCTCCCAGTTGAGGATGAGGAAGCACAAATCATTGGGAGAGAGTTTGGAGTTTCAGGAAAAGGTATTACGACCGATCAGTCGGACTTAGTCATTAATCTTTCCAGCCATACCTTAAGTGAAACCGAAAGAAGAGTTTTATCCCAGCGAAAAATACTGTCTCTGTAGATTTGATGTTGGACATTAAACTGTTTACCAGGAAGGTAAGTCTCAGTATTATATATGGGAATAACAGTAATGTTGCAAGTGATAATTTTAAGAAACCTTCCACGTTTGTACCCCAGCTTCATCCCCTTTTAGAAGTATTTGAAAAAGCGTGTGAGAGGGACTTGTTGATAATGTCAAAAGGAAACAGAGGTGATTTTTACAATTTAAACAATGAAGAAAGAGAAGCACTTACAGCTTTGCAGAACAATGAGGACATTGCGATTAGACCCGCTGATAAGGGCGGAGCTATTGTTGTAATGGACAGGAATTTCTATGCTAGGAAAATGAATGATTTGTTGGGAGAGATAGGGACATATCAGAATATGAATGCTACACAACTAGATAGAACCATAAAAGAAGTGCATAATGCACTGTATGATCTGTTTATTTGCAATGTGATAGACTTTGAACTGTATAAATACTTTTTGATTGAGAAACATGTGATTCCAGTGATAAGGGGACTACCGAAGGTGCATAAGAACATGCTAGATCCAGCCATGAGACCCATAGTGTCGACCAAGGGATGGTTGACAGAGTCCATGTCGATCTATGTAGAAAAACAACTTAGATGTATAGTGAATGTGATAACCTGCATGATTAGAGACACCCAACACTTCTTAGAGACACTAACAGAGTACATGACAGCGACATATCCCAAGACCGGTTGGTCATTCTGGTTGTTACTTCACTGTTCACCAGTATACCCAACGAGACAGGCATAGACTACATGAGGCTATTTTTGATAGAGAAAGATATGGCCAGAGATTTGATCATTAGGTTTGCAATGCTTATGGATGTTATTTTGAAAAACAATGTGTTCTTGTATGATGAAAAATTTTTTCTACAACTGAAAGGGGTGGCGATGGGAACTCCATGTGCCAATTCCTATGCCAGTTTGGTAATGGCATATTGGGAGGATACATGCATGATGCAGAACACACAGTACACTGCCAAGATTAAATACTATAAGTGTTTTGTTGATGATGTTTTTCTGGTTTGAAGGGGTAGTGAAGAGAGCCTCAAAGATTTTATGGAATAAATAAATGGCACCATTGAGTTTCTCTCCTTCACAGGGAAATGGTCTATGGTTGAGATAGAATGTTTAGATGTGCTTGTACACAAACAGGACAGAGTCATACAGACAGAAATGTTCAGGAAGACCTGCAGGAAGAATGCCATAATACATCGCATGAGCATGCATCCACCACATATCTATCGGAACATAGTTTAAGGCCAGGCATTGAGGGCCTCGAGGGTCACCAGTGAAGATTCAGTCAGCACAGGTTGTATAGCTTGCAGAATGAATTTAAGGACAGAGGGTACCACAGACAAACTGATAACATACATAATGAAGATGTGATTAGGAGGAATACCACAGGTAAACCCTATATCAAGAGGGACATGAATAGACATGATACAGAGAGGAGTGGGACCACTAATACAAACAGAGTCAATAGGCTGATAATACCCTACACCAGCAACAACAGAAAGATCAAGGATATTATCCAGAAAATTGGCACATACTGACTCTTGATGACAAAGTAAGAGAAGCAGCAGGAGATATGCCTAATCTCACTTATAAGAACACTCATTCATTAAAGAGACCTTTGTGCTATGAAAAGACTGGAAGGGAGTGGATTAGATCAGTTAGAGTGGGAACATTTCCATGTAGATCATGCAATCACTGCAGTTTCATGTCTGGACAGAAAGAGTTCACCCATCCAGACACCGGACAGGTGTTCTCTTTCAAGATATATGCAGATTGCAAGACTAGAGATCTTGTCTACTTAGCCGTATGTCAGAAGTGCACCTCATTTTTACATTAGCAAGACCGACAGGACTTTGAGAGAGCGTGTCAGGGAGCACATATATGCTATAAATAAGGAAGATGAGAGCAGTGCCCTTGCCAAGCATGTAATGAACACAGACATTACACATAGATTTCAGTTTACAGTGATGGATAAAACCAACAGACTAGGAGGTGCTAGGAACCACACTGAGAAGCAGGAAGCTAAATGGATTAATGGAGATTACAAGTAGATAGGTTGCATGGTCTGAATGATAGGGTATCACTCAAACCCTTTCTGAAAGCTAGACCTCTTACCCACTAGGTTTATTGAATAGGTACATGCAAGTTTTCAAATCTATGTTTTGAATATATATATATATATATATATATATATATATATATATATATATATATATATATATATATATACATATATACTGTTTTAGTTTATGTATATATATATATATATATATATATATATATATATATATATATATATACTGTTTTAGTTTATGTACGAACAGTTATAGGTTAATTATAATTCCCTTTTGATACAGAAGCATGATGTTTCAGTGAATGTTTGTGATGAGATGGACACAGCTTAAGCACCATTTGATTAGTTTTAACTAGAATATATATTTTTATGATATAGTTTTTAGCTATAGATACACATTTTAAGCAGTTCATATATTTTTTATAAATATTTTTTATATATTTTTTGTATTAAGTAAATGTACATGATTTTATGTATGCATATTTTAAGGCATTAATAGGCTTTCAACAGGAATACTCTGTGTAAAAGCTTTTTTTATATACATGTTATAGGAAGATGTGATTGATTTTTTTTAATTAATCACTGATGTAATAGAAAGCCTTCCCATTGGTACATGTTAATTATGCCTGTATATTTATTAACTGCTAAAGAAATATGATTTTTTAAGTCTGAAGAACCGTTCAGTGAAATGTGAAAGTGCTTACTGGCCTTTGCATTGCGTGTTTTATTTGCATTTAACTGTTTTCTGAAGGTCGGCTATGATTGTCGTTGTGTGCCTCTGGAGTTATATTTTATTGGATTCACTGTTTTACTTGTCAGGGGCATTTTATCCGAAGCTGTGTTCCTATTTCTGAGTGAACTCTTAGATAAGTTGGATCCAGTTATATGACTGGTTTAAGTGAGAATTAAACTGTGAGGTACTGGCAGGCATGGTTTACTTGGACTTAAGAACAGTGTTTGATTCATTCTTACAAAAGAGGGTACTAAAAACAAAATGTAAACAATGTAAATTATCTGTTTCAAAGTATCCTTCTTCAAAATATTGTTTTTTTGTTTTCAATAATTTGTAATCAGTAAAACCAGAGGCACACAGGATCATTCCCTGATTTGGCACCCTCCTCTAAAAGTTCTTCCTACGTGATGAGCAGAAAGAAAATAGCTCTTGTCTCTGTTTAAACTGTTGCAAACTGCTGGCTATATTTATAGCCAGATGTTGCTACAGTAAACGCCACAAGTGGAACTAAGCACAGATTCAATATTGACATTTAGTAATACACTGAAGGTGCAGCTGCCCCCCTCTTCCTCCATCCTAGCTATGCTACTAAGTAATACTTTAGAGATTATGTTTCCATAAATTACAGAAATACACAATTATTTTACAAATATGATAGGAATAGTCTTAACATATTTGTTTATTTGTAAGAAATGCCTATAACTGCAGGATTATAAAGAAATATGAATTAGTTAATATCAGGAATACTGACATTGATTAGAAGACTACCACAAGTGAGCATTCTTGATTCAGTATTCTTCAGTGCTTTTATTTTGGAATGATTCAAAGGAAATGAGACAAAGGCCAGTCTTTTCAATGATCACATAAACAGAGAGTCAGCAGCTGAGAACAGGAGAAAACACTAAATAAAAATTTTGAAAGCATGATCGAGTGGGATATTGCAACTTGACAACAGCTTCCATGGTGGAAAATATATCTTTTTTCCCAGCCCATTTTCCTGCAGAACCTTCCAGTCTTCAAGCCTTCTCTAACTATACTTGATACCATTCATTCTCACCCAGCTGGGGGGGGGGGGGTCATCACCAGAACTGTGAAGAAATTAACCATCTGTAGTGGCTGCCATTTATATGACCCAGATGGTTGCTTTCGCATCATGGGTATCTTGACCACCAGTGATAGTCTATATATATCCTAACAACTCCTGTAATGGGGAGGGACAAGTTATCCACATCACCACAAATAACTACCTTCCCCTTTGTAATTACATGCTTCCGTGTACTTGATCAACATGTGATACAACAATAAGGTAGCTTGACTCCCTACAACATCTTTATCCCTTTTGTTTGATGGTTTGCAACTGCATGTGGCCAACTTCACCTCCCCATGTTCTGGGACGAGCATATACATCTTCCATGCTAATTCTATCAGATGCCAAATGCTCAAAACTGACAGTCAAATTCAGACTACATGGACCATAGTCAGGGTTTTATCCCTCTATGCAACTAAAACAAGCAACCTTGATGTAAAATATCAGGTTAATCTAGTTGAAATTATGACTAAAGAACATGAAATTGCTCTTGCTGTGTCAGTGACACCTACATTGGACCACCATCAGGAAGCTGAAAAAGCAGGCTATGAAGACTACAGACTACTGAGGTGTGTCTTTAGTTTGCCAAACTCCATAAGCAGAGAGGTAATGCTTGCTGTATACAAGGTCATGGTCAGCTACACATTCAGTGTTGTATGGAGTTGTGAAGACCATCCAAGGACATGGATATCATTCTACTTGAAACAGTCCAGAACAATTATCAAAAGGATGCATGGCAGGAATGGGAATGGCTTTGACTAGAGATTGGTGGGACTAAAGCACTTCTCTTTAGAGATCAAATGGGGGAGGGTTTTTGGTAGTTCACACATTCATACAGAAGATCATAGCAAGAAGATGGCATTTTTTTTTCTGAAGAAGTGGACAGTTGGTGAGTGACACAATCACCAGATTGCAGACAGAAGCTACTCCTTGGATCTGTTGCACTAAGGACTGTTGATATGGAGGTGGGTAGAGTTAGTACTACACTCCTTGGATCTGTTGCACTAAGGACTGTGGATATGGAGGTGGGTAGAGTTAGTACTACACTCTTTGGATCTGTTGCACTAAGGACTGTGGATATGGAGGTGGGTAGAGTTAGTACTACACTCCTTGGATCTGTTGCACTAAGGACTGTGGATATGGAGGTGGGTAGAGTTAGTACTACACTCCTTGGATCTGTTGCAATAAGGACTATTGATATGGAGGTGGGTAGAGTTAGTACTACACTCCTTGAATCTGTTGCACTAAGGACTGTTGATATGGAGGTGGGTAGAGTTAGTACTACACTCCTTGGATCTGTTGCACAAAGGACTGTTGATATGGAGGTGGGTAGAGTTAGTACTTCACTCCTTGGATCTGTTGCACAAAGGACTGTTGATATGGAGGTGGGTAGAGTTAGTACTACACTCCTTGGATCTGTTGCACTAAGGACTGTGGATATGGAGGTGGGTAGAGTTAGTACAACACTCCTTGGATCTGTTGCACTAAGGACTGTTGATATGGAGGTGGGTAGGTTAGTACTACACTCCTTGGATCTGTTGCACTAAGGACTGTGGATATGGAGGTGGGTAGGTTAGTACTACACTCTTTGGACCTGTTGCACTAAGACTGTGGATATGGAGGTGGGTAGAGTTGGTACTACACACCTTGGATCTGTTGCACTAAGGACTATTGATATGGAGGAGGACAGAGTTAGTGCTACACTCCTTGGATCTGCTGCACTAAGGACTGTGGATATGGAGGTGGGTAGAGTTAGTACTACACTCCTTGGATCTATTGCACTAAGGACTGTTGATATGGAGGTGGGTAGAGTTAGTGCTACACTCCTTGGATCTGTTGCACTAAGGACTGTGGATATGGAGGTGGGTAGAGTTAGTACTACACTCCTTGGATCTGTTGCACTAAGGACTGTGGATATGGAGGTGGGTAGAGTTAGTACTACAATGCTTGTATCTGTTGCACTAAGGACTGTTGATATGGAGGTGGGTAGGTTAGTACTACACTCCTTGGATCTCTTGCACTAAGGACTGTAGATATGGAGGTGGGTAGAGTTAGTACTACATTCCTTGGATCTGTTGCACTAAGGACTGTTGATATGGAGGAGGGTAGAGTTGGTACTACACTCCTTGGATCTGTTGCACTAAGAACTGTGGATATGGAGGTGGGTAGAGTTAGTACTACACTCCTTGGATCTGTTGCACTAAGAACTGTTGATATGGAGGTGGGTAGAGTTAGTACTACACTCCTTGGATCTGTTGCACTAAGGACTGTTGATATGGAGGTGGGTAGAGTTAGTAATACACTCCTTGGATCTGTTGCACTAAGTACTGTGGATATAGAGGTGGGTAGAGTTAGTACTGCACTCCTTGGATCTGTTGCACTAAGGACTGTGGATATGGAGTTGGGTAGAGTTAGTACTACACTCCTTTGATCTGTTGCACTAAGGACTGTTGATATGGAGGTGGGTAGGTTAGTACTACACTCCTTGGATATGTTGCACTAAGGACTGTGGATATGGAGGTGGGTAGAGTTAGTACTATACTCCTTGGATCTGTTGCACTAAGGACTGTGGATATGGAGGTGGGTAAAGTTAGTACTACACTCCTTGGATATGTTGCACTAAGGACTGTGGATATGGAGGTGGGTAGAGTTAGTACTACACTCCTTGGATCTGTTGCACTAAGGACTGTGGATATGTAGGTGGGTAGAGTTAGTACTACACTCCTTGGATCTGTTGCACTAAGGACTGTTGATATGGAGGTGGGTAGAGTTAGTGCAACACTCCTTGGATCTGTTGCAATAAGGACTGTTGATATGGAGGTGGGGAGAGTTAGTAATACACTCCTTGGATCAGTTGCACTAAGGGCTGCGGATATGGAGGTGGGTAGAGTTAGTACTACACTCCTTGGATCTGTTGCACTAAGGACTGTTGATATGGAGGTGGGTAGGTTAGTACTACACTCCTTGGATCTTTTGCACTATAGACTGTGGATATGGAGGTGGGTAGAGTTAGTACTACACTCCTTGGATCTGTTGCATTAAGGACTGTTGATATGGAGGTGGGTAGAGTTAGTGTTACTCTCCTTGGATCTGTTGCACTAAGGACTGTGGATATGGAGGTGGGTAGAGGTAGTACTACACTCCTTGGATCTGTTGCACTAAGGACTGTTGATATGTAGGTGGGTAGAGTTAGTACTACACTCCTTGGATCTGTTGCACTAAGGACTGTGGATATGGAGGTGGGTAGAGTTAGTACTACACTCCTTGTATCTGTTGCACTAAGGACTGTTGATATGGAGGTGGGTAGGTTAGTACTACACTCCTTGGATCTGTTGCACTATAGACTGTGGATATGGAGGTGGGTAGAGTTAGTACTACACTCCTTGGATCTGTTGCATTAAGGACTGTTGATATGGAGGTGGGTAGAGTTAGTGCTACTCTCATTGGATCTGTTGCACTAAGGACTGTGGATATGGAGGTGGGTAGAGTTAGTACTACACTCCTTGGATCTGTTGCACTAAGGACTGTTGATATGTAGGTGGGTAGAGTTAGTACTACACTCCTTGGATCTGTTGCACTAAGGACTGTGGATATGGAGGTGGGTAGAGTTAGTACTACACTGCTTGGATCTGTTGCACTAAGGACTGTTGATATGGAGGTGGGTAGGTTAGTACTACACTCCTTGGATCTGTTGCACTAAGGACTGTGGATATGGAGGTGGGTAGAGTTAGTACTACACCCCTTGGATCTGTAGCACTAAGGACTGTGGATATGGAGTTGGGTAGAGTTAGTACTACACTCCTTGGATCTGTTGCACTAAGGACTGTTGATATGGAGGTGGGTAGAGTTAGTACTACACTCCTTGGATCTGTTGCACTAATGACTGTGGATATGGAGGTGGGTAGAGTTAGAACTACACTCCTTGGATCTGGTGCACTAAGAACTGTGGATATGGAGGTGGGTAGAGTTAGAACTACACTTCTTGGATATGTTGCACTAAGGTCTGTTGATATGGAGTTGGGTAGGTTAGTACTACACTCCTTGGATCTGTTGCACTAAGGACTGTTGATATGGAGGTGGGTAGAGTTAGTACTACACTCCTTGGATCTGTTGCTCTAAGGACTCTGGATATGGAGGTGGGTAGAGTCCTTGGATATGTTGCACTAAGGTCTGTTGATATGGAGTTGGGTAGGTTAGTACTACACTCCTTGGATCTGTTGCACTAGGACTGTGGATATGGAGGTGTGTAGAGTTAGTACTACACTCCTTGGATCTGTTGCCCTAAGGACTGTTGATATGGAGGTCTTTGACCTGCTGCACTAAAGACTGTGGATATGGATGCACTAAGGACTGTGGATATGGAGGTGGGTAGAGTTAGTACTACACTCCTTGGATCTATTGCACTAAGGACTGTTGATATGGAGGTGGGTAGAGTTAGTGCTACACTCCTTGGATCTGTTGCACTAAGGACTGTGGATATGGAGGTGGGTAGAGTTAGTACTACACTCCTTGGATCTGTTGCACTAAGGACTGTGGATATGGAGGTGGGTAGAGTTAGTACTACTGGATCTGTTGCACTAAGGACTGTTGATATGGAGGAGGGTAGAGTTGGTACTACACTCCTTGGATCTGTTGCACTAAGAACTGTGGATATGGAGGTGGGTAGAGTTAGTACTACACTCCTTGGATCTGTTGCACTAAGAACTGTTGATATGGAGGTGGGTAGAGTTAGTACTACACTCCTTGGATCTGTTGCACTAAGGACTGTTGATATGGAGGTGGGTAGAGTTAGTAATACACTCCTTGGATCTGTTGCACTAAGTACTGTGGATAGGACTGTTGATATGGAGGTGGGTAGGTTAGTACTACACTCGATCTGTTGCACTAAGGACTGTTGATATGGGAGGTTGCACCAAGGACTGTTGATATGGAGGTGGGTAGGGAGAGTTGTTACCTTCCCTCATGCATTTGCTACTGTGGGATATGGATATGTGGAGGGTGGACTACTCTCCTTGGATCTGTTGCACTAAGGACTGTGGATATGGAGGTGGGTAGAGTTAGTACTACACTGCTTGGATCTGTTGCACTAAGGACTGTTGATATGGAGGTGGGTAGGTTAGTACTACACTCCTTGGATCTGTTGCACTAAGGACTGTGGATATGGAGGTGGGTAGAGTTAGTACTACACCCCTTGGATCTGTAGCACTAAGGACTGTGGATATGGAGTTGGGTAGAGTTAGTACTACACTCCTTGGATCTGTTGCACTAAGGACTGTTGATATGGAGGTGGGTAGAGTTAGTACTACACTCCTTGGATCTGTTGCACTAATGACTGTGGATATGGAGGTGGGTAGAGTTAGTACTACACTCCTTGGATCTGTTGCACTAAGGACTGTGGATATGGAGGTGGGTAGAGTTTGTACTACACTAGGACTGTGGATATGGAGGTGTGTAGAGTTAGTACTACACTCCTTGGATCTGTTGCCCTAAGGACTGTTGATATGCAGGTGGGTAGAGTTAGTACTACACTCCTTGGATCTGTTGCACTAAGGACTGTTGATATGGAGGTGGGTTGAGTTAGTACTACACTCCTTGGATCTGTTGCTCTAAGGACTCTGGATATGGAGGTGGGTAGAGTTAGTACTACACTCCTTGGATCTGTTGCACTAAGGACTGTTGATATGGAGGTGGGTGGAGTTAGTACTACACTCCTTGGATCTGTTGCACTAAGGACTGTTGATATGTAGGTGGGTAGAGTTGGTACTGCACTCCTTGGATCTGTTGCACTAAGGACTATTGATATGGGTGTTGGTAGAGTCAGTACTACACTCCTTGGATCTGTTGCACTAAGGACTGTGGATATGGAGGTGGGTAGAGTTAGTACTACACTCCTTGGATCTTTTGCACTAAGGACTGTTGATATGGTTGTGGGTAGAGTTAGTACTACACTCCTTGAATCTGTTGCACTAAGGACTGTGAATATGGAGGTGGGTAGAGTTAGTACTACACTCCTTGGATCTGTTGCCCTAAGGACTGTGGATATGGAGGTGGGCAGAGTTAGTACTACACTCCTTTGATCTGTTGCACTAAGGACTATTGATATGGAGTTGGGTAGAGTAAGTACTACACTCCTTTGATCTGTTGCACTAAGGACTGATGATATGGAGGTGGTTAGAGTTAGTACTACACGCCTTGGATCTGTTGCACTAAGGACTGTTGATATGGAGGTGGGTAGAGTTAGTACTACACTCCTTGGATCTGTTGCACTAAGGACTGTGGATATGGAGGTGGTTAGAATTAGTACTACACTCCTTGGGTCTGTTGCACTAAGGACTGTGGATATGGAGGTGGGTAGATTTAGTACTACACTCCTTGGATCTGTTGCACTAAGGACTGTGGATATGGAGGTGGTTAGAGGTAGTGCTACACTCCTTGGATCTGTTGCACTAAGGACTGTGGATATGGAGGTGGGTAGAGTTAGTACTACACTCCTTGGATCTGTTGCACTAAGGACTGTGGATATGGAGGTGGGTAGAGTTAGTACTACACTCCTTGGATCTGTTGCACTAAGGACTGTGGATATGGAGGTGGGTAGAGTTAGTACTACACTCCTTGGATCTGTTGCACTAAGGACTGTTGATATGGTTGTGGGTAGAGTTAGTACTGCACTCCTTGGATCTGTTGCACTAAGGACTGTGGATATGGAGGTGGGTAGAGTTAGTACTACACTCCTTGGATCTGTTGCACTAAGGACTGTGGATATGGAGGTGGGTAGAGTTAGTACTACACTCCTTGGATCTGTTGCACTAAGGACTGTTGATATGGAGGTGGGTAGAGTTAGTGCTACACTCCTTGGATCTGTTGCACTAAGGACTGTTGATATGGAGGTGGGTAGAGTTAGTAATACACTCCTTGGATCTGTTGCACTAAGGACTGTGGATATAGAGGTGGGTAGAGTTAGTACTACACTCCTTGGATCTGTTGCACTAATGACTGTGGATATGGAGGTGCGTAGAGTTAGTACTACACTCCTTGGATCTGTTGCACTAAGGACTGTTGATATGGAGGTGGGTAGAGTTAGTACTACACTCCTTGGATCTGTTGCACTAAGGACTGTGGATATGGAGATGGGTAGAGTTAGTACTACACTCCTTGGATCTGTTGCACTAAGGACTGTTGATATGAATGTGGGTAGAGTTAGTACTACACTCCTTGGATCTGTTGCACTAAGGACTGTGGATATGGAGGTGGGTAGAGTTAGTACTTCACTCCTTGGATCTGTTGCACTAAGGACTGTGGATATGGAGGTGGGTAGAGTTTGTACTACACTCCTTGGATCTGTTGCACTAAGTACTGTTGATATGGAGGTGGGTAGAGTTACTACTACACTCATTGGATCTGTTGCACTAAGGACTGTTGATATGGAAGTGGGTAGAGTTAGTATTACAGTAGAGGATGGAGACGGGGTCCATGCAGATATTTAATATAACATGAGATGCGTTACAAAGAAAAGGCAGAGGCAACTGTTATCCATGGTACCTTTCACATCTGATAATATTTTATCAGTGAATGAAAGGTTTTTCTTAAACATGCTCACTTCTGTATCAGTTTTTTCAGTAATAAAATTTTCATGATGTGAGTATTTTTCAAAATAATAATTGCTACGTGAGTGTGTTTACCTTCATTACATCAGATTTTTTTTTTTTTTTGCTTTTTACTTAGTTTAGGAATCTTGTATTTTATTGTCTTGCAGTATCATTCACAATAGCTATAGTGATAGAATTGTTACAGGATCTGACATTTGCACTGCATTTTTACTGTTTGCTAATTGGATTCCTCTCTATCCCATCTCCTGTAACCTGTGCTGAGCTGTGCAAGTGGTTTGCAGTGCCCGGTATAGAAGTGTGGTACCTAGAGTTGTGGTTTTCTATATAAAACTTACTCTGCTATTTTCTTAAGTATCTTGCTGAGTGTAGAGCAGATAGTTTGTCCATGAAGAAGCACTGCCCAAGAGTGTTGTTTTAGATCAATCCTAGACCTCTCCTCAAAGCCCAACATGTCTAAAATCTGATTGCACCCTCCCTAATAGATCACAAAAAGGAGGATCCACAGCCAAGGAGATGCACTTTCTTACTGTCTGTGTAGCCATCCTGGTGGAAATGGCCATCTTGAGACAATGCAGCAATTGTGTCATGTTAAATGCCAACCACCTTATCCTTAAGCAGAGTGATACAGTGTGTGAGATATGTAATTACAGATATGTAATTACTCTGTGTTCACCAGTGGGAGTGGTTAACACTGAACAGCCTGCCTGTCCCTGGAGGAGTGGTTACTACCTAGAAGCTGTAGTTTTATTGGCCATTTTGGGTCAATTCTTAACTCCTTGATCTCTCTCTCTTAAAACCCTACAACTCTCTTTTGCTGGTTTTATGACTGAGCAGCGTCGGGCAGCGCCGCCTAAACAGGTTTAAACTATTCCAGGCTCCACAAAGTCTGCTCTTCACTTTTTCCCTTAGAACTGTTCAAACTCTCAAAGTAATCACTCTATTCTCTTTCTAAAGCCCTGCACTTGCTCAGCTCTTATAAGGAAACACTAACTAACTAAAGCACTACACCCTCCTTGACTTCTCATAAGTATTAGACTCCCGATTGGTCCTTCCTAATCAAGTGAGTAATCAGTTCCCTTCCCTAATCTGATCAGTAAAAAAAAACAGTTCCCTGTACTAATCTTGTATGTCCAAGGGTCAGTTTCAAGGTTACTCTCCAGTCCAGCTGGTGAATCTGGGAATTTTGAGGCAATGTTACAATTGCCTTATGTACACAGACAACCCTCTCCTCCTTCCAACAAACTCTAATACATGTGAGAGATGCAGTTACACAGCCAAACTGGAGGCAGAGCTCTCTCAACCCAAGACTGGCACAGTCAGTCAGGAGGAAAAGGTAACCACCCACACCACAAATCCAGTCTCACACAGACCTATTGCATCTGCATACCCAACACATAAACACACAAAAACATACTCGGAGGCTCTAAATAAAAATCTGCCTAAACAGCAAAGACCTCCCAAGCAGATATCCAAGGAACAGCCACCCCTCAACAATACCCACAAATAACATATCTCACAAAATCAGTGTGCCTCACAGTCACAGCCCATAAGGCCAAACAACACACCAAATACACTTGTTATAGCGGACTCTTTTGTCCGGCACACTGACGTCGCACTCACCAGACTGAACAAGGAGAAGGTCACTGTAAGCTGCCTGTCGGGTACCAGGATCCGCCACATAACACAAGCACTCAGGTCACTCCAAAGCAAGTACAAGTATGACTCCATCATTGTCCATGCTGGTGTGAATGACCTGAGACGTACCTCCCTGGACTACATGAAAAGAGACATAGAGGAGCTCTCTGACCATGTAGTCCAGGCTGGTATGTCCCTGACCTTGAGTAGCATCTTGCCCTCACCAAGAATGATGCCACAGTATAAAGACAAAATGATCAGTTTCAACAATTGGCTAAAGTATTGGTGTCATTTAAAGGGGATCCAGTGTCTCTCAGTCTGGGATGACATGCTCGACAAGCCACGTTGCTTCGCTAGGGATGGCTTGCACCTGTCACCCTTATGCTTTCGTATACTGGCCAAGGCTCTTGCCACGCCCATAGTGCCTTTTTTAGGCAAGGCTCAAAGGACAAACCCACCTCCATAGACAACCCAAAGATAAAAAAACTAAAGATAATGCTACTCTATGCCAGAAGTCTAAACCTCAAGATGCACGCACTCGAGACTCTTCTCGGTATGGAGAAAATTGATGTCTGTGCAGTAACAGAAACCTGGTTCAAGGCTCCTGAGAGCACCCCAGCACTACCTGGTTATAACTCATACCATGCGTTTCGGCCCCAAAACTCGGACCGAAGCACAAAAGGAGGGGGAGTATCTATATTCATCAAAGATACCTACACCTCCAGGTTAGTGGCACTGCATGAAGCATCAGAAACCATCCATATGCAACTAACAGCGGGCAAAACTGCCTTTCAGTTTGTGGCCTGCTACAGAACACCCTCCCTATTACAGGAACCCCACTTGGCATTCCTGAGAACACTGGAGAATATGAAGGTCTCTCCAAACACTATGTTATTGGGTGACTTCAACTACCCAAACACTGACTGGGAAAACTACTCAAGCCCAAACACCCTCACCCAACAGTTCCTTGAATTTATAAACTCTAACGCAATGGAACAACTGGTCACCACTCCCACAAGAGGGAACAACATATTGGACCTGGTCATCACCAACATGGGGACTCTATGCTCCACACCAGAGGTAAACCCCTCATTGGTAAGATCAGACCATAAACAAATTTCCCTGGACAACCATATTCCATCCCCACCCCCAGCCAAGGAAATCACTGTAAAGAATTTCTCAAAAGCCAACTTTGCACTTCTCAAGACTGAGGTGGAATCCTTCAAAGCCTCTGGGCCAGAGGATAATACAGCCCAATCCACAGAATCCTTTACAAATGCATTCTATGAGCACCTGCAGGAATGCATGGATCGTGCTATCCCAAATAAAACCAAGACTCACTCCTCCAAAAACAGGAGACTGGTCTGGTGGACCCTGGCCATAAATAAGCTATACAACAGAAGGAGGAAGCTACTACATGACAGAGCAAAATCCCAAAAAGGGAAGGCATCTCTGATCAGTATTAGCAAGAAACTTCGATCCCTCATAAAATCATCAAAGGCCAGTTTCGAAAGAAAAATTGCCCTAGACACTAAAGATAATCACAAGGCCTTCTTTAGTTATGTCAGAAACATGGGCGGAAACTCCCAGATATGCTCTGAATTGTTGCAAAATGGTACAAAATATACTGAACCTACAGACATAGCCAACATCCTGGCAGACAGATTCAGCGCAGACTTCTCCCCCCCTTCCCACCCAAAGGAGAAAACGCCTATCCCAACTGAATGTAACCTCCCTGACATCACAGATGCACAGGTGAAAGCTACCCTCTCCAAAGCAAAAAACACAGCATCTATGGGACCGGACGGTGTCCCAGGCTGTGTCTTACATGAGGTCCAAGAAGAACTGAACCCTCACATTAAGTCATTGTTCAAACTTAGCCTTACTACAGGATATGTACCCAAAGAATGGCGTACAGCTACAGTGGTCCCACTCCACAAAGGTGGTGCCACAATGGACCCCGGAAACTATCGCCCCATAAGCCTGACTAGTCTGGTCTGTAAAGCTATGGAGTGTATTATCATGGAACTCATAAACAAAGACATTGGGAGCCTCCAGACACTGGACCCTACCCAATTTGGCTTTGTTAAGGGCAGATCTTGCCTCTTAAACCTAGTTGATTTCTTTGAAACAGTTACCAAAGCCATAGATGAGGGCAAGGTAGTCCACACAGCCTACCTGGACCTCGCAAAAGCCTTCGACACAATACCCCACTCGGGCATCATAAATAAGCTTACCAGCTTAAATATCAACTCCTATATCACAAGATGGGTTGCAAACTGGCTCAGAGATAGAACCCACATGGTCAGAATCACAGGTGCCATGTCCGAATCCAAACCAGTTACAAGTGGCATCCCACAGGGCTCAGTTCTGGGACCTCTCTTGTTCAGTATATACTACTCTGAGGTTCAGGCTAACACGGGGGGATTATGGCTGACAAAGTTTGCAGATGACTGCAAACTGGGGGCCATAATCGAATCTCCAGCTGACACAAGCATCCTCCAAAAGGGTCTCACAGAGACGGATGCTTGGTGCCAGAGCCACGGCCTCAAGCTAAATGCTAAAAAGTGCATAGTCATCCCCTTTGGGAGAAACAAGGTGCCCACAAATTACCATATAGGTGGTAATCCATTAAGTATGGAAGAAGTAATTAGAGATTTGGGGACCAACGTAGATAGTAATCTCTCCTTTGATAATCACGTTGCCAAAGTGGTTAGAAAGACCTTCTATATAGATGACCTTATCACCAAAGGGTTCACATCTAGATCAAGAGAAGTCATTGTGCCCCTCTACTCATCACTCATCAGGCCCATAATTGAATCCAATGCCCCTTTTGGGATGTACCTTACCCGACACCTGCAGCAACTGGAGAGACCCCAAAAGTACCTCACCAAGAGGATCATGGGCTACAAACAGATGTCCTATGCAGCTCGCCTAAAGAAACTCCAGCTCTACTCAGTTGCTTACCGCCTACTCAGAGGCGATCTATGCCTGACGTACAAAGCCATGTCAAACCCAGAATTAATGGACATGCTCCACCTCAAAATCCAAGTCCCTTAGAGCTACATGCTCCAGGGACCTAAACCTCAGCACAAAAATAAATAGGACATGCTGGAGGGACAGATTCATTTCCCAGAGGCTCCCCTCACTCTGGAATAGAATCCCAATTCATGTTAGACATAGCCCTTCGCTGACCCTCTTCAAGCGAAATTTGGACGCGTGGATGGGAAATCGCAAATTCTCCCCTGGGATCTCTCCTGTGTCCCTGCTAGACAGAGGCACAGTAAACTAATCTTAAAAGGGTACCTTCTGTGACCTACTTTACAGAGGCACAGTAGGCTAATCTAATAGGGAGGCGGAAGCCAAATACACTCTGGCTAGGCTTATAAATGCCCTAGGGCAGATAGCCTAGTATCTACCTATGAACCTATGAACCTATGTCTTTGGAGGCAAAGCTCTCGCATACAAACACTGATATCTCCAAACAGATTACGTGTAAAACACACACTATAACTACTATGGATGAGACATGTAAATTCATATATGCTGAGCCTCTTAAATGCAATCTACCCAAACATCAAAGGCCTCACAAACACTGTCCTCAGCAACCTTCCAAACACACTACAAAGGCAACACTCCACAGGAAACATACAGCAACATCTGAGAATGTTTTAACCTCTAAGTCATTAAGGCACACTGATACACAACCCAATATATTAATCATTGAAGACTTTATTGTTGGACACATTGATGCCCCCCTTACCAAGTTGAGTAAGGAGACAATCATGAGCAGTTGCCTATCAGTAACAAGGATTCACCAAATCGCAAGTGCAGTCAATATGGTGAACCACAGACACCAGTATAACTATTGCATAGTCCATGTGGGTGTTAATGACCTGAGACATACCTCCTTGGACTGTTTTAAGACAAACACAATGTAGCTTTCAGGTTAATTGTCTCAGGCAAGTATAGACCAGCAATGAGCAGCCTTCTATCTTCTCAAAGAATAACACTATAATTTAAACAGAAGATGATTGACTTTAACAACTGTCTTAGTTACTGGTGTCACTCTAATTGTGGTCCAGTATTTATCACTGGGGAGGACAAGATGGACAGATCTCACTACTTTTCCATGGAGGGTCTACACCTGTCCGTACTTGGCTTTTGGGTATTGGTCAAAACATTATCCAAATCTGTACTGCCTTTTTATGCAATGCCAATCTGATAAACCTTCCAACATAGTACATTTTACACATGATAAACTAAAGGTGTTACTGCTCAGTGCTAGAAATGAGAACAAGAAGCCGCACTCCCTGGAAGTTAGTGAGACATGGTTTAATGTCATGGTAGGCACCCCAGAAGTACAAGGCTATAATGCCATCCAGACATTTAGATCAGCTACAGCAAGATAAGTGACAATATGTGGAGGGGTATCAATTTAAATAAAAAGTAAGCATATCTCAAGATTAATCAAACAAAATAACATGCTTGAGCAACTCCATGTCCAACTAACCTTAGATAAAGTCAAATACCGTATGCTTGCTAGATAAAGGTCTCCATTTACTATTCAGGATGACCATAATATCTACTTGAATGTACTGGAATCACTCAGATTCCACACCAGCACAATATTCAGGTAATTTCAACTATCCCGCTATAAACTGGGATGCATACACAACCACTAATCTTCATCCTCAAAGATTTCTGGATTCTGTCCATGCAAATACCCTGGAACAGCAATTCTGCACATCTGCTAGGGGTGCAAATATCCTGGACTTGGTACTCACAAATATAAGGGAATGTTGCACCACTCCCCTTTGTGCAATGTCCTCACTGGACAGATCAGATCACAAAACTGTGACCCTTGAAATAAATAGGCTGAGTTCCCAGCAAACTCAGGAACCTTTAAGAACTTGCTGACAAAGCTGGGGACAATCATAGAATCTCACAAAGATATATATATCCTTCAGGAACGTCTAACACAGACAAATAAATGGTGCCAGAACCATGCTCTAAAACTCTTTTCAAAGAAATGAATAATCAATCCCTTTGGGAAGATGACCAACCCTACAAATTACAACACTGATAACACTCTGCTAAGAGTAGACCCAATGGTAAGGAAATGTGAACTTAGTTTGAGAGCACTCTGAACGTTGATCACCATGTGCCCATGGTAGCGAGAAGATCCTTCTACTTGGTGCACCTTATAAGTAAGGGCATGGCATCCATATTTAAGGAGATCATAGTTCCACCATACTCATTAGAACAATAATTGAGTACAATTCACACTTTAACATGTACCTGAGAAGGCATTTGCAATAGCTGTAGCAGCCATAGAGGTTCCACACTAAAGGAATACAGGGTGTAAATAATACAGCCTATGGAAACTGCCTCAAAGCCCAGTCCCTTTACTCAGTCTCCTACAGACTTATGAGAGGCAATCTATGCCTAACCTACAAGACATTCCCCAATCTAGCCTCGATGGATCTGCTGCACATTCATAAAGCAAGCAGTGCTAGAATTACCTGATCTAAGGATCAAAACCTCATCTGTGAATAAACAAAACATGTTGGAGAGACAGGTGTGTGTCTGAGAGATTACCCCTTCTCTGGAACAGACTTCTTATTCATGTGAAACAAAGGTCTTCCATAATCCTATTCAAGTGCAGTTTGGGCCAATGGATGGGAAATCATGAATTTACCCTTAGATTTTTCCCTGTTACCCTTATGGACAAGAGCTGTGTGTAGATGCCCTAAGGCACAGGCATTAACCAGAGCCAAACTAGCCCATTGGCATTAATAATTGGGAAAATTGAGTCATGACTGGCAAGGTCTAAAAATGTTCTAGGGCCATTAGCCTAGTAACCATATATGATTGTATAATCCTAACCTCCTATAATCCTGATTACCAACTTTTTTCATATTTGGTAGTACAGTAGATAATGTTTTTTATAAAGTGGCTTCTAATGGGTTGTTGTAACTTTTCTACTATTAAATATTGGTGGAAATATTTGCAGCAAAGAAATCACCTAAAAGTTATTTTTATTTCTCTACCTAGTTCTTTTTTTTGGCCTTTTCCCTTCATGCACATTGTTACCAGCCCAGCCCTCATGCCCCATCTTCATTAGGTCTTCCCTCTATTCCATACGCCTGGACTTCCTCTGGTAATTGCTGGGGTCAAGCATGGATTGAATGCAATGAGGTTCAGCACATCTTAGCTTCAATGTAGGGAAAGTCTTAATTGTGCCTACCATGTTCCTACCACTTCCCTTTGAGGCATTGTAGTATAGTCCAAGGTAGACATGCAATGTGGGCAAGCTGCATATCATCCTGCCTCCATAGCAACAAAGCCAGACCCACCACTATTCATTTGACTATGCCTCCTCTGGTGATGTCACCAGCTTCCACTAGGGATTGTCACCAAGAGACACCCATGGACCACCTATCCCTCCCTGCCACTCCACCATTCACTCAAGATGCTAATTGAACCTAGGTAACCTGGATCATAGTAAGGGCATATCCCTCTACCTAGTTCATGCTTCATGGGTATGTACTAAGCTAGCAGTCCTCGACAGCCATTTTAAGCCTACCCAATTTCCGTCAAAGCTGAGAATCAAACTCTGTAACTTCAGTATATGAGGAAGATGCCTTAAGCATTATTCCAGACCCCATCTCCGAGACTGGTAGTTGTGATGACTTAACATAATTTTAGCTTGTTTACTGTACGAGTACTGCACCTATACCATTTCATGACACGTCTGTTTGTAAATGCAGTTACTTACAGGGAATGCAGTATCCAAATAATTTTCTTACTTCCTTGATTTACTGAAGTTGTCAACATGAGCTCATCTGCATAAGTTCACTGGTGTATTTAATTGCTTACTTACACCCCAGCTCCTGCAAATCATTATTACCTGTCATGCATCTATTGAGTTTCCTGCTCATACGTGTAATTTCTATTTGCATTCAGGACTTCTTAGCCTTTTGCCATCTGTGAGGACCTTGCTAATTTTCAGTCTGAACACACACATCTTCAACCCTGGGACAGAAATGAACTTGACCAGACAGTGGCCTTTTTATTCCATTTTCAATGTCTTCCTGGTGGAGTCTGTGATTGACAGGATAATCACTGTATCTTAATCAGATAATGGTAGTAGAGGTAAACTTAATCTCATCCTATGTCAAAAAAATGATAAAAAATATATAATTTGAAATATTATACCGAATTACTAAGTATTCGAAAGTAATCAAAGCCGGTTAGGCAGTCTGTTTCTGGTCAAAAAATCCTTTATTAAGTACACAGACAAGCGATCCAAGTAAAACAAAAATAAGAGAGTAATAATTTCCTTACAACGAGCTGGTTCTTCCCTACTTAGTAGCTGTCATAATAAATATGACATATTATGATAAAAATATAATATTTTTAGATCGCCAAATGGTATAAGGTTTATATATTTCCAACCATGTAGTATATTATCATAGATAAAATCACAGACTTAATAATCTAGTTAAATAAGAGCTACCACATCATTATTAATTTTATGTAAAGTACATAAAAGTTTTATTATGACAGCTACTAAGTAGGGCAGGACCAGTTCAAATGTCACACTGAAAAATATAATTATTTATATATATATATATATATATATATATATATATATATATATATATATATATATATATATATATATATATATATTTTTTTTTTTTTTTTTTTTTGACTTAGGATGAGTTTAACATTATCTGAGCTAATTAATATACAGTGATATATATATATATATATATATATATATATATATATATATATATATATATATATATATATATATTGAAAACGTCCACACAGAGAAGTTTCTTACACTGCTTTGTTTTTGGACCCACTATACTTGTTTAGTGGGTTGTTTGAGACTTCAGGGATACCACAGATATTACTTATATTTTGATTACCTGGATGTCAACCATCTCCCTGTGATACAGACGAGATGCTGCCTTTTCTGTTCCTTCATTATTCCGTCCAGTTGTTAACCATACTGAACATTTTATTATATGCTTGATCTAGTTGTCACTACTGTCCCATAATTTCCAACTGAATATTTATGTCACTTATTACATTTCTAACTTCATTATGGTCCACTTAGTTTACACCAGCAGTGTTTGAACTTGTCTTCTTCCTGTCTTGACATGACTGTTAGTCTGCCCTATCGTATGTCTCACTTTCATCATGTCTCTGCCTCATTTTGGATTCCTTTGCTTATCCTTCCATTATATACCATGCTGTGGTTTTAAGCTCATTGTTCTCCCAACACTTCCGTATCTGCACCATCATCTATATCCCACATTTCTTGCAAGTTTAATTGGGCAGCAAATCCCCAAAGCTTTCTCAGCCATATGAACAAGACATAGCTCCAGGTAAATGAAAGCCACCACAGTTATATTTTTTTGAGGATGTTGTCTAATATGACCTATTTATCTTTACTGTTTCTACCTTTGCGTACTGTAGTTTAGTCCTGATTATATTATATTTTGTTATTTAGAACTCTAATTTAGCTGTTCTGACTTTTCCTAACTAATTCTGCCAGTTGCATTTACCTCCCTCCCTGCTCACTTAGTTTTATTCTCTTTTACCTGATTCTGAGCTGCAGTAGGCAAAGTGGTACAGGTGTGTAAGTAAACTTACCATAACAGCAGATGTTTGAATGATCACTGCTGCAGTAGTATTAGTTATATAGGTCACATATTCTGCATAGGATATAACAGCCGGCCAGCTTCCAAAACTTCGGCGCATCTTCCTCAAACTCAAACTATCTATCAGCTTTAGCTGAACTGACCAAAAAAGACAGGTTTGGGGTTGAAGCCCTTCAGGGATTTCCTGCAGTTAAGAGAGTATGCTCCTGTGATGCTTTTGAGGGGCAATGGTCAGCTTGTGCTGTTATTTTGCTGGGCAGAAATAATTTGCATATCAGAACACAGTGCTTCACTATTTGCACTGATCCCATCTGCAGTGTATAGCTTTTATGTGTACTCATTTGAATCTTGTTACCTTCACTTCTATTTATCCAAAACATCTAACGAGCCTGTCCCACATATTGTAAGATTTTCCTTTCTACTGGTTAAAATCAGGCTTTTCCATATTTCATACTTTCTCTAACCCATCTTGACATATTACAGACAAATTCCTATGTTTTCATAGCACACACGCAATTATGACCTAGGTTTCTCCCCAAATTTCCTGACATGAAAAAAAAAATGCCTCACATCAATGCCTAGCCCTTGAGATACTGATCCAGCCATGCATCCATCCATCATCTACCCCTTTTTCCAAATTTTTACATATGGGGTCTGGGTGTCACTTCAACAGTGACAATCATCTTGAGCCAAAGTTTACACCACTAGGTGGCTAGCCCAGCCACAGTAGTTCATCCGTACCACTCACTCACGCTTGCACCTATGGGCAATTTAGAGTGTCCAATCCACCTACTGCATGTCTTTTGAATGTGGGAGGAAACCGGAGCACATGGAGGAAACCCACATGGCCACAGTGAAGACATGCAGACTGCTCAAAGAAGGTACCCTAGCCGAGAATCAAACTGCAGAACCTCTTGTTGTGAGATAACAGCACTAACCACTGCAGCACCATGGCCGCCCCCCTTGAGATACTGATGCCTACAAGAAATAACTCTTGGATCCAAACACTGGCTGAACTTGCCCATTTAGTGTGGAATTTTGCATTTCAGAATCATAGCCAGCTGAGTGGACAGTTCCTCTTGGATGTGTGGAAATCTACTCTAGAGTGGTATACACAACTTTTTCTTTAATCTTACTTAAATGGCTATCTAGAGGCCATTTATTGTTTACATGTGCAATATCATTGTATTTGTTTCCTGATGTTCAATAGCTTTTCATGTCATCTGCATTTGCACTTGGCTGTTATCAGACACCCATTCTGGAATTTACTGTTGTCATATGTCACTATCTTTGAAAATGCATTTGGTCGTCCATGAATCTGTTGTTAGAGCTCTGCTGTCCAACCATCTTTGAATACAGCTGCAGTCATCATCAGGTGTACGTGCAGACTCTGAAAACTTTGTCATCTTATAGTGAACATTACAAATATTAGATGGTCATTTCAGACTTGACCTGCAGACATCTCTTTGTAATCATTCAAATTCCATCAGGTGCCCTTCGTAGACACCATTTAACCTTGTCTCAGTTATCCAGTTCTGCATTTGTGTGTAACCACATACTATCTAGTAGAAAAGCTTTGCCTTGTTCCTCCAGTCTCATGTGCACATTGTATCTTATTTACTGTTTTGTATTTATTAGATATTAGTACATATAACCTTGACCTCATGTATCTGTTGTTAAACAGCTTTGCTAATTCTGAGTCTATAGTTGTATAAATGTGATTTCAATATGTTAGTTGAAGCTACTCTGTTGATTTTTAATATTTTGTTTGCATGTTGTTTTAGTTGTGTTCTTGTATATTTGAGCATATTTTCCTATAACACATTTGTAGCTAGACAGTGGCTATCCACCGATAAATGTTTCTTACCACTTAGCTTTATAAATGTTTGTAACCGTTTCTCAGTCTGAAAGATGGATTTTTGTCATTGATATTTTTCTTCTAGGCCATCCTTACCAATATTATCCATAGTGCCAGCATCATCATTTTCTTTAATGTGATTTCATGTTTCTTCCCATCAGCTGATCATCAGCTATCACAAGCTCCTCTTCGTGTTCTTGTTCACTGCATCTCCAGCACCTACTTTAGTTCACTTGGGCACAGGCTGACATACATCCAGGGATGATGAGAAAATTGCAGCTGGACAGCTACTCACTGTCTCCTCTGGCAGCCTTGCAATGCATTCATGTACACTTCTGAATGATTGATGTCTAAATGGTACAAGTATTTTGCAGCACGGAGATTGCCAGCCTATGCTGCCTTCTTCCCCCCAAGAAGGGTGAGTTGACATCAGCTGCAAACTCCCATCCTCTTCTCTACATAGGCCTTCCAGCGCCCATGTTGCTAGTCAGTTATGAGCCATCTGGATTGCAGTAAGGATTTTATCCCTCTGCATCATGGTACCACTTCTCTCATATAATTTCCTGAGAATATTCAGAGGAGTTATGGAACACTGAGTACATTATGGCTTTTCCAAGTCAATATGTTTATGCCGTAATTGCACTGAAGGTGTAAATGTTCTTGAAAGGGTGTGTATGTTACAGCTTTGCATGAGTTTCTCAGCTGGTTTACTATTTCTACTCTGTATCACATTACTTGAGAGGAAAGGACCACTGAAGATGCACTCAGTGATGTTGATGGCATGCGAATGACTCTTCTTTCTAGATACTGTTACTTCTTTCCTTTATACTATAATTTTATGCTAATATCATATAATTGTCACAAATCTGTAAATCTTTTTCATATTTTGTTGTTCTTTGTTTTTTATTAGTCTGTCATTACTTGTAGTTGTTCAAGTACATATTAAAAAGTCAATTTTAATAACTAGATAAAGCTAAATACATGAGCGCTTTCATCTGAGACACATATTAACACATATACATTTATATTTTTTTTAACTTTTAGACTGTCCTGACCTGTATATAATCAAGTTTTTGGAACCAGTGCTTTTATCTGTGTTCAAGTACATATTACCTGTGAGTGGTAATGTGTCGCATTCTATGTAATTCTAGAAGGCAGCTGTTTATAAACAAGTTGAAACATACTTTGCATTGTTACAGGCCAAAAACCCTGTCATTTTATAATGTTACAAGCATTGTCAATAAATGTATTAGAAGCCTCTGTGCATATTCTTGGGTGAGACAGATGACTAGGTCTAGTTTCCTCCACAACTCTTTTTTCACTCAGTAAACACTTCAGTACTCACCACTGGTTCAGCACTCACCACTGGAAGTGTCTTCATCTGTCCTTGGATTTCTTCTAATGTTTGTAAGCGCTTACTGCCTTGTAATTTTATATTTCTGTAACTATACAAGGAAAAGTAAGTAATCGAGGCCACCATGCATGACATTCAGTTGTCTGACTCTGGAAGGCAGACATTTCTTGATGGTAACAATGCTTTGAAATAATGGTTTCATGCCATATTACAATATGTTACAAAAATAAATAAATTAAAATAAAAAGAGGTGCAATATTTTGACAGCCAAGTGCCTGCCCTGAAAAGATGAGACTACACAGCCGTGCATAACACTGTACAAACTGGTAAGCTGCTGCTCTTGTTTACTTTGCCATCTTAACAAACTTTGTAGACAGTCATAATGATATATATGTTGGCATCAAGCCAGAAAGTCGTTTGGACAGGTAACCACAAAATGTTTTCAGCAGCCAAGTGAGCTATTGCTCAAGTGCTCAACAGACCATGTGGCACTCGCTAGGAATTCCCAGCAGGCATGTAACTTGCTGTTAACAAAGTGTGCCATTAAACTCTTCTAGTTCAAATGGATCTGCCTCTTTCTCAGGGACCAAAATTTGCCACAAGCCACTGAGATTTATAGTACCTATTAATGTGCATGAAATCCTATAGGAAACAGTGCATTATAATTACTGACTGATGTTCACTGTTCCACTTTTAATCTAAATGTCTTCCCATAATCTGCAGTGACATCCATAATTAGGTGACATTCCAGTACTGCAAAAATTTATATATTTATTATGTCGAGGATAAATAAAAATAGCATAATGTTTTAGAACATGAAATATGAATGCATTTCTGATTTAACTCCTTGTCTTTTTTTTTACTTAAATGTATACTTTTGCTTATGGAAAACAAGTGCCATTCTTACATAGATCCCATGTAACAGCAGTACATAAACTGACTAAAAAATGACAAATATTTTAAATGTTGTATTAAAATCTAAGTTTATTGAAATAATAAATATAAAAAAGAGGATAGGCAAATAATAACACTTCAGAGACACATGGGTGTGCCTACAAAGTGACATAACAGCTCAGAGGAAAGAAGCTACAGCTAAACAGAAATCAATATACACACCATCCCCTTAACTTATTCTACTTACATGCCTGTAAAGCCAGACTGAATATTTTTACTGAAGAATGCAATTCTTGGTATTTTCTGTTTTTTCAAAAGCTAATGACATGTCATATCACTTCTTTATCTCCCTCCATTTCTTCTGTGTTAACCCTTCATCTTGACAAATGCATCTTCTTCTGTCGCTCATACATTCTCATTTTTTTTTGCGATAACCTGCAGATGCACCCTATCCTGTACATTCAAAGTCAGATCTCTAAATGCCCAGCAAGGAATGTCTTTTAAGTTTCAAATGACTGTAACTACAGCATTCTGACCAATTGTAACTCCAAGTAAAAATATGAGGGTTGGAGAAATTTATACAAAATGAAAAGCTCAACTTTTTCTGAGTATTGTCCCTGCCTCGAGATGCCATTATCTCTGGGTCAGTATACATAATAGCAGGGGTGGGAAGAGTGTCTACCATGTCAGCAGGTGTGCAAGGTGAAATCATACTCAAAAATGCTTGAAGGATGCAACATTATTGTGAAGGCTGCCAGTCCAGTTAGATAGGATTTTGTAAATAATTCTATCTCATTGTAAATATTAATATAATCCACAGGCTTACCAATGTAAAGAAAACTAAATGTAAGAAAACTGTGTTATATGCTGAACTTCAAAAATGTAACCACAGTGCACCCTGCTGGAAGAAAGCAGACAAGTAAGGAATTACAACTGTGTTTGATCTCAAGCTCAGAGACAGGATGTCTGGGTTAGCAAATTCTATTGTTATTAAGATAGAGATAATTGCTAGATTTTACACATAAACGTGTCTTTTATTGCTGTGGCTTCCTGGCCAGGTGCAGCTTACAAAGTAAATTTTGAGCCTGGGAACTAAAGGAAAAGGGGTAAAAATGATGTAATGTGAAATGACGCAGCAGTACTGGGTATTATCAATTTAAGACTTTCTCAGAAAGAAAGATTGAGCATAATGGATTTTGTCTGAAGCTGACAACAACTCACCAGCACTTTGCCTTGTCAGTAGAGTTATTTAGGACATAGTTTCTCTTAGAGTTCGATAGGAATTTTGCCATTAGTCTGTCCTACAATATTGTTTTAAAATTCCTGTGATTTCTGAACTCTTGATTAGCACTGTGTTGACTTGATGAGATTTGACTTCTGCTTTTATTACTTATTATTACATATTTTTAAACCTTTCAACTGTGGCTGTTTTATGTAGAGATAATTTAAGCTCTTAGAGTGTATTTGCATGTATTTGGTGATACTGTCCAAGCCTCTCCAATAGTCTTGCTGCTCAGTGACACTTGCTGTTTGGATAACAGTAACATTATACAGTGAAATTGGTCACCCTTTGGGAAGGGCCTTATAGTAGCTAATATTAGTAGCTGGCGGCAGTCAGTACTACCTTATAGTCTGGGCAGAAAGGGGACACAGCTGGAGAACCTGTGCCAGCCTTCCCCAGGAGTGTCTGTGTGGTTGTATATAAATCAAATCTTAAAGTGTGTGTGTGTGTGTGTGTGTGTGTGTGTGTGTGTGTGTGTGTGTGTGTTTGTGTGGTCAGCTATTTGGGTAGTGACAACATGCAATGGTTAGACAGAGATGGTACTGGAGGTTTTAGCTTGACCACTAGGCTGAGGTCTGGACCCTGTAGCTGTGCCAGTGGGAAGTCTTACTGGGGATCTGGAGAGAAAGGGAGAAACCAGCCCCATACTGACTGTGATCTCTCTGTGCTCTTAAGGGAAATTGTACTTTACTGTGTGTGTACTTGTTATTCCCCCAATGTGCACGCCCCTCACTGGTGATAGAGGTGAGGATTGAGGCTCCTTGATTACTGGACCAGTGCACGGGAATCAAAATTATTTTTCAGATTTTGATTTTTTTTGCCCGGACTTTAGCTTAACTTTCAGTGTCCAGACCTGCAGTAGCAGGATTTGCACTTCTGATAGGGAGACATTACTCATTTTTCCATGCATCTTGCCTCCCAGTGACGTCTTGGAATCTACAAAGAATTCCCATTTTATAAAGAAAAGATTGTCTTAAACAGGAAGAAGTAAATAGAAGAGAACATACCAGCCAAGCTCTGCACAGAACTGATTTCCTTCTAACTTGTGGAATGTAGTTGGAGTGAGTGAGGTTTCATCTGGTTAAATTCATTTCACTGAATTTAAACTTCTCGGCCTTTTTTTTTTCCACTGGAAATCACTGTTGATGTAGTTTCTATATGTGCACCAGGAATGACCCCTTCATTTTGTAAACGTTTTATTTATATTTGTGCAACAATAGCATTGGTATACATAGGTTTATGGGGTGCAGAGAGCTTGACCCTGTGTAGAATGCATAGAGGGACTTGGCCCTAGAAAAAAACAAATACACTTATTTGAGAAGTCTTATGTTGCAAGTTTGAGTCCCTAGTGAGTTACCTTGATGGTTTGAGACCTTCCTGAGTTGAATGGTGGGAAATCATACATGAAAAATCAGAATGTCTGAGCTGATGTTTTTTTTTCAGGACTGTGGCCTGCATCTCGTAGTAAGCATTTAATCATCCAGCATTTGACAATATATCCATTATAACTGTGTATAAGTAATTGTTTTCCACAAAAATGTACTATTAGCCACACATGTATTTCTCTTTTTAATAAGAATAACATGCCTAACATTCAGAAAATGTATATTTTTTGTTTTATTTTTTTTTTTATTTCTGTTCATCGGTGCATATATGCACTGATATATAGCATTCAGAAAATGTATTTTCTTTTTTTAACTAGATGTTCAGCAGTGTATTTAAGGATAACTAGCACCCACATTTGCTTACAGTTTGCATAATTTCTTATATCCATAGTACGTCTGTCATCATATGCCACCATATAACATATATATATTTATCACCATAAATACTGAGCATAAAGGATAAAGTTTAACAACATGTATTGCTGTTTCCTACAGATATTTGAAAAAATATATAGTAGTTCCATTATGAAGTGCTCAGAATACAAATAATTAAAAATAGCAGATTTTTTTTTTTTGAAGATCGTAAGTGCATTATCCTTTGGCTGGTTCAGAACAATGGCAGTAGATGATTGACACTGTTACTGTGACACCCTGACCACGGGTCTACTTTACATGATGGTCATCTCAAATGTTCAACTTTCATATGGCTGAGACCTTATGATTGAACATTTGAAACATCGGCCATGTAAAAAAAAATACAAAAAACAAAATAAAAACTAAATGTGTCTAGCAGGGGGGTAAGCCCCCCACAACCCCCACTAATTAAATATACCAACTCCAAGATCGCACTACATTGTGGAAATGGGAAATTTTTCCATTCCGCTCTGTATGGAGATCTTCATTCAGAGTGGTCGAGCTTTTAAAAGCTTGATCATATGGTCTTGGCCATATGAAAGTCGAGTTTTTAAAGGTTTGACTATCTGAAGGGGACCCCTGACCCAGTATACAAAATGTAGAAAATGGGGACTGATTATGATAAATCCATTATACTCTGTAATGCAGTCTTTTGTTAGATGACTGGTGAGTCAAAAGACAATGCTACTTTGTCATATGTTGTATATATAGCCATTTATGCATGTCTAGCTCTTTGCAGTTTTGATTATTTCTAGTTCTGTTGAAGATTAATGCCTGATTACTATGAAGTCCATATTAACAGACATGATGCAATGCAAATCTCATAAATTAGATAAATAAAAGGAACAATGTCTGTATGTAACTTGAGAAAGTGTACAAAGACAAGTCCTGTATAAGGAAATTTGTATGAGGATGGGGCATGACTGTTAAGGTCATAAAGTCCAAGGGACTAAGATTTGTTCAAAGGAAGGAATGAATAGTCAAGAAACTAGAGTTAAATGCTTGGAAAAAAAAGTAGTATAGAAAGCCAAGTTTTTTAAGGGATTGGGAGGGTGGCCCAGTGATTAAGGTGTTTGCTTTACAAAGACAAGGTGCAGGGTTTGAGTCTCACAAAGGATAATTTGCTAGGCTTACAATGGCTTGCAAGTGCAGTTAGCATAGTACTAACCTATGATAGTACCTATGGTAGTATAGAAAAAGAAGCAGGTCTGCAGTCGGAAGTTGCAGTGGTGTTTCTTAAGAGTTGCAGAAGTGGAGTCTATTCAGTTAAGTTCTGGGATGACCTGAATATTGGAGTTGGTACTGTCAGTGTTATAATAGGGATAGCCACTGACCCGTATGGGAACAGCATTAGCACATTCTGCTGGGAAGAAGTAGAAAATGAGATGTAGCTACATTCATACCTCTCAACTGTACAGATTTTCACAGAATGTCCAGATTTTTGCCTCATATTTTTGGTCCATTTTTCATAAAATTGTGGTTTTCTGGCAAATTAGTGGCACATCATTAAAGATTGAAGTTAGAAAATAATAGCAGACATTTGAGTTTCAGACTTTATACTTTTCAGAAAATTAGTGCTAATGCAAAACCCGTTATTCTATTGACTTTCTACATTTGTAAGAGCATTTTTTAAGTGTCCCTATTTTTGGGCCATTGTCCCACTTTTATTTATGGCTTTGTCCAGATTTCTTGCTTTAAGAGGTTGAGAGGTATGGGCTACACCTGTAAACAAGTTATTGAATAACAGTCTATAATCTCAGGTCTAGCATAAACAAACATTAGACACTTGGCCAAGCATGCAAGTCAGTTGTGAAAATTAACACCAGTGCTGAAGTTGAAAATCTTAGCTGCATAATATGTAGATGAGAGTAGAAGCAGTGGAATTATTGGTTAATTTAACTGGTGGTTACTTTTGCTCATATTTTGGAAAATATAGGATTCTCCTTCTGTAGAATCATACCTACTGAATATGCTTTAAAACATGCACCATAGGTTTTTGTCTCTTATGATGGAGAGAAACATCTGAAACTATCTTATATTTTGTCAGGTGTCGGATAAGACTTCAACATAATATGCATTTCAGGTCTTTCTCTACAGTGACCATGAACATTATATTTATAGTAATAATATAATAGGTATATTAATAATAGTTATATCAATAGTTTTACATATATATATATATATATATATATATATATATATATATATATAAAACTATTAATATAACTATTAATATGGGAGCTTTTGGATCACAGAGGAATCAACCTCCATTAAGCATGTCAGCCATGCGGTGCTGTTAAAGCATGGGTATGTAAATGCTTACCTGAGTTTATACCATTTTACTAAACTGTGTTAGTTATTCACCTTGGGAAGCAGTAGTTTACCTGATTTTCTGTCTGTGTCTGTAAGATAAAACAAAGGTGAAAACTGCTTCCTATTGAAAAATGTCAGCATTCAAAATGCCAAATGTTGACTAGCTGAAAAAAAAACAGAGAAGAGAGAGTGTCAAAAACTGTCCTCCATCCCCACAACCCCTAAACTAACCATATCTCAGAGAAAAGGGAATATTCCAAGAAATGACAATACAAGTCCAGTCTTTAGGCCATTCAGTCACTGTGCATCGGGACTGGCATGTCCTGACACTTGAAAAGGGTAGCATTGTAGCAAACAACCCAGCTGTGTTTGGTTAGCAGTGCAGTGCAGAAACGGTTAACACCACATGCATTATTTACTAGGCACTGCATTTTTGTTTCCTCTTTTTGAATTTCTTCCTATGCCCTCTGTCCTTCACTACTCTAGTTTCATAACAGAACTTGTGTCAGCAAATCTAGAAAAGTTTCTTGGTAAGAATTGCATCGTGAGCGAGACTGCATGTTGTTCATGACTATGACCTGTTAGGCCTCCATCTCTAGTCCTGTATGTGAATGTCAATCAGTCTGTTGAGAAAATCAGTCTCAGTTTGATCTCCATTTGCAAAACTTAAAAAACTCTGGCTTAAATTCTTTAAAGAAATTGTTCCACATTCAGCTGGTTTACAATGCCTGAACATCATGACTGCATTTTAAATAATTAGCATGGTTTCTCACCAAGCTAGGGCACAACAAAGATCCATTTACACAGTCATTAATAAAAAATTCTAAGAATCACTGTCAACAATTTCAACTCCTGTACACTATTGCCCAACTATCCAATTAACAAAATTAAATGTAGAAATCCAAATGCAATTACTGTTTGAATACAATGGGAATCTAAGCTATTCAGTTCTCACAGGTATGTAGAAAGGCACTAGTTATAGCTAGAAGCCAATCTTATTTAATTAAGAGATAATAAACAAATAACTGCAGTTTTATATGGCTAGTACCTCTGGTCTGTACTGTGTAATACAGGAGGTTACTGCTCTTCTGGAAACATCATGCCTAAATGTTAGTTTAATGAGAAATATATTCTTTGCCTCCAGGAAGAAGACTTCTGTATTTTAAGACTTCATAACATTTTGTGCATTCCATAGTAGTATGTAATAGCTGATAATAGTTTATGAGAAACTTTGCATTTCAAGGGGAGCGAAACCAAGAGTAAGGGGACAGTTTCTTATGCTTTTACTGCATGACCTTTGACTTGATAAAAAAGAACTATGTGGGACCACAATTGCTGTCCTGCGGAAAAGTACAGAGTATTCCCTGCATCTATGTTCAGTTTCTTTTCTGGGATACCTAGAAGTACAGTTTATTACTAGCTGCACATTGAAAGAGTTTATTTTGCTAATGATAAATCAAAATATGGAATGCACTGTTATGCATTATTTTAAATAATGTTTTATTTAAGACAAGTTCACTATTGCATACATTGGTAGTGATAGCATTTGCAATGCTATAAGTGAATAAATAAGAGATAACTTGGATTCTTCATCACTGAAGTAAAAGTTTAGCTCTGTTAATAATTATCTCGTAAACAAGTAAGATTTATTTAAAAATGTCTTTTTTAATGGAATTCAGGGCTCTTGTTTGGCTTAATTGACTTGTGAGTATGAGACTTAAGGCAGTTTATCTGCTTGCTTTGGATGGATTTGTGATTTATTTTGCAATGGTTTTAAAGAACATTAGCCAGCAATTACAACATTAGCGAAGACCAACAAATTAATTTACTTTCAAGGAAAAAGTGAACGAATGGAGAGCTACAAATGCAGCTGTAATGACAACATTAACCTTCACTAATTTTATTACAAAGCTCCTTGTTAGGCAATTGTCTTGCAAGTCAGAAATTAAGCGATAGACATTGCCGACAAAACTGCTATCTTTTTATGAATTTAACCTTAAGATTATCTATGTCAAATCAGTGCAATGTAAGTTCTTATAACACCAAAATTGTTTATTGAAGTGAACTGCTAGGACATTTTATCAGTGTACTGCATTCTGCCTTGTTTCTTTAAGCATCATTTTATCTCTTTGACTAAATTAGACTTTTGGATAATGTATTTAATCGAGAAATCTCCCTCTATACAGCTGTGAATAAACACTACCAAAGGCAAAAATGATATGAAAGATAGTCACATGAGGCTACATAGCCTTTACGTACACAGCTGCATCTGATATGATGAGTCTTATGAGATTTCAGGTGAGAAGCATATTCTGTGGATTGATGAACAATATATACAGCCTACACACAATAACATTTATTATGATGAGACATTCAGAGAATCCTTAAGTTTGGCATTGTCATACATCTGCTAGATTCAATTTTGAGGCTGGATATGATCTGTGGCAGAGAGTAAAATTCTTAAAGACCTTTAAACAATATCAGACAATGTGCAGATCTCCTATTTTGCTCATGATATCTGTCAATGACAGCACTGTGGTAGAACTGGTATTAGGCTAAACAAGATCTCCCCATAGATGTTGCTGCATGGGATAGCACCAATAGCATGATGTCTAGCTGTATGTGTATATATAAATATATATATAATTGATCTGATACTAAGATTTAAGGTATTAGACTGAGCATATGGCAAACAGGCATCAGAACAGGTAACAAAGTAATGGTTGAGGTGAGAAACTGAATAACACTGAATGTCTTGGATTGAGGTATTTGCTTCCTTCTCTCATAATGTCAGCAAAGATATAGTGTGATCTGTGGTCTCTATTTTCAGGATAGCAAGAATAAATAGCAAATACGGAGAGAACAGAGCACATATAGGATATTGTACTGCAGAGAGTGCAGCAAGTTTTTTTTTAAATTCTGTGAATATCAGGTGGGAAGGAGAGACAGAGTAAGAGTTTAGACGGTAACAGCATCTTGGTAATTTGCAGGCATCAGACTGGTTTTGCTGGAGTAGTAAAGATGTGAACAGTGAAGTGTGCCTTGATGTTTTGAAAAAAATGAAGAATATCAGCTTAGTTTCGATTGTTTACTTTTGGAGGGTTAGGATAACTAATCGATAGGCTGATGACAAAGATATGGCAGCTTCTGTGAGAACATTTGGGATCATCTTTAAGACATGATAAAGATTTTTAGCAATAAAAAGAGAAAATAGCATAGGGCATTAACACAGGGTAAAATCCCCATCCAACCCTCAGTTACAAAGATGGACGCTGAGCACTATAATAGTCATAATGGACCAGGGTCTAAAACTGACACTAAAGTGACATTCACAAGACAGGCTCCATAAATTGCACTGCAGCTTTAATAATTATAAATCAAACCATAAAGTAATTAATGTTTCAGCCTTATAGATAATTATCTTAATTTGTATAGACTAGTTTATAAATGAGGAAGGATAGATAGTAGTTGAACTATTGTCAAATCAAAATTAAAGGAGGAAGGATAAAATAAATGTGAATGTAGTGTCATACTGGGGGGGGGGTGAAGGGTTTACTTAGAGTTGGGTAGTTGGTAGAACTAAACCAGATAATGGAATTTTAACAATGCAGGATTGCATGAAAAGGATAAGGGCAGAGCAATGCTTGATCGGTTTGCTGCCTTCTGTAAGATAATAGTAGAATAGGAAAAAAGTAGTGGGAATTTGAAGCAGTTAAGTGAATCTTTTGGATTTTAACAAGTCTGAGTTAAGCACTGGTCATTAATTTTTGGTGTTGAAGATGTTGCTGCAGCTTTGATTCTTTATATTACAGTACATCCTGCACCAGATTTTGATATAGAGTTATATATGTTTTGGGAAAGTTGGAGAGGGACTATAGATACCCCAGAATTTATTGAGTTACTTTCTAGCAAGATTAAGTTATACACCTTTGCGGAAGTGTACAGCTGTTCAGGTATGCGTCAACTAAAGGAGGGAAAAGAAAAGCCTCAGTCTTGAATGTATATGTTTGCAGATCTGCTTTCACTGAATATGTGGAGCCACATAATACTTTTAAGCCAACACCCTAAAGGGAATACTAGAGAACATCTTTTCTAACGTTAGACATAGTGGTTATCTGGGCTGTATACAGCATATGCAGTAGTTTGCCTAGTCATATAGCTTTATTTTCACCACAGGTTGTCCAGTAGAGATTGGACTCTGCATTATATTTCCATTATAGCATTAGCTAATGTTTGTCATCAAGGGACAAGAACTTAGTAATCATGCAGCGCTAGTCTTCCCACCACCACCTTACCCCCACATAGAGTATGCCTGCAGTTCTGGGACAGGTGTAGAGGGAGGAGAGTAATTCAACAGATACACATTCACGCAATAACACATTGTTTTCATTGTCTGACATGGAGCTCTTGCTTTTCCCTGTATTCTGAGTCCCAGTCATCTGCAAGATATAGGTGAGGGACTACAGCTACCCACCTTTGCAGGGATTAGTGAGTTGGTATTGGCCACTCACTTTCACCCCAGCATGATGGCTCTTACAGCTCTAATTCAGGTTATTATGGTATGATCAGAGATGTATCCTTCTTCACCACAGCGCTGGGCTTCTGTCATAGACTTTCTGTCAGATATCTAAAAATGCTTCTTTGGTTGCATTGCTCCAAAGTTCACTATTAATCAAGAGAAATAAATGAAGCCCTCATTTATTTTACATGGGGTGAGGTACAATAAAATAATAGTCTTTGGGGAGGTGGCTGTCAGGAAGGGAGAGTTCCCAAGTGCAATATGTGTCAAACAGGATCAGTTTCCTGGGTTCAAAGATAAAGAGTTAGGAATGAGACAAAAATTACAACTCTCCATTAACTTGTGGAGAGTTAGAAACGCATCTATTACTTTTGGTTAAAAAGTGGACTTGGAAAATTAGCAAAGCCCATTGGATAATCAGCATTGCAAAATGGTGAGCTAATATACCTAAAGAGCCCAGAAAAAAAAGGTATGTTTACTCACAGTGCAAACTCTGTGTACCATTTCCTTTCCACTAATTAACTTTGTCTCTTAACAAGCTACAGATGGCAAGTAAATAGAAGAAACAAAAAAGAAACAGAACTACCATAACAGTAATATTGTCATGACGTGTGCTCATTCTTATGTGTATGTGTGTGTGTGTGTGTGTGTGTGTGTGTGTGTGTGTGTGTGTGTAGCACATGCATTTTTTACTGCTTCCCAGTGTATTCATCTAAGGCAACAAGCTAAAACAATAACAATGGCTTTTATTTATGTTTTATATCAATTATGTGATCACAGTCAGACTTTAGACCTGTATGCTGTCAACAAAGCTACTACATCTGTGTGTGTGTGTGTGTGTGCGTGTGTTTGTGTGTGTCTGTGGGGAGGCTGAAACATGTGCTGAGAACTGTGAGTTAAAATACATTACTTTGGCTATTATTTATGCAGTTATGCCTTTGATCACAATCATGACTCTGAGATGTACACAGTCAATAAAGTGCCCATAATAGCTGGGCACATTTGTGTGTGTGTGTGTGTGTGTGTGTGTGTGTGTGTGTGTGTGTGTGTGTGTGTGTGTGTGTGTGTGTGTGTGTGTGTGTATCTGTGTGCCTGCATGACTTTTTATGTATATGTCTGTAAGTCTGAATCCCTGTGCTGTTTTCTCTATTTAGCAGTGCTGCTAGTGTCTTTTTCCACAAATATGTCTGAAATGAGTATACACTTACAGAAGACCAAGGACTGATTCCTGTAAGATTTCATAGCCACTTCTCTTATTCTTGACAATGACCCTTTCACTACAATTTTCCATGTGAAACACTGTGACTATGTCATAACTCAGTACTTCATGAACAAATTCCCGTCTGCTTTCCTACCCTTAATTTTTGTTTAGCACATCCTAAGAATACTTGTAGGACAGTCAACACTCAGTTATACTTAACTATTTCAATATATTATTATCCTCTCTTAAATGTATAATTTGTTGTATGTTTACTTAAGACTGTGTTTTATTTATTTGTTTGTGTAGTGTCCTTTATATTATTTTATGTTACCTCTCAGGAACTCTCTTAAAATGGACATTGCCCATCAGGCCCAACCTGGTTCACATTAGATTAGATAGATGGATAGATAGAGACAGACAGATAGATAGATAGATAGATAGATAGATAGATAGATAGATAGATAGATAGACGTTAACAATTTGAAATGTTGGGACCAACTACAGTGAGTCCCAAGTTATGAAGACTGAATGACCAAAAAAGGCTTACATAATACAAGTCCAAGATGGCCATTTCTTGGAATATTTCTTTTTCTCCAAGGTATGGTGATCATGGGGCTTGTCCCCTGCAAAAAAAGTTTATAGGACAAGGGCAATCTTTAAGATTCACTATCTTACAGCATTTTCAGTCTTTTTTTTTCCTTTTGTCAGCACTTAGCATTTCACATGCCAACATTTCAGTAGAAAGCCTAAATAGATAGATATTCAGTTTCCTAAGTCTTGTTCACATACACAGCTCCGTGCAGTTTTCTAGCAGTCACCAATGTGAAGCTGAGTTAAAGGTCTTGAAAAAAGCAGGTAGACCATGTGCACTAAAAATCCTACCATTTTATCCTGTAACATAGTTGTAATTCTGGATTAATTTTGAGTGATAGCTCCTTCTGAATATTAACAAATGCTGGATGTTTGCCTGGAATTGTTGTCTTGAGGGAAGTAGATCTACAAGTCTTTTTTTCAGGTCTTTTGTCATGGTATCCTATGGCACAGTGTTTTATGCTGATAGACATGACATTTCTTAGATTTCAGCTTCTCTTACTTTATACACAAGCACATGACTTCCTTTCTTACAGCTTTCTGGCAGGTTTGCATTGACAAGAGTGATCTGATGAAAATCTACTTCAGGGCCTGTACCAGTATTCCTATTGGGTTCCTGCGGACCCTGTGGGCAACCTTTTGATCTCTATACCTTCTTTCTTTGGGTCAGCAGTTTTCTCTTTGCCTTCTTGCTTCCTATCTTAATATCTTTTTCTAGTCTTCCTTTCATGCATTAATTAATTCCCTTAATTACACACGGTTCTCCATTTCTTCATAAATAGTGAAGCAAATTATTAACACGATGCATCTTCTTATTCCATTTTATCCATTAACTCCCTCATATCATTATTCAGCCTTGCTAGTTCTGATGCTCTTTTAATTTTTTCTTTCAGTATACAAAGAAAAAGCATTTGTTACCATCATTGACCCCCTTCTGCCAATTACCACTTGACTTACTTAATTGTTCTCCTCAACTACTTCTTCCTGCAAGTTTGTCTCCGTTTACTGACCTTCCTCAGAATCCACAAAATTGCCTTCCTCACCTCCTTGCTTTTCGTTTACCTCTAATCTGGTCTCGTATATTTTAATGAAGCAGAACTTACTGAAACACACTTGTCTAAATGCCTTTTAATGAAAACACAAATGATTGAATGCAGTTACTTAGCAACAAAGATAAAAAATAGTAAAATGCAGATGTCAAGCCTTTCTGCTTCTCCAAACGTGCAGGATGGCTCCCTTTCCTACTACTCCAAAGTTTAATAGTTTTAATTAAGTGAATTTATTTATTTTTACATACGACTAGCTCTTTTTGAAACGTTTTTACATCTTTGTATAAGAATATTCAATGGGTTTTGGAGTAAATAGGAAGTTTGTCCACTGCTAACATTTTTCCTGTTTAAGTATTTTTCCATGTTTATGTTCTTTACTAAAATTAAAATATGCTTCCATGTAATGAATTTCAAGTTATATATGTCTGCAATAAAATGTGCAGTATATTCATTTAAGAGAATGTCATTTATAGATTTACAGATCTTTAAGGCCGCTGACCATTCTTGACTTGCAAGTGTATTCCCCTCAGGCAGCATTTCCTTTTTCCAGGAGGGCCATGCCAGTCGATCCTTGAGTAGATTTATGGATATCACTCTAGCCATCTAGTTTATGTTTAAAGGAAGACAGTGAGTCATGTTACTTAAAATGCAGGGGAAGTTAAAGCAAAGGTTTGGGAGATGCTGGGTAAGAAACATATTCCACCATCATGTTGTATTTATCTGTTGCTGAAGGTTTCGTTCCATGGCTCTAGTATTGGTACAGATATTGGACTTGAGGTTCCATCAGTCTAGTTATACCTCTCTTCCACTGCACTCCTCAGCCTCCATCTCATTGTTTATATCCACTATTGCCTCCTATTACAGTCTTTTTTCTTTAGCATTTTTCCCTTTTATATATATTACCTCTCTGCAGGTATCCTCTTTCTTCTCCTTTCAGCCTTGTCTCTCCTCCACATTCTTAGCAGTCCATATTCTAGATACCTATTTAAACTCCTGCCTAATTCTATTGAATTCTTTCTATAATGTAATTATATATACATATACTATCTATTCTCCATCATTTTCTTCAAGACTCCTGTTTTTCTTCTTCTTTCGGCTTTTCCCGGTTAGGGGTCACCACAGCGGAACTCCGGTCTGCTAATGATTGGCAGTAGATATTTACAGTGCCGAGGTACCTGCCCAGCGGCCAACCTTCTACAAATGCACGCCCATTCACACATGTCTTTCGAATGCCACTCGACCATGGGAAGGACATGCAGACTCCACACAGAAGGCACTCCAACCGAGAATCGAATGGGAGAACCTCTTGCTGTGAGGTGACAACGTCATACCAAATATGCTCCTCATCTTTCTATCCACACATCTACTCCTACAGCTATCCTACCTTGCATGCTATATGATACCTATTGCACCGACTTATTAATTCCCCACACTTTCTTAAACTGTCTGTATCAATTGCCAGCCTTTCACTATTACTATTGCTTCTAACTTATTTGTTTTACCCCCCCCCACTTATTTTGTTTTAAGATATAAAATTCTTAACCTTTCTCCCAACCCATGTAAGGTAAAATTTTTATTTAATTCTAACATACCTAAACCTTGACTAGTGTATGCATACTGAAAGAAGATCATATTATGTGGGAATGTCCACTCAAACCAACTGCCTCTCTTCTCCACCGACTCCCTCTTCTCCTGTAACAACATCTACTAAAAATTTAAAAATCATATCCATGAATATTCAAAGTATAATAAACAACGTCTTTATGTTTCATTCCTGGATCACTCATTACTCCTCAGGCATTATTATACTTACAGAAACTTGGCTCAAACCACATATAAAAGACTCTGAAATCACTCCCCCGGCTATACTATCATCCACTCCAACAGATTAAATAAATAATAAAAGAGGTGGTAGTGTAGCACTCATGTTCTCTAACCATATCTGTTTCTCTCCTTCTTCTATTTCTCTACCTAAATTCCTCTCTGCTGAGATCCTTCTCTCTCAGTGTAAATTAAATGAACATAAAATACGGGTCTATATTAGAACATCGAAAGTTTAATGGTTCAAATCACTAAAGGTCGACCTTTAATGATTGAATCATTAAAATCTTGAATGTCCAGAGAAAATAAATAAAAAATAAAGAAAATCTAAAGGGTGTAGGCAGGGGAGCAAGCCCCCCTGTATCACCCACGTGGGGTCTGCACCTCCCCACACCCCCCGCTACTTAAATATACCAACTCCAAGACCGCACTACATAGAATTAAATGGAACTCTCCCCTTACGGAGATTTCCATTTACCCGTTCATTGTTCTGCACTTTCTCTATTCTCATGTTGAGAATGTTGGATGCGACATAGTTGGCTTTTAGAAATATAACAGGTAATCATAAAATACTATGTATAATCGCCCTATATAGTCCCCCAGGAAATAACATCCCTATTCTGGAAGAAATCCTACACTGGGTATTTAGTTCCATTTCTCATGTAATAATAATTCTTGATGATGTCATTATTAACTGGCACAGCTTCACATCAGACTACCCTTCAACTAGCATCTATCTATATCATTTCAGACAACATTTAACTTCCCATACTCACTTCAACAAAGTTAATAACACTGGAAATACTCTGGACTGTATCCTACTCTCAAATCTAAACCTTTACAACTCTCCCAAAACCCTCCCAGACTCCCTGAGTGATCACCATTTCACCTATGTTCAGGGAGACTAGCAACTCACCATATCAAACAGCAACTTTATAAAGTCTGCCATAATCTCTCAATTTCCAAGATCTTTAACAACATCCTCAATAACAGTAATTGGTCCATCCTCCATTTCCTATGACTGAGTAATACTGTTTTTAAATTTAATAAAATACTTCTTGACATTCTCAATAGTGTTACTCTTATAAGAAAAAAAGAGAGTTAAATTCACCCAATCACCCTGGCTATACCCTTCTAGTAGTCAATTAATGTATAAGAGAGACAAAGCTTGGAGAAAAAGGCAAAAATGCAAATCTCAAGCTCTCCAACAGACCTACAAATAACTTTGAAACATGACAAAAACAAGTTACTGCTGATAAGAAATATTATTACTTCAGCCTACAGGATAACCAAAAGTACAACCCCTGAAAACTTTGGTCCACTATCAAAAAAATATTATACCCTGAAACACCTAGTACCCATAACCCTTGTCTGGACATCTCACCCTTCGAAACTGCTTCAAAATTTAACTTCCCCTTTATAGACAATAGCCACCCTCACCCAAAATTACTTATAGAATCCTGCCAGCCCTGACAAACTTCAAAGCTCTAACAATGACATTTTAAACTTCAAATCTTTCTCAACTTCCTATAAAAAAATATATATATATTGCACAAATTTAAGCCCTACTCACCCCCTGTAGACAATCTTCCACATGAATATCAAAAGACTGCTGCCCCCTCTATTACCTAACCAATCACTACCTTGATCAATTGATCCATTTTTGAGTCATATTTACCATCTTTCTGTAAAAAAAAAATTACATAATTCCTCTTCATAAAGGGGGAAACTCCATTGAAATAACAATCTTCAGACAAATTGCAATCTTGTCGTCTCTTTCTAAGCTATTCGAAAAATGTATTCATAAAAAACTTCTACAATACTTAGTCCAAGAAAATATATTAACCTCTGCCCAGCACACCTTTCGACTAGATCAAAGCACAACAACTGCTCTTGTTGCCTTTCTGGACCATGTCATTAAAGCCAAAGATAACAGTTTAGTTTCTTGCCTCTTTTTACATCTCTCTAAAGCTTTCAATGCAGTCTCACATACTAAACTGCTCTCAAAATTGTCGGCTTTAGGCTTTTCAGTACAACAGTCACTTGGTTCTCTAGCTAGCTGTCTAACCATCTACAATTATTAAATTCTATCTACTAACTCATCTTTTCTCCCACTTAATACAGATGTCCCACAAGGCTCATTACTTGGCCCTCTCCTTTTGAAAATATTGATAAATGATTTATAGTCCCAAAAATAAAAAATGCCAGCACCTTGGAGAGTCAAACAATTAGGTTTATTTTAACTTCAAAAAGCTGATAACTAGACCGGTTTCAGCTCAAAGCTTTCCTCAGTAGTACATTGAAGTAATTGAATGAAGCACTTATATAGTTGGAATAAGTAGATTCATGACCTCATTTCCTGTAGTTAATTAAACATAAGAATGTTATAGTAATGAGTCACCAAGTAATACATTGTTGGACTAGCATCCATCTATGCATGAGTTTCATGTCTAAATGTCAATATAGCATAGACATGTGATTAAAACAAAATAATGTAAGAAAATACAAAAAGAAAAGAAAATAATTGTTTATACAATAAGAAATAAGATTGCTTACTGCAAAATCATAATTTGTCATTTAACCCTGGGGAGAAAAGTCCCCCTAGTTTGATAATCCACCTTCTCTCCTTTGTATTGAGAATATCGTGCCATCCTGATTTGAAAGAACGATCCCCCAAAATTCGATCAATGATTGTAAAGGTGAATCTTGCATTTGAATGTTTCATTGTATGTTTGTAAAGTGCATTGGTAATTCTGTGATTTCTAATGTCCCCTAAGTGTTCCGAAATTCTAATGCGGAACTGCCTCGATGTCTGGCCAATGTAAAAGGCCTGACATGTGCAGGTGGCTAAATAGATTGTCCAATCCGAACTGCAATTTCCGAAGAAATTGATGTCGTATACCTGACCTATGTTTTTGCTGGTGAAACTCGTTGTTTTGAAAATGTAGTTACAAAAGCTACAATGGCCACAAGGGAAAGTACCAATGAGCTTATCTCCAGTGAGTGTCCTTTGTGTATAGTTGTCATGCTTAGTATTTGTTGTTTTTTTATAATGGGAAAAATGGGAACACAAGGATTTGCCCTTTCTGTAGGAGAAGTAGCAACGTTCTCCTAAATAATTTTCTAAAAGGGGGTGCGAGTTAAGTATATTCCAGTGGTTATTGACAATATTGATCAGGTTTCTACTATTTCGGCCATAAGTGGTAACCAATCTGCATACGTCGGAACCATTAGTTTTCTTACTTTTTTTATATTCCAATAGAGAATGTCTGGGTATAGTATCACAAGTTTGGACCGCTGAGTCGATGATTTGTGATGAGTATCCCCTGGACAAAAATGATTTATATACATTCTCCCAACAAGCTATACTTATACAATATACAGATGACTCAGCTGTCATTTGCTTATCTAATAGTCTTTCCCAGTTATAATGTATCACTTAGCTAGCTTTTAACCCTGTTGAAAATGTATCAGTGGCAATAAACTTTTCCTTCGTCTTCTTCTTTCGGCTTTTCCTGGTTAGGGGTTGCCACAGCGGATCACCTGTCCGCTTATGATTGGCAGTGGAGTTTTACGGTGTTGAGTTGCCAGCCTGATGCTCAACCTTCCACAGAAGGCACACATGCACGCACAACCAACTAGGGCCAATTTAGAGTGTCCAATCCACCTACAGCATGTCTTTGGGATGTAGGAGGAAACCCACACAACCAAAAGGAGGACATGCAGACTCTGAAGGGAGGACATGCAGACTCTACACAGAAGGCACCCCAGCCAAGGATCGAACCTAAATCCAAAAAAAAAAAAACTGCTCTTATGTCTTCCCAAATCCCAAACACACATAAAAGACACCTTCAAAATATCCTCTTTCAACAACATTGAAATTTATGTTGTACCTCACACAAAGTTACTTGGTGTCATAATAGATGATCAAGTGAAATTTGATCTTCATATTCAGAAGTGTATAAAAACAACACACCAAAAACTCGGCATGCTATACACACCAAAAAGATTCCTTACCATCTCCTCAAGAGTTACTCTAGCCAATGCATAGCTACTTCCATCACTACTATATGCCTCACCCATTTTCACCATCTTTCAGAGCTTTAAGATTAAAACTTGAGCTTTGCTATAACGAAGTAGCTAGATTTGCAGCCAGTCAGCCATACAACTCCCACCAGTGCTCTTCCCTCAGATATTTAAACTGGCTTGAGTTACCTTACTACCTGAAGTTCACACAACTTCTCCTTGCTCATGAAATGGTATACAAATCCTCATCGTGCCCAGCAACTAGAACTCTGCTTAATCATTACCTCTCTAATCATTCTCTTCACTCATCTAAGAAATACCTCCTTGAAATTCATAAACGGAAAAAATATATCAGTCGCTGCCTATAAGTTCTGGAACAGTATTCCTACAGATATTAGAGCAGTTCCATGTAGTCACATATTCAAACAATGTCTACAGAGCTTTCCTCCTTAACTTCTGGCTCTGTACCTGTCTTAAACCAGGTGACACATTATGTACATGTCTTACACCAGGTGGCACATTATGTACATGTCTTACACCAGGTGGCACATTATGTACATGTCTTACACCAGGTGACACATTATGTACATGTCTTACACCAGGTGGCACATTATGTGCATGTCTTACACCAGGTGGCACATTATGTACATGTCTTACACCAGGTGGCACATTATGTACCTGTCTTACACCAGGTGGCACGTTATGTACATGTCTTACACCAGGTGACACATTATGTACCTGTCTTACACCAGTTGACACATTATGTACATGTCTTACACCAGGTGGCACATTATGTACATGTCTTACACCAGGTGGCACATTATGTACATGTCTTACACCAGATGGCACGTTATGTACATGTCTTACACCAGGTAACACATTATGTACCTGTCTTACACCAGGTGACACATTATGTACGTCTTACACCAGGTGGCACATTATGTACATGTCTTACACCAGGTGGCACATTATGTACATGTCTTACACCAGGTGGCACAGTATGTACATGTCTTACACCAGGTGGCACATTATGTACATGTCTTACACCAGGTGACACATTATGTACATGTCTTACACCAGATGGCACATTATGTACATGTCTTACACCAGGTGGCACATTATGTACATGTCTTACACCAGGTGACACATTATGTACCTGTCTTACACCAGGTGACACATTACCCGTTACTCCTTTCTTCTCTTCCTTTCTCTTCCATCTCTTGCTTCTTCCTTCCTTAAACCCTTGCTCTTCCTTTTCCCTTTCTCTCCTCCCTTGGATTAGCCAAAGCAGCAGTTGCTTCTCCGATAGCTCCCTACTTTAACTTAATTTCCTAATGTCCCTCCAACTGCAAAATCTCTTTCCTTCCCCTTAGTCTTTTGCCCATATTCAAAATGCTTAACATCTTTACTACTGGTCATCACTACTGATTGTACTCTATTAGGGGTTCAGTATCCTATGACTGTTGTTTAATATTCACTATATGATTTTCGGATATGACTTTATTTACCTTGTATGTCAATTCTTCTATTTGTTGCTGTACTTCATGTGATAATATTATGTAATTTATTAATGCTAATTGAAGTATATATGCTGGAGCTTTTCTCCCTGGGCCTCTGCTGAAAAAGGATTTCATGCACAGTTGGACATTACCCAGTAAACAAATACAAAATAAATAAATAAGTACATTTAAAGAATGGATAAGCTGTTGTAGGAACAGAGCTCATAATAATGGTCAGGCTTCCTTATTTGTGCTTATAGATTATAAATATTCTCTGCTTATTGAACTACCCAAACTCACAGTTTGATTGCTATGCATAGTCTCCGGACATTTGAAATAGTGGCAGTACCTCGTCATTTTTAATATTAGATGCATGCTTGCAGTGCATACCCTACTCACTGAAGCTGAGATCTTTAGGAAATGGAGATATATACATAATACAAACATGAGAAATGCAAAACTTCACTGGCTTTTAAACCTAAGAGTTAAAAGGCTGCAGCTATGTTTTCATTGTAAAGAACTCTTTGCAGTTTTCAACATATTGGCAGTAGCTGTGTGGAGCTCTTAAAACCATTACCTAACTCCAAACAAACTTCAGACAGACAAATAAAACAGTAGCCTGCCAACAGCACTGTTATACCAGTTTGCTGTTTCCAGGCTATTTTAATAATCAGTCTTTATTGCTGCCATTGACACTTTTTGACAAGTATTGAAAAGCAGATGGGTAGAATATCAATCAAATGTCCCCAATATAAATGATAAAGATATCTGAGCTACCCTGGCAATCAAATAAATCAATAAACAAACAAATAAACCTTCAGCATTTATTTCAGAAATCCTATGGCCCTTAGCTCTTTTTCCACACTTGCCTACTGTTCCCTTACCTGAAAAAAAATGAATCTCAGCTCTCAGTATACACACTTATCTTGACTATTTATTTGGAGATGAATTGCTACTGACCAATACATGTTCTCCACTCTAGATCACCTGGCAAAAGCAGATTCTGTGCAACCAATCAGTAAAATGCTTCCTGCTCCATTAGTATTGTGCTTCTACAAACAAATGCTATTTTATCTTCCTGCAACCCAGCAAATTGCATTCTCATTTGCAGTCGTTTTTACATTTGTCTCATTAAGGTCTTACTTTTAAGGATATAAGCATATGTTATACAGCAGTACATAACTATGTGCAGCTGGTGGCACAAGACCTGTGGAATGTGATTTTTTTCAACTGAAAAAAATGTTCCCTGTGGTCTTTTGCTGCAGATGGACTTGAAGGATAATTGTTTCTTCTGGAGAATCATGTATCCTTGGCTGATCCTAGTCAGCTGTTGTGGCAGGAAAGAAGCATGAATTGTGTTTATATGTCTATAAGTATATATATATATATATATATATATATATATATATATGTATATATATATATGTATATGTGTGTGTGTATGGTTGTGTGTGTGTGTGTGTGTGTAGGTGTAGGTGTGTGTGGGTTTGTATATATATATATAGATATATATATATATATATATATATATATATATATATATATATGGTCCCTAATAGAACAACAACAATGCAATATATCGAATGGTTGAAAAGTCGAATATTCCAGACCTCAAAATTGGTTTTGTGGGGGACTGCACCCCCCACACCCCCTGCTAATTATATATATACCAACTCCAAGATCGCACTACAGTGAGGAAAGAGGAAATTTTCTGATCTTCACTGTACCGCGATCTCACAAAACCGATCGGTACAGAATATTCGACTTTTCAGCCGTTCAGTATATTGCATTTTCATTGTTTTAATAGGGACCCTATATATAGGTTCATAGGTTCATAGGTTCATACTAGGCTATCTGCCCTAGGGTATTTATAAGCCTAGCCAGAATGTGTTTGGCTTTCGCCACCCATTTTAAATTTATTTTGCTATGCCCTTTTTTGAGGTTAGTATACTGTGCCTCTGTCTAACAGTGACACAGAATTGATACCCGGGGTAAACCTATGATCTCCCATCCACTCATCAAGATTCCTCTTGAAGAGAGTCAATGAGGGACTCTGCCTAACCTGGACTGGGATTTTATTCGAGAGTGAAGGGAGCCTCTGGGTTATGAATCTGTCCCTCCAGCATGTCCTATTTATTTCAGTGCTGAGGTTCAAGTCTCTCGAGCGTAGCTCGATGGGATTTGGATTTTCTGAGGTGCAGCATGTCCATTAATTCCGGGTTGGACATGGCTTTATATGTCAGGCACAGATTGCCTCTGAACAGGCGGTATGCCACTGAGTAGAGCTGGAGTTTCTTTAACCGGGCAGCATATGGCATCTGTTTGAGCCCTTTGATCCTCTTGGTGAGGTACTTTTGGGGTCTTTCCAGTTGCTGCAGGTGTCTGGTAAGGTACATCCCAAAAGGGGCATTGTACTCAATTATGGGCCTGATGTGGGATGAGTAAAGAGGCACGATGACCTCCCCTGATCTAGATGTGAATCCCTTCATGATTAGGTGGGCTATATAAAATGTTTTTCTAACCACTTTGGCCACGTGGTTGTCAAATGAGAGATTGCTATCAACTTGGGTCCCCAGGTCCCTAATTACTTCTTCTATACTTAATAGATTACCACCTATGTGGTAATGTGTGGGCACTTTGTTTTTGCCAAAGGGGATGACTATACACTTTTTGGCATTTAACTTGAGGCCATGGCTCTGGCACCAGTTGTCTGTTTCTATGAGGCCCTTTTGGAGGATGCTTGTGTTGGCTGGAGAGTTGATTATGGCGCCCAGTTTGCAGTCATCTGCGAACTTGGTCAGCCACAGTCCTTCCGTGTTGGCCTGTACCTCTGAGAAATATATACCGAACAAGAGAGGTCCCGGGACTGAGCCTTGTGGGACACCACTTGTAACTGGTTTGGAGTCTGACATGGCTGCAGCAATTCTAACCATGTGGGTTCTGTCCTTGAGCCAGTTTGCAATCCATCTAGTGACATAGGGGTTTATATTTAAGCTGGTGAGCTTATCTATAATGCCCGAGTGGGGTATTGTATCGAAGGCTTTTGCGAGGTCCAGGTAGGCTGTGTGGACCACCTTCCCCTTGTCAATGGCCTTGGTGACTGTTTCAAAGAAATCAATCAGTTTTAAGAGGCAGGATCTGCCCTTAACAAAGCCGAACTGGGTAGAATCCAGTGTCTGTAGGTCCCCAATATCTTTATTTATGAGGTCCATGATGATCCTTTCCATAGCTTTGCAGACCAAGCTAGTCAGGCTTATGGGGCGATAGTTTCCAGGATCCGTTGAGGCACCACCTTTATGGAGAGGGACCACTGTTGCTGTACGCCACTCTTTGGGCACATATCCTGTAGTAAGGCTGAGATTGAACAGTAGTTTTATGTTTGGGTTTAGCTCTTCTTGGAGTTCATGTAGGACGCAGCCCGGGACACCGTCTGGTCCCATTGATGCTGTGTTTTTTGCTTTGGAGAGGCGGCTCTTACCTGAGCATCTGAGATGTCAGGGGCAGCACCCTGCTGGGATAGATATTTGCCCTTTTGGTGCGGAGGGAGTTTGCGCTGAACCTGTCAGCTAGGATGTTGGCAATGTCTGTGGGTTCAGTGTATTTTTTGTCATTTTGGACTAATTCTGAGCATATCTGGGAATTACCACCCAGGTTCCTAACATAACTAAAGAAAGCCTTGTGATTATCCTTAGTGTCCTGTGCAATTTTTCTCTCAAAGCTGGCCTTAGACAATTTTATGAGTGCCCGTAGTTTTTTGCTAATACTGATCAGTGATGCCTTCCCTTTTTGGGATTTTGCTCTATCATTTATTAGCTTCCTCTTGCTATTGTATAGTTTGTTTATGGCTGGGGTCCACCAGACAGGACGTCTGCCTTTGGAGGATTGGGTCTTGGTTTTATTTGGGATCGCATGATCCATGCATTCCTGAAGGTGTTCATAGAATGCGTTTATAAAGGATTCTGCGGTCTGGGCCGTATTTTCCACAGGCCTGGGGGCTTTGAAGGATTCCACCTCGGTTTTGAGGAGTGTGAAATTTGCTTTAGAGAAGTTTTTCACTGTGGTTTTCTGGGCAGGGGGTGGGGTCGGGATGTGAATATCCAGTGAGATTAGTTTATGGTCTGATCTTACCAGTGAGGGATACACTCCTGGTCTGGAGCATAGAGACCCCATGTTGGTGATGATCAGGTCCAGTATGTTTTCCCCTCTTGTGGGAGTGGTAACAAGTTGTTCCATAGCATTTGAGTTTATAAATTCTAGGAACCTTTGGGCTAGGGTGTTGGAGCTAGAGTAATGCTCCCAGTTTGGGTAGTTGAAGTCGCCCAATATAATGGTGTTTGGAGAGACCTTCATATTTTCCAGTGTTCTCAGAAAGGCCGAGTGGGGTTCCTGGGTTTGGGGGGGTGGTCTGTAGCAGGCTATAAACTGGAAGGCAGTTTTACCCACTGTTAGTTGCACATGGATAGTCTCTGATGCTTTGTGCTTTGACACCAACCTGGAGGTGTGGGTATCTTTGATGAATATCGATATTCCCCCTCCTTTTGTGGTTCGGTCCAAGTTTTGGGGCTTAAAAGCATGGTATGAGGTATAACCTGGTAGTGCTGGGGTGCTCTCGGGAGCCCTGAACCAGGTTTCTGTTACTGCACAAATATCGATGTTCTCCATGCTAAGGAGAGTTTCGAGTGCGTGCATCTTGAGGTTTAGACTTCTGGCGTTGAGTAGCATTACTCTTAGTTTCCTATCCCTTGTGATACCTATGGAGGTGGGTTTGTCTTTTGAGCCTTGCCTAAAAAAGGCACTATGGGGGTAGCAAGAGCCTTTGCCAATATTAGAAAGCCCAGGAGTGACAGGTGCAAGCTGTCCCTAGCAAGCATTGTGGCTTGTTGAGCATATCATCCCAAGCTGACAGGCATTGGATCCCCCTTGAATGACACCAGTACTTAAGCCAATTGTTGAAATTGATCATCTTGTCTTCATATTGTGGCATCATTCTTGGT